>NW_027176009.1:685000-1227500 GCF_023055335.1 Clinocottus analis | reverse complement strand
GGAAAAGCACAGATGTAAATCATGAAATAAATGACGAGTTGAAGCCATTTTCTACCACTTGTGTCTGTTTGGCTACACCGGTGATCACAAGCAGTTTCTAAACACATTTTCAGTGCCGAGATAGTCGCAAGTCGGTTGCTCACGTCGTCTCAGTAACCGGGAACATGGACCGCGGTGTGATGGCCTTTTTGTCCAACTCGCTCCAGCAGGTCAAGAATGAAGACAACAAGCAGAAACTGCAGAGGAGAAAGGTAACGACCCACTTGTTAAAAAACAACGATGTACTGTTTTCCACTGTCTCACTGGACACTTGCCCGCTCTGTTGTGATGTGATCCTCAGTCACTAGTTTTGGTTCGATGTTTGATTTCAGGTCCTGAAGCTGCACCCAGTGTTGGCTCCGGTCAAAGTGGCTTTAGACATTGGCAGGGGAGCCACTATGGAGCTGAGGCAGGTAAGAAACATCGGTTGAGAAACATGTATTAATCATCAATAAGACACATCGGTTGAGAAACATGTATTAATCGTCAATGATTAATACATGTTTTTAAATCTTGATTAAATAAATACATATCTAAAAAGTGAGTCATGTGCTGTGTTTTTTAAGCGACTGTGATAGGATCAGCACTAAAATAATTTAGTTGAACTTGTTTGCGGTTTAGGCAATAGTGAAAGGAGATGAAAGAGTTTTTGATTTTTTTCCGTAGGTTTGTGAAGGGCTGCTGCAGGAGTTAATGGAGGCTAAGATTTCTGCGTGGCCTGGGTATCTGGAAACTATGCCAACGTCAATGGAGCAGCTAAACGCAAAGTAAAGTGCAGTTCACTGTTGCAATAGAAGCAAAGTTGCTGATTAGGAGCAAATCATCTCTGGATGTGTGGACTGACGTGTGTGTTTCTGTGTCGATGCATTGTAGGTATGACGAGATGGGAGTGCTGTTCACTGTGGTGATCAGCGAGAACACGCTGGAGAGCGGCCTCCTTCAAGTGCGCAGCAGAGACACCACCGTCAGAGAGACCAAGCACATCTCGGAGATCAAGAACTTTCTCTCAAGATACATTTCTGCGACCGACATCTGAATGGACCCTTTTGTTTTGGCAACTAAAAAGAAAGTCTAAATATTGCGGAATTAAGAAATTTTTCTTCAGACCAGAGCATTTAATAGAAATTAGTCTGTTCCAGAATTACTTTTGGCTCCGTGTGAACTCTGTGTGGTTAGGTATATTTTGCTGATTGATGGCAATTCTGTACCTCATTTTTTTTAATTGCAGTAAACTATTTTTGTTTACAGCAGTTTGAAGAAGATGTGTGCATGTTGCTCAAAGTTTATGTGGACACATACTTATGGCGCATGTACCCCCAGTTTTGTATTAGGTATGACCTGAGGACATCCTACAGTCTCTCTCGGTTCTTCCAAAGCAAGTAGGGGGATCAGTGCATGTCTCACTGTCTGAATTTTAACAGGGTGGTATTTACATGATTGGCGACAGATTGTGATCAATGGTTTGCTCAGGTTTCTGTCTCCCTTTCTATTCAAATATACAGTGTCTCTTAAAAATTCAATTGTTGTTAGTGTGTTTGTTATTGTCCTTGTGCTACCTGTTACTGGTCGTATATTAATTGATCATGAATGTGCCACGTGTTGATCAATGTTTCTCTTGAAGTTCAAAGATCATTCTTGACCCAAAAAAAAAAGTCTGACCTCACCAAGTCCATTTTGTAGTTGTTCATGAGCTTTCAATCATATTAAAGTATCTTCATCACATTTCAGATATCTCTACACTATCCAACAGCGACTTTGAATTAGTAATATTCATCTGTAGTCATACCAGACAGATGGTTTATCATACATATAATGCTTAATAGTGGGTTATTTATCACTCACTTTGTCATTATAGATAATATGTTGCTGATCAGTGCCCTCAGTGATATGAACTATTTTGTCCAATTGGGGATTTTGTTCTATTTCAGTGGCATCCGTTAATGTGCATACTTCAATCAGCAAATGATGTACGTCTTCATGGGAGCTCTTCCCAAGATTTTCCTGTGGAGGCAACACTGCACCGTTTAGTGACAGGAACACACCATAAACTGTCCGACTGGGACACTCACTAAATCTCGCGAGATTTGGCTATAGCGTTGCCCCTCCCTCCGCCGTCATTGGTCGCTTGTTCTCCAGCTTACTGAGCATGTGTATGCGCCGCTTAGCTGCTAGCATTTAGAGATGGCCTCAGACAAGCAAAACGACGCTAAACTATCCTCTGTGGATGAAAACACAAAGAATTCATCGGATGGAGGACTTGGACTCGAGAGTATCCTTCACAGCACCAGACGTGCAGCAACGGCTTTGTTGTCGCTTCAGTTGACGTGTGTCGGGCTCAGGAACCGACGGTAGCTCGCGAGCTAGCTCGGTCATAGTATCACGTTAGCTTGCGTTATTAGGCGACGTGTCACACTGAAGCAGGCTGTCAGTCCTGAAAAGCAGATTAATTTCGCTTGTCTCAAACTTTGTTTTACAAGTCCAAGGATACATACATACAGCAGGGATGTCGGTTAACGTGTTGTAACGGGTGTAACCTCTTGAGTTTCAGGAGCAGCTCACTGACGTCGACGTTTCTGCAACATATCACAGCGCCTCAGTCAGACTTTGTGTCCAGGGCTGGCATACTAGAACATGAATGACAATTGGACTACTGTGTGTATGTGGTGATAAAGATGAGGTTTTTCCTTAACATTAATTCGCAGTTTTGCAAATAATCAAGGAGTCCCAGCAGCAGCATGGTCTCAGACACGGAGACTACCAGAGATACCGGTGAGCTGTGCCCCGTCATGCATCCCCATCATACTTATTATAATAACTGGACGGTCTGTGGTGAACTGTCGAGTATTGTATTTCTGTTCACATAGAGATGTGCTGTTTGTTCATGATTACAAGCCATTCATTGGCCATATGTTAGCTTTTTGAATAAATTGATGTTCAACGTCCTCCATATGACATTATTGTTTGTTTTTTTTAATTCCTGTTTATTTTGCAGACAAAATCCTTGTTTCGTGCACTAAAGAAACTGTTTGCATATGGACACCTTTGCTACCATATGGCTCACACAAGACTGGTGTACAAATGGCTATTAATACTAAATTAATTAACTGTACAATCAGCCTAATGCAGTCAAATACACAGATTATACTGTCTACTACTAATAGCTCAAAGTGTGTTAATTAAGAAAGAAAAGGCCAAATCTTCCTTGATTTAGGATATCTTTTCAAAGCCATTGAGAAAAACCAAGATGGAAATGTACCCATGAGTGTTATTCATGTAATGTAAACATCTTTGGGTGACTGTGCAGGGGTTACTGCTCCCGAAGACTGCGTCGCCTGCGCAAGACTCTTGGTTTTAGGATGGGCAACCGACACAAGTTCATCGGAAAGAAAATAACGGTTGAAATGATTTCCGACAGCAGGTGAGGAATGAAAAGTCTAAACCTGACATTCATGTGTAGTTAGCTGGCTGTTATTGAAGAGCTTCATACTCAGTAAAATAAACACAACTCTTGCTTGCACATCACACAGGAGTTTTTTCCATTGCTATTACAATGCGGTGCTCTTTATCTACAGAAAGGGTTCTTAACCTCTTGTAACTTAATGCCCAAAATGACACATAATGGATCAGTTTGTTAAATAATTGAAAAAAAAGTGATTGCAAAAGTGATTGCAAATTTTAAAAAATCAACATTACATTTTTTTTTTGTTTCCTCATATTTAAAACAACTGGTCATTGAAATTATGCTTTGTTTGACCAACTATATATTTATAGTAAGTAAGTAGTGTGTGTGTTTGTTGTTTTTATTTGTTTGAATTCTTGAGCCCTATTAGATGTAAGCATAACCAAAGTTTGTAACTTACAAAAAATCAGTGGACCCACCAGTGGGTCCCAGCAAACTGGTATCAAATAGCTGATCTTCATAAGACACGAGTCTCCAACTGGTTTGGTACACCTCACTGCTAAACCACAGAATTACACTCAACTTTGTTATGAATATATTTGCTCAAGACACATTTCTAACTATCAACTTTGGATATAAATTGTGGAAATGTGCTACCAAGCAACTGACGCAGTGACCTTCCCTTCTTCAGGTATCTGTTGCTGGTTTTGATGGAGGCCGAGCGTGCATGGAGTTACGCTATGCAGCTGAAGCAGGAAGCTAACACAGAGCCCCGTAAGCG
This sequence comes from Clinocottus analis, assembly GCF_023055335.1. NCBI lineage: Eukaryota > Metazoa > Chordata > Actinopteri > Perciformes > Cottidae > Clinocottus > Clinocottus analis. Next base: position 1,223,280 of record NW_027176009.1, on the reverse strand, counting down.
CTTCCACCTGATGGCACGACTACGCAAGGCTGCCAAGCACAGCGAGAAACTGGAGAAGCTCTGTGAGAGCCCGCGCGTTGACGCCAAGACCAAACTTGAGGCGCAGGTACAAAGTCATCATCAACCTGCTTTAAGACACACGGCACAGGTGTAAAGAATAATGGGCGTTCATGTGCTCGGAGATCGCAAGCCCTCAACTGTCAAAGTGTTTTTAACTCGAGACACATCGCCCTTCGCCTCTCCTTGGTTTTGATGGACGCTTGTTTCAATGTTTGAAATGAAATTACTAACATTGTTACGCTGTGTTACAGTTAGCAACAATCACATTATTTCACAACAGCCACTAATAAGAGCTTGTGTTTATAATTTCAGGCCTACACTGCATACCTGACTGGTATGGTGGAGTTTGAACTGCAGGAGTGGAAGCTCGCCATGGAGGCCTTCAACAAGTGCAAGTGAGTTTTAACGTCACTGCAGTTTCTGAATACTTTGGCAGAACGTTTCAGGAAATTCTAAACGACCCCATTTTGATCTTGTCAGGACCATCTATGAGAAGCTGGCCAGTGCTTTTACAGAGGAGCTGGCAGTTCTGTATCGCCAGCGTGTGGACGAGATATCGCCCAACATCCGCTACTGTGCTTACAACATTGGTGAGTAACACACATGGGGGCAAGGGGCACTGTATATAACTGTCTTTCTCTTGCTATGAAGGATAGGTTTACAGACTTTCTCTCCACACCCACACCATCTAACTAGATATTTTTTTCTTTCTAATTGCAGGTGACCAGAATGCCATCAATGACTTGATGCAGATGAGACTGACTGGAGGAGGAGGAGGCATGATGGCCGAGAAACTGGAGGTGAACAAACGGGAGTTGAATTTGTATCATCAGTTGTCGTTCATATACTGGCGAAGCCTAATATCATGTCAAGCTCTAGCCAACACGCACATTTGCTCCTCAACTTTAGTCTCAATAAAAACATTTAAAAAAAATATACAATTTTAAACAATATTGAATATTCAGTGATGGAATATGTTGTCACTCCTGTGGTTCAGATCATTTAATGTTTTAAAAAACACTTCATACATTTAAAAAAATTTCTCCACAGGCCCTGATCACTCAGGCAAGAACCAAGCAGGCAGCCACCATGAGCGAGGTGGAGTGGCGAGGGCGGTCGGTGCCCGTCAAAATCGACAAGGCCCGCATCTTCCTGTTGGGTCTGGCAGACAATGAAGCCGCTATCGCTCAGGTCAGTATATTGAGTAACTGCTTTGTAGCGTTTTAAAACAAACTGCCCTGCACTCGATGAGAAGACGTTGTTAGCAGCTCTTCATATCATCACATGCCAGCGCTTAAAAATACATGATAGAAATGTTCCTATTAGGGCTGTGCGGTATGGCCAAAAATTTATATCACGGTATTTTGCAAGATTCTGGCAGTTTCACAGTATTTTTTTCCATCGGTGCCAAAAAGGATCGCCACCGTAGTTGTTCACTGCTTGCTGGTCAACTCGCTCTGGTGCACAGCTGTAATGACTGTTGTCGCTCAGGTACAGCTCTTTCTGTGTAACTCTATTGCGCAAGAGACTCTCTCTCCTGTGCGACGGAGTTTCATGACAAGTGGGCGAGCTGTACTCAGCAAGCAGTTCAGCGATGTAAATATAATGTACAACCATGACTAAAGTTTGAAACCTGACACTTAAGTACCTCAGACCGCTGCGCCTTCAGCTGTGAGCTGTGAACATTACATTTTGCACCGGTATGACAGTATGTGAAAAAATTTTACCTTATGGAAATTTTAAATCGGTATACCACACAGCCCTAGTTCCTATGATCTAAAGCCCAAATGATACCGACAATATGTGGGATGTTAATTTTATACCCATGTCCACATGCTTCTCAAAATACACGGCTGTGTTCATAGATACACGCCAGAAAACATTCGACCGGAATTCATTTCTGTTTTGTCAAGGGTGAATTATCTTTAGTCCAACTCGGCCTTGTTGCTGAGATGGCTCAGTATTTGTTGGTGTGCTGCTTCTTCCTACGGCAGACTAACGACCGCTTTTTTTTTTTTTTTTTTTAAATATAGGAAGCATATCATTTGTTGTGTCCCATTTTTGGAAGGAAGAGCAATGTCCCCTCTTTTTGTTTCCCATCAGCTGGCTACTTGGGGGCTTTGTAGTGGGCCTTACTTGGAGTGTTTTGGTGTCTGTTTGGGAAGGAAGTGCCTTTTTCCCCGTCAGGACAATCGAGAACTGTAATCGTTAAGATCTCAACAACATCCTTGTGTTAGCCCTCAAATTCTCAATACTTCTGTGGTGCGGGGGTCAATCATACTGCCTTTCTTAGATGAAAAGTCTCTTTGTGGGTGTTTGGCCCAAGTTTTAGCAGGACATCTCCAACAGTCCATGTTACATTACATGTTATTTAGCTGACACTTTTTATCCAAAGCGACTTACATTGTTGCTCAATACACGGTAGACACAGCAACAGGGAGCAATTAGGGGTTTAGTGTCTTGCTTAAGGACACAACAACATGGACTAGCCGAGTCGGGGATCGAACCACCGATCCTCTGATTGAAAGACGGGCATGCTAACTGAGCCACAGTCAACCATGTGGTTCCTTAAGCTTCCAGTAGGTAGCACTCTCCTCTTTGCAGTCTCATGTCGCCTCACTGCCACCACAGCTCTCCTCTTTCTTTTTTTTTATGCCAGAAGGCTCAGGACGCCGTGCAGACACACCTGTCACACACCTACGTCCACTCAGGGCTGTGGCATGCAGCCTCTCTCATCGCACGACTGCATTCTGTGCATTTCAGCCCACACCTGAACACAGGGCGACACCCAGCAGGTCTCTGGATGGATTGGTGTTATCATCATTAAGCAATTTTCTGTTTCAAATGTGCCCTTTTGGGGCTCAACTGTAGCATTAGTCCATTCATTGTTAAGCTAATAGTGGTTGTAACTGAATGCGTGGCATTGCTTTGTAGCTGAATTACTGCCATTCTTTGTTGTTTTTAATAATTTACATTATAAGATCCTATCCTCATCAACTGTCTTTGAGTGACAGTTAATGTTGTAAAATGAACACGTCTTGGGTGCTGCTTGTCCCAGATTGTGCAAAAGAAAGTCAAGAGTATTTAATACAAACTGGGGACAGGAAACGCCATATTGGGCCATACATCAGTCCTAGTGGAGGCGCTCTGTCCACTCCTCCCTCTAATCGGTTTATCTGTCGAGCCCTCCCGCTGAACAAGAGAGGATGCTCGACGGGTTGAGCAGGTCATGCAAGGCGTTGCTCGGGTGTTGGAATGAGTGAGCGGCATCAAATAACACCAGCCTCCTGGGTGGATGAGAGCAGTGTCTGTGTGGCCTGTCTGTTTTCACCACGAGGAATTTCCTCGTAACATTCTTCCCGTTTTTCTTTCTTTGAGATTTTTGTCCCCTCTTTGAAGGTGAATAAGTGACAGTAATGTCATTCATAAAGGTGGTAAACAACTTCTTGTTTGATATGTATCAACATGTCATAAATTGCTTACATTTAAACCAAACCGACATCTTTAAATATGAACGTATGTCCCGTAGACATTGGAGACTAAGATCTCTAACACAGGCCTATTGTATGTCTGTCGGTAAAAGATCAATCCTGGCACGCGCAAAGATTTTAACCCTGAAACTCCAGAGGGTGAAGATTGCAGAGGAGTTATGAGCAGGAATGTACTGACAACCTGTCGGCCTACATACCTGTACCTTTTCCCACTTGGTCACAGTCGCTGAAACTGTTGCTCTTTGCTCTACGATTTCTAAATGAATGAAATAGTTGTTTGCATGGCTGAGTTTTATTTTTATTTGCGCATGTATAATTTTAATCGGGAGGAAAGTGGTTGTGAGGGTCCAAGATCATATATTGAAGCCTTAAGTGTCTACATAATTAATCCTTAATCCTTTAATTTTAAAGATTGTTTTGGTGAACTCAGAATAGAGGCAAAGTCCCGCCCCTTCCTGTGGACCTCTATGGGGCCTTTTTTCAGAATATAATATGGCTTCCTTTTTTTATCCTATTCTGAGTTGAGCCATGATTTACGCATATATTGGGCATATTAAAGGATCATTTTGTGAGAAATTAAATGATGAAATGACTACACACCTAAAAGTGAGATTTCTTGCTGAAGTTTTGTGTGTTTATAACCAGATTTACTTGCACCAAAAAAATGTGTCTGGTTCATCGTTTGTTTCCCTGCTGATAAAGGGAAGTGATAACTTTACAAATGTACATCTGAAACAAGGTGCCATTGTGGACATTGGAAGAGGCGTGGCCGCTCTGTGGGGCATAACGTTTGACCCTGTTCCTTTCTACGGGCTACAGTTCAGTTGGCTGTCAACTTTTTTTTTTACAGTTTCTTCCCCATTCCTCTTTGAAACTGGTTTGCATAGTTTCATGATTATTTTTTTTAACTTTAAATCTTTCTTCACCCTTTTTTTGTTATCTCACTGTAACAGAATTGATTGCACCATGCAAGTGTTTAGAGGGGTGGGGATTAACTAATCAGACCTGGTTGATCAGTATCAATGCTGAAGCAGTCCTTGTTGTGCAAAGTGACCAGGAATGAACACATTTAACCATTTAATGTAGTTTTCTGGTTTGCTTTTGTTTTCTGTAGTGATCCTTTAATGCATAAACTAGTATTACTCATAGTACACAAATGTTTCCTGGTTGTGTTTTATAATAAATTTGAACATGAGGACAATATTATTTGACTAAGAAACGGGAGGTGTTTCTTGATTCATAGCCACTCTGTTCCACCATAGGTGTTGATTATTGTTTGTGTTGTGCAGACGGCTAACGAGGAGACCAAAGAGCATCTTTATGAGACTCTGCTGGCCGAGTGCAGAGACACAATCCAGGCTGTGAGAGAGGAACTCAAGAGCGAAACGGTAAGATGCTGCAGGTTAAAAGTTGACATAGTTTGGTGAAGGAGAGGGATGTTTGTATTTTTAACTGACAGTTGAGTCATCAGTTTGATTTACAGCTAACTAGCTAAGCTGAGACTGACAAGAATGGGGAGGAGAGTTTAAATCATTGAATTATTCCTTGTCTTTGTAGAAGCAGCGAGAGAGGAGCTCTGATGGAGACAGCAGCAAGGTATCCAACCTGCAGTTCCTGCACAGGTAAAAGAGAAATTGTTCTTGAAACGATGACTTCATTTGTGAACATTTTACGACCCATCTCATGCATGACCCCATAGCTTGTTGGGTAATGCGTACCCAACAAGTTATGGTGAGCGGAAAAAATAAAAAAGCAGGTTCCCGCTTAGCTACAACATCAATAAGGACATCTCCTACGGGTGCCCCGTAGGAGATGTGAAGGCTTTTTGATTTGCGCCAACGATATTCAGTTTGTCAGACGTTGCAAAGTAACGTAAGCAACATACCCAGGCCGAAGCGTAAACATTTATTTCCACCCTCTGATGTTTCTCTCATGTGTCGCCTTTATAAGTGAATAATAAACGTGATGTTGGTCTCCTCCACCAGTTACCTGACCTACATCAAGCTGTGTACGCTGGTGAAGAGGAATGAGAGCATGGCCCACACTCTGCAGGCGAAACTGAAGGAACCCGAAGCCGACGAGAGCAAGAGAGGGCCCCGTCCACAGGATCTCATCCGCCTCTATGACATCATCCTGCAGGTAAAAGTCTGGACATTCAGTATGTGGGGATCTTTGTAATCGGATGCTTTCGCATGTATTGACGAGATGAAACACATGTTTCTTAGCTCATAGTGTTAACTTTTTAGATGCATTAATTGTCCATCATAGCAGAATATATTTTAGTTAAAATAATAGGTCAGAAAGTTGTTATCATTTGCCAGTTGAGTGATAATTTAGCTGATCCGTGTTGTGGCTTAATTTGACATTTTGCCTTGTCCGACGTCACTTCCTTTTCAAAGTGTTCACTCGCCTTCTGTTTCCCCATCACGTCACTAACCTTCCCCTGCTTGTCCGGCTCAGAGTCTGGCTGAGCTCTCCACCCTGCAGGGCCTGGAGGATGACCACACCTTCCAGAAGGAGGTGTCCCTCAAGACGCTGGTCTACAAGGCCAACAGGTCAGACCCAGTTATTAGTTTGACATCCTTCAGCCCACAATGTCTTACTTACTCTTGCGGTTGCTGCCTACTTGTGTCCATGTCTTTTTGTTTCGTTAGCGTGTTGTTAATGTGTTCGTCCCCTCTGAACTCCTCACAGGTGTTTCTTCATAGCTCAGTCGTATGTGCTGGTGAAGAAGTGGAGTGAGGCATTAGTGCTGTATGAGAGGGTGCTGAAATATGCCAAGGAGGTGCAGTCCAAGACCAAGAACCTCAACAACAGCCTCAAGGTTAGTCGTACTAACAATCCATCATGAAAAGGTCCACTTACACACATGTCAACATAAACGCAGCAAAATAGAAATTCTGAATGTATTCCACAGAGGTTGCTCTGGTTTTGAAAGATTTTGTTGTCAAATAAGTCGCAGTGACAATCTGTACCAGAAACGTCCCCGTTGTATCTGTTTCCACAGGATCTCCCTGACGTCCAGGAGCTCATTGCTGAGGTCAACGCTGAGAAATACTCTCTTCAAGCTGCAGCTATTTTAGGTGAGAGCACCTTTTGAACTGACCGTTATCCACTCATTTGTTTTTTATGGCGAGAGAACCCTTTTAGTCCGGCCTCTTTGTTCTGACTGGTTCTGTGTACTACCCTTCAGCAATGTGTTTGTGTTTCAGACACTGAGGAGACCGCTGAAGTTCCCTCTCAGCAGCAGGTCAAAGACAACACGGTAAGAGAACAAAATCAAGAGACCCGCCTCAAATGAATGATAAATATAGTCTTTCATCGTGGAACAAAGCAAATTCATCATGGAAACAGCTTTTTGACTTATTTGAAAGAGAAACGTCCTCAAAGATCTTTTGATCTTATGAAAGTACACACAGGAAGTGACACAGTAAATATTGTAATGACATGCGTGAGACATTGTCGTTCAAACAATCTGCAAAACTTGATGTTGTCAATGGCACACGTGTTCATAAAATTGTCCGTTGACATGTTTTTACTATTTTTAGCCTGTTTCTTCTCCGGTAGGTGCAACAACAGCTTCAGTCCGTGTTGCAAATGTAACTCATACAGTTAGGCTTCTGTTGTACTGGCGACCCATCGGCCAATTATCCAGCAACACGTGTAGAACATAGAACAGCTTTATTGTCACTTCAGCACGTTTCAGCAGCGATTTAGTTGTTCTATATTTTATGTGTTGCGTGGACTTGTGACTTTTTTATAAAGGTTAGGAGTATCTTTGCCTGATCTCTGAGTTTATGATGATGGTGTGCACTTCTTCTCCTTCATGCAGCCCCTCTGCAACCGCCTCGAAGTTTTCCGCCTCGAACCGGCTCTCGTGGGAAAGCAGCCCAATTTGGTCCAGTTCCCTCCCGACTTCCAGCCAATCCCCTGCAAGCCCCTGTTCTTTGACCTTGCTCTCAACCATGTGGCCTTCCCGCCCCTGGAGGACAAGGTGGAGCAGAAGGGCAAGGGCGGTCTCACCGGCTACATCAAGGGCATCTTTGGCTTTGGCAGCTAAATTGATCCCCCGGGCTTTGGATTCAACAGGAGCGCCACAAAGGTCCCGAGTTCATCAACAACAAGCAGCCTTTGGGCGGTCGATAATTAGAATAATTAAAAATACTTTTATGTTTTGATTTTTTTTCTTCTTGCCTAAGTGCAAGATGGGTGGAGTTTGAAGCTCTAAAGGAAGGCGAGGAAGTGATCTGATCAATTTCAAGTAGCAATACGACTCAAATTCACCTGCCACCTTCAGTGACTGCATCAGGCAGTAAGGCCGCCTTACTTTGAGCCGTCTGGGTCTTTCAGGTTTTACAGGTTGCCATGCCATGTCTGCAGCTACTGCCAAGTTGTCAATCTCACGATCCCGTCGGAGCAAACAAAACCACTTAGGCATCATTAGTAGTGTTTATTTCTTCTTCTTTTTTCACTGTCATGTAAGCGCCTTCATTTAATTTCGTCAGCTTTTTTCTTTATTCGAGAGATGTTTTCAGCATCTTTTTTTTAAACATAAAACTTGCAGCTACTTTGACTTCAAAAACAAACAAAGTAGTGCTTATCAAATGTAGTTCAGCCAACTGAAGCTGTTTTATCAATCATCATGGTTTTCAGAAGACTTCTGCTGCGATCCAACGCTTCCCTCCACCTCTGCTTTGGATTCTCCTGCTTTTTTTTTTTTTTTTTTTTTTACTGTGCATGAATTGTTTTTTTAATTTGTCAACTACAAGCTACACGGGTCATAATGTATATGTGGTCCTGTATGACATAAGGCACCAAAAGTGCCATCATGTGAGAGGAGCATCCAACTGCTTCAACCCGTCTAGATGGAAGCGCAAGTCGCCATCTTTAACACCCCTCGCTGTGTCACATTTTCTACAAAAGGGCCCGCTCGCTAATGACTGTAAGCAGATCTTAACACTGTAATCAATTCATGTGTTTGTTTGTTTGTTTTATTTTCATTTCATAAAAATCAATGTTGTCTGAGAGCAGTCGACATTAGTGAATGGGGGGAAGTTTTTAGCAGCCTTTCATTCTCACAACTACGGCTGTTTGTTCGTCATGAGTGGGACTTGAATGTTTTCATCAACGACGACATGTCTATGGTTATTCTGTGACTATAAAAACCTTTCGTGATATATTGGTTGCCAGTCATAATGGCCACATCAAAGCGACTCATTTCCTCTGATCCTTCAGGGACCTTGTTTGCCTGCGAAAGCTAGTTAAACACGAGCTGGAGGATTGGTTCAGTGTCACACTTTCACTCGAACGTTACACTGTTATGCTTACTATTTTTTTCTATCAATGTGTTTGCTTTTGTTTTTTTTTCTTCAGTGTTTTTCGTTAAAAAAATTATAATGGAAGTGCTGGAGCAGTTCCAGCATTTTTCCTCGATTTGGCCTGGAAATTAAACCGTTAGGATCAATATTTGTTGGAAACATAAGTGGAAAGAGAAATTACCTGATGAAAAATGTATGATTTGATCTAATTTCCAGACCTATGATTAAAATATATTTGCACCAAAGACTGATCTCTTGACTTTCTTTGTCCACTTCTGTTCTCTTGAAACTAATTTCAAAATTTCAGAGAAGGGTCGTGATGGAGGAGAAAAAAGTGCTTTTGATTGTCGCAGCAGCTGTGATTTTGTAAGAATTACTGTTTAAAATGCCACAGTTAAGAAAATAAAAATGTCTGATTGGGGTAAGGAGGTGTGTGACTGTTCTCTTGTACCTCTGTCTTGGGTGTGTTGGGATGCCTTAGCAGGGTGTGTGTGTGTTTAGGTTTACTTTGCGTCCGTGCATCTTGATTGAATAATAGTAAAGGTGTGTTTAATATTCAAACCATCTTCATCTTGCAAATTACTGTTTCCCCACTTACATGAACTAACACACACAAGGCATCTCTACCTGATGACTTATTGCTGCCTGTCACATTTTTTCAATACACTCATACCTCTGTCTCTCCAGGATCACACGTGCTCTGCTTGAATTGACTGAAGGCATTTAATGAGGTGGAGATAAATGTTTATGTAGAACAAATACAGATAGTACACTATCACTAATGTCTTTTCTCTATTTTCCCATCTTTATTATAAATTAACTGTTCGAAGATGAAAATGTCCAAGATTCAGGATGAGCATTACAGCTTTTGTAAGATTGACTTTTGAAACCAGACAACCGTGCTGTGTGTGTGTGTGTCTGCTGTGTGTAGCTTAGTAAAACACTGACACACCCTCATTGTGTTCACCTTTGTTGTTTCCTCTCACTTTAAATGCTAAGAATGTTTTTTGTGACTGTTAACTACCGTACCAACATGAATTTGAGCTCGTTATTTATCCCTTCTGAATCACAGCTATCTTTAGCTCTGTGGATGGTAAATGGACTGTACTTTTCTAGTCTTCTGACACCTCAAAAGGCTTTAACATGAGTCATCATTCACAGGGGCCACTCGTACATCAGGGGTAATTAACATTCACACAACTACAGGAGCAACTTGGGGTGAAGTGTCTTGCCCAAGGACACATCAACACGGAATAGCGGAGCCGGGGATCGAACTGCTGATCCAGGGATCCTCTGATCCAAGGAAGATCCTGCTCTACCATTGTCACAGTGATAGACAGCGACAGGCCCGTTCAATATGAACCAGTGCTGCGTAGAATTGCTCAGTGGCCATCGCCTTAAAATGCATGCCGGTTAGATTTGAGTCCGACTTAATCCGACGTCATGCACACGGTGTCAATGATAACCTCACGAGAAAAAAAAAGCAGTCTTTAACCTCTCGAGCCAGGCATCACGCCTGGCTTTGGCTATAGATCAAAGTGCTAGTTGGTATCTCGACTTAACAACAAACATAAAATGATTGTTGGCTACGACCGGAAACCACAGGATAGATTGCAATTCATTTGGTTCAGATATTCAGGTAGTCCTCAAGGTGAGGTGTAAAACTTTTAAATTCCCTGCATTCATCGCGCTTTCAACAGGTCAAATACTCTCTTTGTCCAATACGTTGTGTTATGACCAATAATTTAACTGATTACAATACCAGGGAATTGCAGATTTTAACATTTCCATTTATCTGGACACTTTCTATCCACGTTGGCTTAAAGGTGAAGACAAATTATTTTCTTCGGCAGCAGTTGAAACAATACCACCTTAAGGGCTCTTTAGTAGCTGTTCTGGAGCTTTCAATCTCATCAAAAATGATTGAAATGAAAAAATAAAATGAATATTTCATCTGGACTTTTAACCCAATGTGCACAATCGGGCATTAAAGGTCATCCACAATGTTGGTTAAACATTATCTGCCGAGGAAGACCATGTGTTTTGATCAAAAGCTCCTAAATGGACCTCGTGCTGGGACTATCTGGCCCAGATCTTTCCTAAAATATGTTCAAATGAAATATACAATATTTGATAAGAAGCTGTTTCGTGGTGTATGTAGGAGCTGAATGTCCCTCCACATACATCTCCAAGCAACAGACAGAGTTTCTGTTTTTCCAGACCAGTGGACGCACCCAGAGAGAGACTCTGGATGACTGGCCAGATCAAAAATGTGCTGTTCCCCACTCTGATGCAAAGAAAGCTGCCCAGCTGCATTCCTCGCCATGATTTCCTTTCGTTGACAGGCGGCAGAGAGACGCCCTGATCCTGAATGACTCGAGTCTGTAGATACGCCACATGGGACTTTGTAATGTATGGAGGTGTTTTTTATTGTCAACATTGTCTTAACACGTGCCTCTTCTATAAGGTGAAGGGACGTAACTCGCCTCTTTCTCTGCCTGCACGCCGTCAGACACTTTCCTTTGTTGACTGTATACTGTGCGTCCGTGAGCTTATCTGTCAGGGCGAATGAAGATGAGTTATAACAGAGCAAGTCACAGCAACAAGAAGACTCATGAAATGTGAAGTTGTAAGTAATCATATTAAAATGTTTTAACAGTACAATTAGACCCAAACCTGATGAGAATTTGAAAACAAAACAGGATGTATGAGGGTGAACACAAAGCTGACTGATGAGCCGAACTTTGGTGCCTCGTTTTTAAAAATACATTGTGTGGAACTGGGGAAAAAAAGGAGATGAAGTGATGTTGGAACCCGCCATGAATAAAGAACTGTGTGGTGATAAACATTAATTTGATGCTATATTATTTCTTGCAATGGGTGTAAAAGAAGAAAATGAGGGGAAAGGGGGAAAAAAGGGATTGCCATAATATGCTGCAGTTAAAGACACTTTTGCAAAATGACAGGTCAGGAGTCAGTTATTAATACTATTTAAATGAAGAAAAAAAACAACATTAAATGGCCCATATCCCCCAAACTCCTCGTTCGGGGGAGTTCATAGGAATCTCCACTTACACTTGCTTTACAAACAAAAATATAACAACGTGATGCTACGTCCACCTCTTATGTACAGTCCATATTGGCTGACCACCTGGTGAAAGACTTTTGACACAGGTAATGAGGAGCGAGAGAGAGAGAGAGAGAGAGAGAGAGAGAGAGAGAGAGAGAGAGAGAGAGAGAGACTTCAAGAATGCATTGCCCCTGCAGCCCCATGACCGATGCATTAGTGGTAATTGACGGGTCACTGCTCCCCTGCCAGAGACCTCAGAGTGTGTCAGGGCCCAGGTGAAAAGGAAAGGGCAGGGCTGAGAGAGAGCGCAGGAAACAGGTCGGTCCAGTATTCCTACACCAGGTGGATGTCTGGGTGGTGACACACCCGCTAACCTGTCTGGGAGGAGCTGCCAGCGTCAAACCCTCTGCTGACGTGAGTATGTGTTTGAGGGTGTTTGAGAGCAACCAAAGACAGAGGAGAGACGAGTGGGAGCCACAGGGTGAGGAAGACAGGGACGAAGAAGGAGTAAGAGAGAGAGAGAGAGAGAGAGAGAGATTTGTTTTTGCTTGACCCCACGCGACCTCCAGGATGTTTAAGAAAAAGGAGAGTAAGGACTCGGGCAAGATAAACAAGTGAGTTTTTGTCCCAAGGACTTTATGAGTGTAATGCATGTATGAACACTGTATCTCGGTCATGGCACCCCTCCTCCGGTTCCTCCCCAGGCCAGGACTGTGTCATGTTTCCTGTGCGTGCTGTTGTCCTTGTTCCCTCTCAGCGTTGCCCTCCTTTTGCGTTGAAATGTTTGCTCGGGCAGTTTCTCCACCGAGCCAAGGTGAACCCTCAGTGATGGTGTGAAAGCAAGCGAGGTGTTTGTCAGGCTGTTTGCAGGTCCCGCAGGCCAGGTATACGTTGTAAACATGTGGTGGGACTGACGAGAGGGGAAACCAGTGAAAACGACTCAAGCTGGAAGTCACAGAGGGAACAAATCTCATCAGCTGTTTTTAATCTGCACAGGCCTTCAACAGATCTGAGTCGAGACTTGCAAATCTGCGTGTGTGTGTGTGTGTGTGTGTGTGATGTGGCTGTTTGGTGTAGATAAATATGTGTCGCTCACACAGTACATGTTATAAAGCTGTTGGATGAAGAAGGCTGGCTGCAACTTCATGAAGAAAAGTTGCTTAAAAAAAGCTTAATTTGATGTGAAATCGTGGATCAAACATAAGGAGACAAATGTTCAGCGTCAGTCGTAAAGTGTCAGTCGTAAAGCTGCTGATGTCACCGCCGGTGAAGAAAAGACAACTTCATTTCCCGAAGTAATGATGAGAACCGGTTGGATTCGAGGGTCTATTCTCAAACACGATGTGATTTATTGACACAAACGTCATTCGAACACATCGTGTGTGACGAGGCCACCAGTTTGTCCGCGAGACGCATTCAGCTGCCGACGTGATTCACACATTCCCCCTTTTCTGTCCCTGTTTGATGTCACAATACTGACGCGGCTTCACGGGCGAGGTGGTGACCAGGTGGTTTCACCCGTCTCCTGCCCTGCACATGTTGTGTGATTGCCATGTGTGTGTGAGGAGGGCTGGGCAGTAAGTACTGCTCAGCTGGTTTCTTTCTCTCAGGAGGGCGTTGGTTCCCAACTGTCCTTTACAGAGCGACACAGGACATGTTGCTCCCTGAAGAAGTTTCCATCACCAATTAAAGCAATAAAGACAGTAATAAATAGGGCTGCGACTAACGATTATTTTCATTATTAAGTCACATTTGAATTTGTTGTTTCAAATAATTGATTTCATGTTCCGTTTAATTGTCAGAAAATCCATTGCACAATTTCCCAGAGCCAATTTTTAGTATTTAAGTATTTTTATTATTTTTTTCTAAATGAAAACACCCTGCAACCCCTTAATAGGATAAGCGGTTTGGCTAATGGATGGATGATAGAAAACAGAGAAAAACAGCAAATAGTTCATATTTTTCATAGAATAAATTATTTTGATCGTTAATCGCTAATTAAACTTGTCGTTGATTCTTTTTCTATTCATCGTCAAGTCGATTATCAGACTCAGCTGAGAGATGAATCAATCATTAGTTTTGTTGGTTTCGTAAAAGAACTGTCAGCATTTAAAGTCAACTGTTCCTTCGTGGCTATCAATGGGCAGGGTGGAGCTTTTAATTAGCATATTGTAATTGAATGACATTCCCCTGTGTGGTGTCGTTGGTGCTGAACCTGCTGAGGATACCTCCAGCAGCTTTGGGCTGCTTTCAGCCTCTTTTAGCCCCAAAATCCAACACAACTGAATCCTACTACCACAAACTGGGAGCTGGGATGCGATTTTAAAAGTTGTACCTGAATCAGGGAGTGGTTTGTGGTACAAGTTTTGTGATCTTCCACCTTGCTGACTAAATGCTGGCCAGCCCTTCTAAATTATGCGGGTCGTCCAGTTATTCCACTTTCAAGTCAAATCAGCTGTACCTGCTTGCCGTTCACGAATGGAACCAAACATGAAGTCCCTTTTAGCGATCAATGTTTTAGTGTTACCATTGAGTTCACTGAGCACACAACATTGAACATAGCAATACAGCTAGAGTGCTGGTTGAAAGAAGTGTTTTAAAACTCCCACCGCAGCAGCGTTTAACTACTGTCAGCTGTTGTGGACACTCACTCCGCACCCCAGATCAGAGAAAAGACACCGAACCAGACTGACCCGCGTGTCCCCAGCTGTGACCTGACGCTCAGCTCCTTTGTGGATCCTGAATGTGATAAATCGCGACCTCCACGGTGGACCACGAAGGTGTCATGGACCATGTGTCACTATTCTTTTTTCTTCACCAAAAGAAACCGCCTTTATTTAGATTCTCAAGCTGTCTCACATCAGAAAAAGGAAGAGACCCTTAATTGAATGACAGATTCTTCTAAAAAATACATCATTTGGTTTGCTTTATTGTCAACGTCTTACTTGCCTCATGTCAGACTTTGACTTTGTCGTCCACAAACCTTAATCAAGAATATTCCCATGATTAGAAAATAAAGAAGCTTTTTGATTTATTCTCAGAAAGCAAACAAGGTATGAAAATAATCAAAGACACCCCACGCAAGAACAGGTGTACATCACGCATGAATATCACACGTCTTCATTCATCCATTCTCTGCTGACTCATCAGGGTCCTGGTCCTCATTGTCTCGTTGTTTATCGGTTTGCTTGCAGAGAAAGCAACATGTCACTGATGAGGCTGTCCCAGACAGTTCAACAAGTGCTCATTTGGCTGATATGGGGAAATGTGCGTGTGCGTGCGGAACATACCTGTCGCTCCTGCTGAGTGAGCAGGAAGAGGGAGGCCATTGTCAAAGCGGCTGCAGAACCAGATCAGCATGCAGCTCAGTGAGTCAGGGCAGAAAGAGGAACTCTGCATTCCTCTGTCGCTCCATTATTTACGAGCGCTGCAACAGCATTCATGCCGCCCCAAATCTAATTTACAGGACAGTTGCTTACTTTGGTCAGAGAGACATGACTTTGTACTTCGAGGTACAGCTCGGGGATGTGGGTCAATTAACCAGCGAGCTCCTTGCCAACATTCGTTTGGTCGGTGTTACACACCGTCCTTTATTATTTCAAAGGTTTTGGTGTGAAAAGAGTCCCGGCAGGTTGTAAAATCAGCCCCGCAGCTCAAACACATTTGGGGAGAAGAGTTCAACGTTAAACGTCTTGTCCGATGTGTCGGAGGAGAGATACCTGTGGGGTCTTTTGTGCAGCCAACGTTGCATGTTGTGAAGATTTTTTTTACACAAACTTGCAGTACATTTGCCACACCTGGTGCTGGAGAGCGACTTGCAGAGTGAAATGCGGGGTGGAAACAATATTAAATACAGCGATAATTGAATCCTGCAAGTTGCTCTTAAATGGGACGCCAGTTCATAACTTGACTTACTGAGTGAGACTACAAAGTTCACCACAATCAAAGGTTTGAACAGCTCCTCTAACGTCGCTTCTGGTTCAGTCTCATTGGATTTCTCACCTGTTTGCAGATGATTTGATTTGATTTGCATCCACTGGATTGGAATCACCATCATGTGTGATCTTCATCCTAATCCTCTACTCCACGTCACGCATACACTTCTTGTTTTTATGAATTCATGTAGAATTATAGGTATAGTTCATCCTTCAATGTCACTGCGCGCGTTTTGTCGGGTTAGGTTTTTTTTTTTTTAATCAAATGAAATGCTGAGGTAAATCTCGATAACGCGTCTGTCCTGTGCTCGTGGCTTCATCTGTGTCCTCCTCCTCCTCCTCCTCCTCCTCCTCCTCCTCCTCCTCCTCCTCCTCCTCTTCGCCTTGCAGGGCCCAGGCCAGCAGCTTGACCTTGCTGGTCGCCCAGATGCAAAAGAATGCCGACACAGTGGAGAAAGACATCCTCAGGTCCGAGGATCTGCTGGCTGTGGTGAGAACACGCACTGAACGACAAACGCACACAAATCCATTTTACCGGCAGCCCTCGAAATGAAGGAACTGTTGTCTACTTCCATCAGGATGCGGAGAATGATAAGAAAGAGCTGCCCTTCCAGCACCAGGCTGAGATATCAGACAAGCTGGGCGAGGCTGAGGGCCTGCTGAAGGACCTCTTCCTGGATGTCGACAAAGCCAAGAAGTCCCATCATCCTCAAGCCAGAGAGATAGAGAGCGAGTGAGTGGATACAACATGATAGATAGATAGATAGATAGATGGATAGATGGATAGATAGATAGATAGATAGATAGATAGATAGATAGATAGATAGATAGATAGATAGATAGATAGATAGATAGATAGATAGATAGATGCAAGTGAGGCATTATCTAATGCAAACTTTTGATGAATTGAGGAAAAATGTACAGATGCAAATAGACAAAGTAGTAAAATAAACGTGTGTTTTGGATCTCTCCACTAGTCTGAACGAAGGCGTGTTAAGGAAGCAAAACAGTTTATCAGTGCATGATACAAAAGCATTTTTGCCTGTGGCATCTTGTCTCGAGAGTCTGACGTTTTACAAGATGGTTTACAAATCAAATTAAACTGGACAAGTCTCTCCTCACTTTCATGTGTCGAAAAATTACGTAGTCTGCGTTCATTCATTTGATTATTTCACATTGTATCCCAGACTTTAGTTTTCAATAAAGAAACACCTCTTTATTTCTTTGCATCTCTTCTCCAGCGTCCTCCTCCTCCACGAGCGCTGGTTGAAGGACTGCGCCTTCTACCGAGACATCTTCGAGCAGGTTGACGACGTGTCGCGGATGCCCCGGATCGACTGGGGGCCGGTTTTCAACGACAAACAAGTGCGTATAATAACACTGAACATTTTGAGGCAGTCTGCCTAAAGGATGAGAGGACCCAGGACTGATTGACCGGTAGCGTTGGCAGTACGTTATTGCCAACTAATCCCATAAAAAGATCAAAGCCAACAGTGCTGATATAGTATATATTAATAAATGAACCATGCTTCATAGTCTCCACCTCAAGCTGAGCGAGTTAAACGGCACAAATGACTAAAACGTGTTCAGCCTGGTGTGTTTTTTTTTTGGTGTCCACGTACCATTGACTGTGTCCGTCCGCTGTGCGCTCAGAAACTGGTGAACGTGGAGGAGTACGGCCCCAGCATGGCCGACCTGGAGAAGCAGGTCGCCGCTCACAACATCCTGCACAAAGAGGTCGAGGCCTACAACTCGCAGCTCTGCGTCAGCTCGGCGGGCAGCAAGGTCAACATTCATGGACATATTATTCTTTGTCTTCCCCGCAGCAGCTGATCCAAATCGTTTCATGCATTGTCTTCTTTAATCTCAATGAAAAATGGTCTTCAGCCGCTCACGAGGTCACGTCGTTGTCCGTTTTTCTTTTTCAGGAGAAATATCTGGAGCTGAAGAAGCAGTACAACAATTTACTGGTGAGTGGTGTCGTCGTACATTTTTGTTATTTGTATTTGAGTTGACATGAGTGAACATCTCTAAGGGGATTTTGTGAAATGTGTCATCACTTTTCTCTTTAAACAATATTTCCTTTTTTATCTTTAAGACACACATTTTATTTTCCTGTACAGTTCTTTGCTATATCATCTATAAAATATTAAATAATAGAATAAATGTTGAGCTCCTTGCCTCTTCTCCCTCACGGATACGCCATCTGAGTAATACGTCAAAAATACCGTTTGATTTTGAGCACACGTACAAACTCAGAGCTTCTCAGGTTTCATTGAGCGTTATTTCATTTCGTCTCAGGACAACTCCAAGTGGCGTCGGCACTACCTGAACAGCCTGTACGAATACATGCACGGCTGCAACAAAGAGCTGGTCTTCCTGGGGGAAGAGCAAGATAAGATCAAAAAGCAGGACTGGAGTGACCGCATGGTGGACCCCCCAGACGTCCGCAGGCAGTACGAGGTCGGTGAAACATTAACGGCGTAATTTAGTCTGGACTTGGATAACCGGGCATCTTAATAACCTGATTTTACCTCCATCAGAACTTCAAGAACAACAGCCTGCTGTCCCACGAGAACGAGGTGAACAAACTCCAGGACGAAGGAGAACGACTCATTGGACTGAAGCACCCAGCCAGTGACACTATTCAAGTACGTCACAGCTTTCTAAGTCAAAGGCAATGCCTTGAAGACCAACAGTCTTTCAACTTTATTACCTTTAAACTCATTTAAATTCCACTGAAATATTACGTCACACCTTCAGGCTCAGAGAGACGCTGTTCGAAACGAGTGGCAGAAATTCCTCAATCTCTGCATTTGTCAAGAGACACACCTGGACAGTGTGGAGGAATACAAGAAGGTAAATATGGGAAGACCGTACATCGCAAATTGTCACTACCGTGATCTGCGTTTGAGTCAAGTTGGTGTGGGAAGGCATTGAGGGTGAAGAAATATGTATTTGTGCTATTTTCACAGTACCAAATGGAGACTGAGCAGCTGTCAGAGACGTTGTTCAAACTCAACAAGAGCCTGGACCCCAATTCCATCAGCAAGAATAGCAACTCAGAGACAATGATGCAGCTTGAGGTACAAAGCAGCTTTTAGAGACCGAATCAAGGACTGCATGTCCATGCACACAACAAGTTGAACTTGCACCTCCCTGTGGGAACGAAAACACTCTGTAGCACCCACTTCTCTTATTGTGGAAGCCATATGAAGAAGTGAAAAGGGACACATTGGAAGCATTGTTGTATGTTACGCATTCAGTTCACACAAACAAAAGCATTGAAACGTTTCAACACTCTGCCAGTAGTATTGATGAGGTCTCTGCGTCTGTTCCCCACCAGGCCGAGGAGAACGCCGTGCAGAACAGCGAACAGCAGCTGGCCGACCTGAGGAGACGCAGCACAACCATCACTCCTCTGAAGCTGCGACGCAGCAACCCCAACAGATTGGTCACAGTGGAGGCCCTGTGTGACTGGGAGACAGATAAGGTGGATAAGGCCGGCCCAAACTGTCAAATATCCACAGCTGAGATGTGACAATTCAGGCGTTCGCTCATGTTTTCTAACCTTGTTTATTATCACCATGCAGGATTCTTTGGAAAGAGGTGAGAAGTTCTCCCTGAAATCTAACTCGGATGATAACTGGGTCGTAACCTCCAGTGCCGGGGCGACAAAAACCTTCCCGGGAGTTTGCTTCCAGATCCCTCCACCTGATCCCGACGCCATCGACAAAGTGGACCTGTAAGCCATGCAGGCTTGTGATATTCTGCAGCTACAACAAACATCAAACTGCAACAAACAACGCAAAAATATCAGTCGGTAATACTGTGTCTCTTCACTTACAATTCATTAGGTTGGGCGGTGAACTGACAGATATCAAGAAGAGAAGAACTGCTCTGGCGGCATCGCTGAAGAATCACAAATCCGAGGTCTCCAAGTCCCAAAAATCAGGTCATTGTCTATCAGTTACCGCAATATTCTCATTAGGAGGCATTGTTGATTCTTTAAACCATGATAATGATTTGACAACAGTCGCACAAATAGTTTTCATCTCAAGGCCACAATCAGACAAGGCAACTAATAGTGTCCCTGTTCCCTCATTCAGCCCCGGTGTCTTCCGCCCCGCCGGATCCCAAAGTGAAAGCCCTTTCTCAGCAGCTGGACAAGCTGGACGGTGACCTGGCCAGCGCTGAGGAGAGCATGCTGAGCCGCCTGCGAGCCCCGCTGAGCCGCTCCGACCCGGCCGGGGATCTGGCCAAGAGGCTGAAGGAACAGGAGGTGAGAGGACTGAAGTCACACACAACCCAGTTACTCATTTGATCCTTACTCACTGAAGCCAGGGTCGTTCCTGTTGGCATGTTCCTACCTTTATTCTCTGGGGGATTTCATGTCTGATATGTGATGAATGCCCTCTAGTGCTAGCATCTAAAGTATCTACATTTGTCCCTGATAGGAAGCTGCCAGGGCTCTGAAGGCTCTGGAGCAGCAGAAGCAGGCGGCTCAGGCGGACATGCAGCCCCTCCTGTCCAAAGACTCCAGCAGCACCTCCTCTGCACTGCCTCTCAAGCTGAGCGATGCCAACAACAAGTACAACGGCATCGCAGCACTCGCTGACCTCTACACCAACAAGTAAGTGTATCTTTGGATTTGGAAGTTGCTTGAATACAGATACACGAGGAAAGGGATTTGTATATTTTTCTGTCCTAGTTTAACAACTGCAAGTTGAAACCTTTCCCTCAATAGATGCAGTAAACGATCAACATTATTTTTTTATACTTGTACATATCGTATCTTTCTTTGTCGAGCTGTGCTACCATACCAGATAATCTCAGTCGGCCTCCACTTATCAATGCATGTATCCATTTTTTTTTTTTAGAGCTAATGCTTCTCTCAACCTGGAGGGTCAGATTAAGAAGGTGGACGGCCTCGTCTCTGGCTTTGAGAAAAATTTGAGTGACGACGGTCCAATCCCTGATGTGCCAAATGCAATCCAAGCCCGCACTGAGGACATTCGGGTGAGGAACTCTTACCTCGACCACATAAAAGATCATGCTCTTTATCATAGGTTTAACTTAGAGTTGACCGATTTGTAAATTGCGTGTCGTCTTTGTCGTATTTAGTTCCAGCGCAAGTCTGTGACGGCGGCTCAGGACGACATGAAGAAGCTAAGCCAGGATCTGGAGACCACGGAGCAGCTGTGCAGCTCTCTGCAGCAGGGCTACCAGGAGTACTGCCCTGACATCCGGCGCCAGAGAAATGAGGTCAAGCAGTTGCAGACCCGTTACGCCAATGTAAACAATCAGCTGAAGGAGAGGTGAGAATCGGACTCTGTCGCGTCGATGTACAGCCCTGTGTGTGTGTGTGTGTGTGTGTGTGTGTGTTCTGGTAGTTCCATTAGCTGTGATTTTTCAAATTTTGCCCACTTTTGTGAAATTGATTACTTTGTGGAGTTTGTAAGCAGTATAATAGTTTATACAACTGTACTGCTGTCTGTACATGAATTGAGATGTTTGTTTTGTTTTTCTCTTTGTTTATCTAAAGACAATTAATAAACAAAAGGGTTACGTTAATCATTTAAACTACATACAGAAAGTAAATACATTGACATAACCAGGCAAATATTTAAGCTTACTATACCTTCGATAAAGACATATGCCTGAAGGAAAAGACACAAAATAATTTGAATTAGAAAGCACTAAAAAGCAAAGCCTTTACAAAGTCTATTGTTTAATTTTCATATTGATTAATGATCTCAGGGAAAACATCTTACAAGAAGCTGCATCCAAGAACCAGGAGTTTCAGAGCACATCCCAATCCCTGAAGTCCTTCCTGGACAACCTGCCGCAAAACACCATAAACCACAACGATGATCTGTCTGAGGTCACTTCCAAGGAGAGCTCCCAAGAGGTACGCTGTGATTTATTGAAACTTATTTCACATTCTCTTTATGCAAATCTGTAAAATCAGCTGTGAGGAAATGATAGATGCTATGAATAACTAACAGTGATTAACGTCTATTAAACCTGTCAACACAGAGGGTGGTCGATGACCTGAAGAGGAAGGGAGATGACATGGACAGAGTGTCTGACCTGTCTCAAGACCTGCAGAGTCTCCTCAATGTAAGACTCAAATGGATTGTAACACAGTGTTGTAAAATATTAGTAAGGAACTAAATTGGTTATGTGAAAACTCCTGGGAAAACAAGCATATTTGACTGTGACATAGAATGACTCTGTGCTCTGAGCCTGTATCCTCACATCTGTGCAGGATTACGAGGTCAATGTGGACAAATACAACTGTGCACTAGAGGATGCTGGAGCCACTGTTGCTCAGAAACCTGCTATGATGACGCTGACTGATGCTGTTCAGAGAGAGGTAACAGTTAAACTCACAGGAACGTACATGTGTTACATTTATTAAACAATCGAGGTGGCTGATGGTTTGCCGTGTCTTTTGTTTATTGCAGGAAAAAGATCTGGTCAACCGCTATGCTGAAGCAACAGCTGAAAACACCCAACGCCAAAAACAGATGGGTCTGGCAAAGAATCTCATTGTGCAAGTAAGAAAGAACCTTTTCAGTACAAATTATCAAATCATGTTTTCTATTAAACTACTTAAAGTTACATCGCAAATTCGTTGCAACTTATTGCCATCCAATTAATTGTCTTTTCTGCTGCAGAATGAAGAGAAAGTCCAACTGGTGGCACATCAACAAGTGCAGCTTGAAAGCCAGCAACAGAGTGCTTCTGAAATGGACAGTTTGTTGAAAGAGCTAGACGAAGAGAAGGAGAGGAAAGCTCATACCGAGGTAGACCTGAGAACCTTTAAAGAGAGGATGATGTCACTGAAGAGTCGCAGAGGAGTGGAGCGTGTTGAGGAGAAAGAAGTACTGCAGTACTACCGTGACCCAAAACTGGAAAGCGATTTAACTGATCTGCAGAAAATACTGCATGAAGAGTCCATTACGCGTCAAAACACCCATACTGAGGTTGAGGTGTTAAACAAGAAAATCATCATCCTGGAGGAAAGCGTCAAAAACGCGCCACCGAAACTGCTGACCAGAGAGGTGACAGAGTATGAGAGAGATCCTCAGTTGGATGTAGAGGCGGCTAAGGTGAGAGAGGAGATAGCAAGGATGAGAGATGAAGTTCGGGTGAAAGATGGGGAACAGATTCAGTTGAAGACAGAAGTCACAATTCTCCAAAATAAGAAACAATCTATCAAAGAGAAGGTGGTTATGAGAGAAGTAGTGAAAGTGGAACAGGACCCGCAGATGTTGAAAGCGGTGCGGACATTTGAGACGGAACTTTCTGACGAGAACAACAAGATCAAGCTCATTAATGATGAAATCTTCCAGACGAGGAGCCAGATTAATGCTCTTGAGAGACTGATTCCTAACATTAAACCAAAGGTCATCACTAAGGAGGTGAAAAAGATTGAGCAAGACCCTGAACTCATCACTGAATCTAAGAGGATTCGGACAAGCTTGGAGGAGGAGAAGATTGAAAACAACTCCTTGTTCAAAGAGGTGACAATGCTCCACAGTCGCTACCGAGAAGTTCAAGACCGGAGGCCAAAAGTTGAGGTGAAGGAAATCGTCAATGAGATCTACCGGATAGACCCCAGCACAGAGATGGAGATAATGCGATGCAGGAAAGACATACAAGACTCCAACAAGAAGTACTCTGATCTGGAGAGGGAGCTCACCAAGATAACCACTGAAGTGAATATCCTACGCTCTGAGAAGCCCAAGGTGGAGATGAAGGAAGTTATTCAAGAGGTGGTGAAGGAGGAAAGGAGCCCTGAAAATGAGAGAGAGATTCATAGGCTGAATGATCAGGTGAACCATTTACGCACCACATACAACTCCCTCCTGGACCAGGTGACAATGCTCAAGAAAGATAGAGATCAATGGAAGACTGAGAAGTCCAAGATCGAGACCAAAGTCCTCAACAGAGAGGTCATCAAGTACGAAGCTGATCCTCTGTTGGAGAAAGAAGCCGACCGCTTGAGAAGAGATGTGCGGGAGGAGGCACAGGCGCGCCGTAACACTGAAGAGATGGTGTTTGATCTTCAAAACAAATACATCCTGTTGGAGAGGCAGAAGCCTGAGGAGAAAGTGGTTGTGCAGGAGGTATTGCGTTTACAGAAGGACCCAAGGCAGCAGATTGAGCATGACAAGCTCGGCAGGAACCTGGATCAAGAAGTACAGACCCGCCGTCAGCTAGAGCTAGAGTTGCAACAGCTGAGAACAAAGGTGGAAGACAAAGAGAGGACCCTCAGGGAGAGTGATGAGCGCCAAAAGAGGAGTCAAGCCGAGTTTGAACTCAAAGAGATCCGTCTGCGCATCAGACAGCTGGAAAATGCCCCACCTCCTGTTGAAGAAAGTATTGTTGTCGAGGAGGTACTGAAGGTTGAAAGAGACCCAAAACTGGAGAGGTTGACCACAGGCCTTCGGACAGACATGGACAAGGAAACCAACAACATGCTGCGTATCCAGAGAGATATCCGTAACATCAACCTGAAGCTTGAGGTCCTGCAGAGGGAGAAGTCTGTTGAGAAGACAGTGTACAAAGAGGTTGTCCGTGTTGAAAAAGACCAGGCCGTCGAATCCGAGAGGGATCGCCTGAGGGAACAGGTGTCTCAACACAAATTTACCAGACAGGACATGGAAGTTCAAATCAGACGTCTCAATGAGAAAATCAACTTCCTGATGACCAACAAATCTAGCACTTCAAGAGAGGAGAATAATCTAAATTCGAACAAAGATGCCTTACAGAGAGAGAGGGACAACCTCACCCGGGAGCTCAGGACACTCGAGGCCTCGAGACACGATATCAGCCTGTCTTTCAAGCAGCAGAGCAGGTTAATGAGCGAGAGAACGCAGATGAGCAGGCAGAAGAGCATCATGATGGGGTCTGACACTCAGCGGCTGGAGAGGGAGATCCTGGACGAAAAAGACCGGATCCATCAGCGGGACAGCACCATCCGGGAGCTTCTGCTGAACGTGCAGAAAGAGGAACATGCAGAGACAAGGACCAAAGAGACCAATGTTTCCACCAAGATCACCATTCTGGATCCAGATACAGGCAAAGACATGTCCCCGTACGATGCCTACATGCAGGGCCTGATTGATCGCCAACAGTACATTCACCTGCAAGAGCTCGAGTGTGACTGGGAGGAGATTACTTCCTTGGGACCCGATGGGGAGACATCTGTACTGCAGGATCGCAAGAGTGGAAAGCAGTACTCCATCAAAGATGCCCTGAGGCAGGGCCGGCTGACAGAGTCTGAGCTACAACAGTACAAAACAGGCAAGATTCCCATCTCAGAGTTTGCCTTGCTGGTAGCAGGTGACACTAAGAAGCCATCTCAGTTCAACTCAATCCACAACTCCACCAGCAGTACACTAAACTCAGCCTTCTCAGCCATTTCCAATGCCAAAAACGAAATCTTCCCAGTTGCTGGAATAATAGATACAAACACTGACACCTGCTATACAATACGCAACGCCACCATGCGTAAACTGATCGACCCGACCACCGCCCAAAAACTTCTGGAGGCTCAGGCATCGACAGGTGGCATCATTGACATCAGCAACAATCAGAGGTACACAGTGAGCAAGGCAGCACTCAGAGGCCTCGTTGAGGAAAGTCAACTCCAGAGACTACTCAATGCACAAAAGGCCTACACTGGTGTTGAAGTCCCCATGACCAGAGAGCTCTTGTCTGTGGGAGAAGCTGTTCAGAAAGGCTGGATGCCGAAGGACACTGCCATCCACTACATGGAGGCACAGCACCTCACGGGTGGGTTGATCGATCCCAACACCGGCGACAGGGTGAGCATCGTAGACGCCATCGGGTCCAAAATGATCGACAGCGCGATGATGAGGGAGCTGCAGAGCGAGTCGAGCTACGTCAAGGATATTGTAGACCCCATCACAAAGGAGAAGATCAGTTACAAACAAGCTCTGGATCGCTGTAAGAAAGACCCAGTTTCAGGCTTACCAATGATGCCTGCCTCCTCCAAAGAGTCTGGTTACAACTCGACTAGATATGCAAGATTCTAGATATGTTTACAACGTATTGGAGTTATTTAGTCTATGGAGTCATGTGGTAATAATTTTGATTATGGTAAATCCATACATTAATTACGATGTACATTTTGACTCAGGAAAAGTCTTCTAATGCAAAGCTTTCTGTCTAGCCAAAGTTGTTGTTGCTGCAGTGTTGCCTTTGTTTACCAAACATGTCTGATGTGGGCAAATGTTTTTTTTCATTTAATTTAAAAACAGAGATTATAAATGCAGTTTATCTTTGATGTTATTGTTTTATTAGGGACACTGGGACAAGGTGCAATGCTTTTTACAAAAAAAAAGATTTTATTCTGTATTACTCATGGGCTATCCTTGACACTGTTGACTTTAAACTCAGTCTGGTTTGATACTTTATGAAGTAGCGCATATCAATAAATGTAAATTATAATGGTTAAAGAGCATGGACTCCCTCACTTTCTTAATAAAACACACCGGTACAAGCTTCTCAACATTTACTTTTAAGAATGTAAATCAGATTCAATCTCATTTTAGTCAGGCATCACGTGTGTGTCAGGAGTAGGGTGTGCTCCTTAACACAACAATATCCTTCCTGACATCAAATGACAAACAATGAGCATCCATTTCGCCCGGTGTACATGAATGAGCATGCTGGTTGCAGCTATAACCCGTGGAACCAGAAAGCATTTTTGAAAGAAAAATTAGGGTATAATTAATCAACAATCAAAATTGTTCCTGGTTGATGGACCAGTCGAATGATAGATAAGCTCTCGTCCACTTTAAGATCGTAATCCTTGATTAGAGCACACCAGTTTTATTAATATGGTTAAAACATGGATTCATAAAACTATTTAATGATAAAAATGATATTAAAATACAAATAAAATCCAGCTGAACTGAATTGATCCAGCCCAGTTAAAAAGTATCTAATACATATCTCTAAAGGGTGCAAAGTGCTCAAAAGGCTTGCATTTCATTCATATAGCCATAGTTTGGTTTAAATCAATATCACGTGACCTTACGTAACATATATGTTGGAACCCTTGTAAAGCATTTGTGAATGATATGGGACCACAAACGTGTTACCATGGTTACCATGTAAAATGGCAACACAGAAAAAAACAACTCCTTCATTTGTGTTTACAATTTTCAAATATGAAAACCCTGAGAGGAATTACACAAACTGTAATGGTCAGAGGTCGACCAGATGGGCAACTGTATTCAAACAAGCAGTCTTTACTCCAGTGCACCTTGACAAAGGTCAGAGGCAGAGATGCAGTCCTGTTACTCATTGAGCACCTTGATCACGTTGCCTGTGCATCGTCACATGGGGGCTCCCTCTCCCCAAAGAAGCTCCTTTGCTCGTTGATGGCTTTCTGTAGAAGGGCAAGGTTGACTCCGTCAACGCAGTTCAGCACCCGGGCACGGACCATCGCTCCAACCCCTGTGAGATGGAGAAGATGCAGATGAAGGCAGGCCAGAGAGGCCTGAGAGTCCTGGTCGTGTTGACATGAACCCAGAGATCAAGATTTAATGACGGGAATGGGAGGCATAAAAACATTAGTATTTAAAGAGTTGTAGAGCTTTAACTTCTAGTTCTATTTCAACCATTGTTTAATCTGGTAGCTGTTTAATAAAATATTATATATATATTTAAAACAAGATAGATGTATTTTTATTAACACTTAACTTTCCCTTTACTACTTACCAAAGGCCAGTCAGTTTTTAAATTGTGTGTGGACCCAAGAAAAACGAGGGGTAATAATATTCAGCATTCCTATGCCACGACAGGTCCTTTTTCTTACCTTCAGTATTTTCAATCTCACCCAGAACGATGTACTGGGCCCCAATTATTGGATTAAAAGGCTCCACAAACATCGTGTGAACCGCCACATTGTGCTCTTTTGAAGCATGCTGCGCTGACAGCGTAGCCCTGGACTCCTCAGGCTGATAGCAGACAAGTCTGGAAAATTAAACAGGAATGTTTAATGTACAAGTCAAATGATACAATTTCATCTTTTTTTCAGGTGTATTCGTATGTATTTACTACATGTGACCATCCAATATTATGCTGCATTACACCCCACAGAGTAGAAACATCAGCTTCAGTTTGTTTAATTTGTCTAAGGACTGTTTAATACAGCCTCAGATCTGTGACACCTTTGTTCTTTTTTGTGAAAATGGAAGAAAAAAAAAGGATGATTGCACTTTATTGTTGATTTCTCTTCATCCATACCACATTAAACCAGGGTAAAGAAATACCTGGACTGAATTAACAAGTAGACACTAGGGACAGTTTGAACAAAGTATTCATCAATTTGTGACAACCCAGTAAAGGATTATTGCACAGCCTTTTCTTCATTCATATCACATTAAACCAGAATTAAATGCAATTACTGTACTTTGACTTGTCAAACCTAAATTGCTTCTTCAGCCACTATTATCTCATAACGCAGATATGGACTAGTACTAAACAAACTCGTTGCAAAACAGAAATTGTATTTTCTAGTCAGAGCATCAAAAAAGATCATAGTCTGAAACAAAACACACCTGCCAAAGACTCTCACTGATTCTCCCTCCTGCACTGAGTTTACCTCCCAAGGGAAATAAAAAGCTGCAGCTGCGGGAAGCATGACGTCAGTGGAAAGATACACCTGAAATAGTTGAACAACGTGGGTAAAGTTGGTGGTAAATAGTTGTGGAGGTCGGTGTACTTCCTAGTCTGGCATGGCCACTACCGGGTTATATGTCACATGACGTCAACCGCTCTGCGCATGCGTCAGGAGTAGGCCGAGCGATAGGCACTCGTCAGGTTGAGGTTGCAGCAGGTTATACAACACTTTTGTCATTATACTTTCCCCAGTGCGGCATAGACGTGGTTTCCACACTGATACAGAACCATGAATCCTGACATTACGAGAGAGCGGCAAAACGCCACTTTTGACGTCGAGAAACTGACCCACCTTCTGGACGGGGGGCCTGAAAAGACCAGAAGACGGCGAGAAATTGGTGAGTTTGAGATGCCTACTTCGCCCGGTAGTGCGAGGAGTTGTTGCGCTCGTTAGCGCCGGCATTGACACCTTGATATGAGGATGACGCTGATGATAAAAGGATATAACACTGTGGAGGAAAAGGGAGCTAACTGCTAGCAACTGCTTTCCCTGGCTGTTGGCTAACAGCTCTGCTGTCTTTAGCTGCTAGGTGGCGCTCTGCTTGTCCTGGACGGAACCAAAGTTTAACTACGTTATTTAGGAAACTATCTCACCCTAATATCAATGTAAGGGGATACGTCTAAAGTTAGGTATGTCGGAGTGATGTACCTCAAAGGTACATGTGGCGTACACAGAAAGTGACGTGAGTTGATACATTTTGTGTTGTGTCCAGTTATGTAACGTTACAGCTGAAAAAAAATAACACCATTTGTATTTATTTTCATCTGTAACAGATTTTTGAATGTGTACCAAAGTGTGTACACACATTTTAAAATGTGTTATCTTATTGTGTTACTTTATTTATCTAATTTTCTATTTCTGCATGTATTCTTAAATCAGCTTTAATTTATTTGTGACGTGCGTTGAACCTAAAGATGCAAAGATCTTTAATGAAACCTACAAGTATCTAAAAATGAAAGTTTACATTATTCATTCAATTATTTTCTCAATTCATGGTTCAATGTTTTTTTTCTGTGAAAGGTCCAAAAGAGTTATGAGAAAGGTCCATACCCCAAAAATATTACCTACAATTTTAAAAGAGCAAGAAGACCCACAAATGATGCCGTCATTGACCCTGCAACTAGAGATTTAAACAAATGTATTTTCTAAAAAATGACACAAATATTAATCAATTATCTAGTTTATACATTTTCGGTCCATTGACTAATTAACGAGTTCACTCCACTGAACTGATTAACGTACATTAGAGTTACAGAAAGTTGAAGGAAACACAATATAAATTCTGACAAAAGCAGGCGTCCCTTATTGACTGTTGTAAGATGAAATATGATGTAATGTGGATTTTGCAGGATCCATCCCGTTGATTGTGACACAGCTATTTAAGAATGAATGTACTGTATACATTACAGTTATTTTGCACTTGGGAAAAACCCTTTCAATCAATCAGCTTAAAAAAATCCAACACACATAACTTTAGAAAATTTCAAAATGTTTATTTATTGCTT
This sequence comes from Clinocottus analis, assembly GCF_023055335.1. Taxonomy (NCBI): domain Eukaryota; kingdom Metazoa; phylum Chordata; class Actinopteri; order Perciformes; family Cottidae; genus Clinocottus; species Clinocottus analis. The sequence continues at coordinate 1,193,171 of NW_027176009.1, read as the reverse complement.
TTTAGAGTTAGGCTGCCCTCACCTTGTATGACTAAAAGGTTGAATGTTGTTGGAACAGGTGGAAGTCATGGTAATTGAACCATAAGTCACAATATATATAAAGTGATGGCCAATCGGTATTTTTCTAACAACCTACTGTATTTACTTGTTATCCCATTTGATACACATTTTAAATCTTAATAAACATTGTCACACATGGTTACACTTAATTTGAGGAATGTCCATTTAAACTTGACTATATGTGTTGTGTAGACTGGAGCAGCAGTTTCACTAAAATATACATTTCTGATTTCATTTCCACCATCCACTGTAGAGTCGATGGTTTTCAGTGACCCGGACTTTAAGGAGGAGGACCCAAACTTCCTGTCTCGCAGTGAGCGCTATGACCAGGCTGTTAAAAAAAGTGCCCAAATGATCCTGAAGCTCAGAGAGTACGGCATTGCCGACCCAGACGAGATCTACTGCTACAAGAAGTATGTGGTAACAAGTCGACATGAGGACATTTAACTGGCTTAGATCCAGATGGGTTTATGATCGCAATCATAGTGTGCTCTATTATCACTCAAGTCACATTTAGCAAGCAATAAACGCTTGAACTGATGTACAAAGTTGCATTGACAATGTTAGTTTTCACGTACCAAACTAAGGTTGTCACGATGCAAGAACAGCCATTTATAGTGGTGGACCATGTTTTTGAAACCAGTTTCATAACTGTCCTCTCATGACTAAACAGCAGGATGGGTCAGGCATTACGTGGAGAAAATGTGTAACATTTATCGGCACTCGATTAACCATTTGTGTGTGTGTAGCCTGAGGTCAATGAATGCAGTCGGAGCAAAGTTCAGCTTAAGATTAAAATCGTGTCAAAAGGTACAACATGCAAGCTCGCAGCAGTCACTTGCTGCACAATGTCATGCCGTGTAATAGATAATCGATAGTGCTTCTTTTTTCTTTTTTTTTAGGTTTTCCTCCCAAGCTTTCTACTAGACTGTTTTTCAAAATCATCATTTTTTTGTGGCTGCATGTTAGGATAGGATATATGGGGGTCACATTAATACTTGCCATTAGTCCTAGTATTAATTTGATATTTTATTCCAGAATGATGTTCTGAAAGATATTGTAACTAAGACAAATACGCCTTATGCAGTCTCAGTGATAAAGTACCTCAAAACAACAGAGACCAGGCATGTTACTACATTGTATGTGTGAGATACACTTGATCCAAGCTATAAAAAAAAGTGCAAAATGCTTCCACGGCATAAGTGAGTGAGCAAATACATCAGTTACACAATGTTGGAGAAATGGCAAATCTGAACTTAAGTTTTGTATCCTATACCTTCCCTTCACCCAGTATGGTCAATGGCAACCACCATGAGGCCATGGGGCTACACTTTGTCATGTTCCTCCCGACCCTGTACAGCCAGTGTGACCCTCAGCAGTCCAGGAAATGGTTACCTCTGGCAGAGTCCTTCCAGGCCGTGGGCACGTATGCCCAAACTGAAATGGGTCATGGTCAGTCCTGGACTTAGCCCGTAATTTATTTACTTGTTGTTGAAGGCCCTCAAATACTTCATCGTGCCGTTTTATAAAATGGCACAAATTGGCATTTGTGTTTTTCAATGTTGAGCCAAAATGATATTCGGGGCAGTCAAAAAAGAGGCCTGTTCGAGCAGGTGTTGGGAAAACTGGCGTTTCTGGAGCATTTCTGGTGACTTCTTGTATGTGTTTGACAGAGCCAAATCAGTAGTAGTTGCATGAGTGTCCTGACAATTGCGTCCATAAGTTTCATTATGTTTTAACAAGACTGTAGCTGCGTTACTAACAATGCTCCTCTAGTGGTCCCTTACGCCTTTAGGGTTCGTAGTATCTTAAAAGAAGATATGTTAGTTTCATCTCGTCCTTTCTAAAACGTATTCCCATCTACATTCGGTAGTTCCTCTGCTTTCCTACTCACAGCTCTCTCTTCTTTATGTTATGATAATGCACTAATGGTGTCTTGATTATTTTCCATAACTTTTGCAATTAATTGATTCATTTTCTAAATGATTTTAATCCGTAATTTATTCCTAATCATGTCTTTTGTTTCGCTGTTGACAACTGGAGTGGTGGAGAACTTCTGGTGTGTGAATTAGCGTAGACTCGATAATGATTTTATTATTATTTTTTTTTTGGCCCCTTCACGCAATCTCGCATTAAAAGCAGGTAGAGATATGTGGTGTGGGATCCCATATTGAGGCTAAGTTCTAACTTCTCAATGTCTCTTTGTAATTTCAGAGATTGTAGGCTGTGATGATTTGTTCATCTGGGGAAACCTACACTGAAAGTTTAAACCCGATGACACTGTCTTTAATGAACACTTGTTTGGAGCTACAACTAACAATTGCTTTCATTATGGAGAAATCTGCTGATTTGTTTTCTTTATAAATTGTTTTGTTGAGAAAACATCAGATAATAGTGAAATCACAATATCCATATCATTAAATGTCCCCAAATCTTCGTGCCAAGTTGTGACCACACCATCAAATCAATATGCATGATATGCTCAAAAGCTGTTTTAATTTGTCTCTTCTGCCTTCACTGCTTTCCTACCGCACAACTTCTGTCTTTATCTCTTCCTTCGCTTCTTCCTCATCTGCACCATATAAATTCTTCAACATATGTAATCCAACATCCTCCCCTCCATTTATCTGCACTTACATGGTTCCAACTTTCCACGTTGCCTACCTCAAAAATGCCGTAAGCATCTCCCTCCTTGCTCTCTCCGCATTACCACCTGCTTCTCTTGTCCGTTTGCCTCTGTCCTGCGTGGCCGTAGCTGTGTGCACCCAGACAGGCCAGAGCCCTTGGATCTCCATCTGGGGATGTTCCTGCCCACAATGCTCAACCAGGCCACCCCAGAGCAGATGGACCGTTTCTTCATGCCTGCATGGAATCTAGAGATCATCGGCACCTACGCGCAGACTGAGATGGGCCACGGTAAAATGAACAGAGCAGTCCAAAGTATCAGGCCTGTTTATTCTGGTCAGCAGACCAGGATTATTTGGTTACTTTATTACTGGCAATAGACTGAAGTATTGTTTAGGACATTGTTTAAGACTCAATTTTATATTCATACTAAAACTTCCCATTATCTGAGAAGTTTTATTGTTTGCTTGACTCAAGTGTTTTAACTTCTTCTACATCATGTTTTCCTTGTGTAGAATCAAAATAAATTCAGTCGGGTAGGCAAAGCTACACAAATGGACAGAAACATAAACAAATCCCAAGTTTAATATCATTTTCTAAGCTGCTACATGTTAACTTAATGATAAACGCAACCAGAAGTAGGTCAAATATTTGATATGAATAAACATATTTACAACCCGTCCGACCACTTGTGTCAGTTGACCCACTGGACAAGTAGAAAGTTATTACATGTTTCTACAAAATTAGATTTTCCTTTTGACGTGCATGCCCAAACCCGAGAGAATCTGTCACTTGGCGTTATGCTTCCCGACAAACTTCCTTTCTTATACTATTAACATCCCTTTTTGTGTGTTTATGACAGATGTGTTTCTTTTACTAACAGTCTTAGATAGTTTGTAAGTGTTTGTTTTAGCATCTGGCTTAAGTTGCATACCAGTATAGCAACACATTCCAGTTTGATTGAACCAGCCAGACCTGTTTTGTTTCTTTTAGATTGAAACTCCGAGGCTATAAGCATATGGCATGACATAGATACCCCACGAGTTGAATTATCTTAAAATATGATTGTTGCGTATGCGTTTAGATCTGTCAAACACCTACAACGTACACCACTTTGCTCCTTATGTTGGCTTCATTCATTGTGTTTTTTTTATTTTAAAGAATTCAGATACCTATAAATGCATATTTCAAATTGTCAAGGGATAAACATGTCTTCTATCCATTATATCATTTGATATTTTGAGTTATCTTTTTATGTGTGTATGTTTTGATGCAAGTTTTATATAATTCATTTATTAATCTTCAGGTTGCTAATGTCCCATGAGTTAATTTCGTCTTTTCAACTGTGTGTGTGCGCGTGGTGGGCTTCGACGTGACGTCTCTCTAGGTACACACCTCAGGGGGCTAGAGACCACAGCCACATATGACCCAGCCACGCAGGAGTTTGTCTTGAACAGTCCCACAGTCAGCTCCATCAAATGGTGGCCTGGAGGACGTAAGTACACTCCCATTGTCACGTCTCTGCAGGACTGGAGTTATTTTGCAGCCTGGAATTGGAATAATACCAGAATTTCTGAAAGGAATATGTCTTGTTTTCATCGAGATGTTGCGCTGCTTTTTTTTATGCTAAGGAAAACCTCAATGCCGTTCAGAACAAACACAGTTAAACTCTCACACTCCTTCTCTTTCTAGTTGGAAAGACCTCCAACCATGCCATAGTGCTCGCCCAGCTTTATACTCAGGGAAATTGCCACGGCCTGCATGCTTTCATCGTACCCATCCGCGAGATGGAGACACACATTCCCCTGCCAGGTAACCATCGTCTGCAGTACCGTATGTCTCTGGAGTTGGTGCTAATGTCGCTCATTTACCTTTCAGTCTCTACCTCCCTTTTTTGTCTCTCTTAGGTATTGTGGTTGGAGATATCGGCCCCAAGTTTGGCTTCAATGAAGTTGACAACGGCTACCTGAAACTGGAGAACGTGCGAATCCCACGGGATAACATGCTGATGAAATTTGCCAAGGTGATGGGAGACATTTGAGTTGATAGCTTCCCTTAGACCAGGTTTAGGTTGATTAGATAATTCTTGTTTCTGAAATTTGGTCTTCTTGTTTGGAACGATTGCTGACAGCGTAATAACACCTATTGCTAAACTCAAAGGCCATTTAGATGTTGTTTAAACTTTTTTAGAGAGGTGTTGATTCAACTTTCTTATCATTTTAGAGGATGTTATTGTGGGATTGGAGTGAATTATACGCATAGATGTTTAGTTTATTTAGCCTCCAATCATTAATATAAACGGACTGGCTGAAACAAAAGATCTTCCCTCTCGTGAAGACAACGCGTTCGCAGTTGCACTTTGCACAATTTAAGACTGCAAAACAATACTTTTGCTCCAGTCCTTGTAAGTTGATGTCCTGGAACTGAGGAGCACTTGATTTAGCTGCATAGCACTGGAAGATACAGATGAATTGGTTTCAAATACAAAAAGCCGATAATTTTGCTGATGAAGTGTACTGAGTCAACATCTCTGTCAAACAAAAACTGAACATTACCCCGTTCATGAAGGTAGCATTTATTCTAGCACTGTTGTATTAGACGGCCTTATTTTTTTTATCTGGGAGTGCCTCATAAACTGCTGCCATAATAAACTGAGTGTATGCAGCATGTTGCATTTATAGTGCGATGTTTGCTCCTAAAGGCAGCTGCAGTTAGAATGACTGTCTCTCCACCAGGTGGAGCCAGATGGAACCTATGTGAAGCCACCAAGCGCCAAGCTGACCTACGGCACCATGGTGTTCATCCGCTCCATGATTGTAGGCGAGTCGTTCCGAGCTCTCGCCAAGTCCTGCACCATCGCCATCCGCTACAGTTCTGTTCGACACCAGTCTGAAATCCGGCCGGGGTCAGTCAACACAAATGAGTGCACTTCAACAAACATCTGCACAAACATTGCATTACTCACAGAAAAGGAAACTCATGCTTTAAGTCATGCTCAAAATTAGATTTTAATTTATGGCACTGAAAATTCCCAGTGGTCTCGCTGGTCGGGGTCAGAGGTTCAGAAATGTCGACATAATTCCAACAAGAGATGGAAGTAGCACTGTTTTTCATGATTCAATCTCGCACCACATCCTGATGTATTAAAGGTAAGTCCAACCTGGTATATGAGACCCTGCAAACTCCAACCTGTGTGTTTGTGTCCCACAGAGAGCCAGAGCCTCAGATCCTCGATTACCAGACGCAGCAGTACAAGCTGTTTCCCTTGCTGGCGATGGCCTACGCCTTCTCTTTTGTTGGCCAGTATATGAGACAGACCTACCACCGCATCAGTGGAGACATCAACGAGGGAGACTTCAGTGAGCTGCCCGAGGTACTGACTGGACATTCTGGTTTACATTTTTATTTTAAATGTGTGTATTGTCAACTAGTGTTAAGCCTTCCATGAAGCTCTTTTCACCCCCTTTCCCCTCAAATCTCCAGCTCCACGCCCTGTCTGCGGGTCTGAAGGCCTTCACCACATGGGCAACCAACTCTGCCATCGAGGTGTGCCGCATGTCGTGTGGCGGCCACGGCTACTCCCGCAGCAGCGGGTTGCCGGACATTTACGTAGAGTTCACCCCTACGTGCACCTACGAGGGAGAGAACACAGTCATGATGCTGCAGACTGCGAGGTAACTCGTCCCACAGAATCATGACAACTTCCCAGGACCAAGTTCTCCACCCAACTGTGACTCAAACACACCCAGGAAAAGCCTTGGTGTTTTGTTTTTGTGTTGTTATAGTGCTCATACAGTAGGAAGGAGATCATCTATTTACTTTGTGTCTACTTTAAGCTGTAACATACACACCTATATTAACATATGCGTAATACCAGAATTGATTGTAGTAGAAGTACTCAAACAGCACTGCTCTCCCTGAAGTACATACATTTAGCTTTTTATACTCTTTTCTCACAGAGACAAATACAAACACACACAGGCATAAATATACAGCCACTCAGCAGCAGTATCATAGAACAAATGCAGGCACACCCTCACTCCTCTCACTGCAAAAACAAACACCAGTGACCTTTTAGATCCCTAAGCGATAGCTGTTATGACCATTTACTAACGACACCATAATTGTCAGTTTAAAAATGCTCTTTTGTGATGTTTCCCGGCAAGAGTTGTACCAACAGTTACTGAAATGTTAAATTACACAATGAGCTCATAACTGAAAATGAAGTACGCACACAAAAGCTTAAGGTGTTTGGTACAAATGAGAAGGTTGATACTTGACTCGCACTACCACACTTGGGTTTGGTGTTGGTAAAATGATACACAATCGGACAAGAAGAAATGAATTGCGTTCTTAACAGTACCACAAAAAGTACTGTAATTAGGTACAACTGAGTTCCTGTGGACACAAAACAGTTCACCCGCCAGCCTGTGAAGCCATGTTTTAGTTGTTCAACTCTCACTTGTGTGCCTCTTCGACGTTTCTCAATGCAGATACCTGATGAAGAGCTACCGGCAGGCAAAGGAAGGGCAGCAGCTGAGCGGCATTGTGTCATATCTAAATGAACCAATGCATCAGAGGGTCCAGCCACAGCCCGTCGCAGCCAGACCAACCGTGGTGGACGTTAATGACCTGGCTAGCCTGGTGGAGGTCTACAAACAGCGAGCTGCCATGTAAGAGACACGAGCACTGGAGCAAATTATCTAGTTACTTAATGCCTTTTATCATTTCACATTGTTTTCCACGTTTTGAATTGTACACATTTGTAATGTAGGTTTATGTTAAAGAACTAAATGAATGTTCTTTTAATTCCATTTATTATCCTTTCTCAATGTACTGCTGCTCTGATCCCTCCACTCTTGGCTCATGGTTGCATGTAATGTATGATGTAAAGATTTAAAGATTTGCCTTTCAATGTTTGGATATTGGTTATTTGTTAAATGCCCAAAATGTAAATGTATGTGTAAAGCTTTTTGTCTGCTGCTGTGTCACACTGTTAGATTGTAATGTTAGGTGTTGCTGTTGGCCAGACCTTCAGTTGTCAACATGTTTCACCCCTATAGTCTAATTCATTTTCGCAAAGAGTATCTGTGCTGATCGGCTGTTCACTGTTGTCAACCATATTTTTGCCTTTGTCTATTTTACTGTCACTGACAGATTATGTAGCTCTGATCAAATCCCTGCATACCTTCTGCCTTAGTCACATCCAAATTAAATTGCCAGTCAGTGTCAGCTGTGTGGCGAGCACAAAACAGCCACTTCAGACATTAGAGGGATAGAGGACAGTTGCGTGTTAGTAATTGTTCATTCTGTATTTCTGATCAGGCTCCTTTTTTTTAAAATATTCTTTCCATTAAAAAAAATTATAGCTTCTTATTTCATAAGATGTTCCCGATTTCAGTGGGAATTTAAAGTAGAGAAAAAAGTAAAGGGATAAACTGCCGTTTTTTAAAATCCAAAGTTTGTTGCCATGTTAAAACTGAAGAAGGTAAAAAGTCTTTTAATGTTTTTATTGATGGCATCTTTGGTTGATTCAGATAATGTGTGTGTTTGTAGTCTGGTTGATCTGGCAGCTAAGAGCATCCAGCAGGAGTTGCAGCAGAGGAAGAGCCAGGAGGATGCCTGGAACAACAGTGCTATTGACCTGGTCAGAGCTTCAGATGTAAGTTCAGTTTAGTCTATTATCTAGTCTGTCTGTCTCACAGTTTATAACCTTCCATAGTCTGTGATACACAGACATGGCTTGGACTTTATAAAGGTAATTATAGATGGATGCTAAGCTTCCAAGCCAATGTCATTTGTTGTGATGCAGTCTGAAGTCAAACTCAGATCCTGCTCATGTCCTTCTCCTTTCTGCTTTTTCTTTTTTTCCTTCCCCCTGTTTTATTTTGTCTCCAGGCCCACTGTCACTATGTCGTAGTGAAGCTCTTTACTGACAAGCTTGGGGAGGTCAGTGACACAGCAATACACTCGGTGATGTCGACCCTTGCTCTGCTGTATGCCCTACATGGCATCACAAAGAACTCTGGAGACTTCCTACAGGTCAGAACAGTTCTATCGTATCGGAGATGTTACAGATTGTTATTGTGCAAAGCTTCCCCAGTTATTTGCTGGTGGTCAGTTTTACCGTCTAATTCCTTCCATATTAAATATCATCCTCAATTCCGTCTTTGTCTCCTCGCTAACAAAATGGGGTTCGTTGTGTGTCAAGTTATTATGACTGGGCGGCGGGTAAAGAAAAAAAAATTAGATCAGCTAAGCTGTAAATGGAAAATGAAATATAAGACTTCATGTTTTGTTTAACAACCTGCTATCGCTCCTGCTGTTTTCTCACTTTTAGGACGGCTGAGTGAAGTCCAGCAGCTCAATTTCATCCACATCTCCATCCGTTTTATTTCAGGCTGGACTGCTGAATGTGCCCCAGGTCCTGCAGATTTCTGCTCGTATCAAGGAGCTGCTGTCTCAGCTGAGGCCCAACGCTGTGGCACTAGTCGATGCCTTTGATTTCCACGACAAGAAGCTGAATTCAGTCCTGGGACGATATGACGGCAACGTCTATGAGAACTTGTTTGAGTGGGCTCGCCGCTCACCGCTAAACTCCACAGAGGTCAGTCAGGTTCACTGGGATGAAATTAAAGTAGTGTCACGGCGCAGGTGATAGAGATAAAATGTTTTTTCGTTAGGTCTATGAGATTTAATTACCACTACGGTCTAAGGCCTTACAATCTACTAACAGGCTTCAATGTTGGCTAAATGTGAGCAACAAGAACCGGATGCAGGCCTTACTTGATCCCCGGCGAGCTAAGCCTGCTTCCTGCAGTCACTCCACTGTTTCTCCCACAGCAGTCTGCACACAAACAGGCTCATATGAGATAAGACCTGTCTTTTTGATGGCTGGCAACCAACCAAGAACAACAATTGACATGTGACTGTAACAGTGAAGACAAATAATTCTGAATCTTAATAAGGTAGCATTGTCATGTCTTCTTAGTTTCTCAAGATGTGTGTTACATCTGTAAGATAAGTTTATTATGGCGTGGCAGCAGTGTTGCACAGTGATGGTTTTTATTCGTTACTTATTTGATACATTACTATTTTGCTACAGAATATAAACATTATATGACTATATAATGTATGTGTATAGTGACTATTTCTGTCATATATAGTCAGTCCGGTCCATCAGTTACAGAAATGGAAGATAAGAGACTTGAATAGCTTTATCTGACTATCTAAGCTTACACTATTGCATCAGTGCACAGTATGGCCAACAATCATTTTGGCATCGGTGTAAGAGGTGTGTGTGAGATGACGTGCTCATTATTTCAGTTTTACCAAATATTCCATTCCTTCTTCCTTCCCCAGGTCCATGAATCCTTCCACAAGTACCTCAAGCCGCTGCGGTCCAAACTGTGAGTGGACCCCTGGCTCCTTGATTCCTGGCTGAGAAACATCAACACTGCATATATAAGCACAACCTGGCCACATTAACACATATCATTTTATTTCTGGTATTTACCAGTCTGCAGTAATTTAGCCTTTGTCTCTCTATATGTGGTAAATTGATCGTAGTCAGCCACTCTAGAGGCCATGGTATACTGCAACATGTTGGAGCCGTCTCCATTGATCTCCCCACAGTTGGCTGTAAACAGGGTGCATATCCTAAACAAGCTAAAGACAATGACATCATTGAGGGGAATGGAAACAAAAACAGGAATGACAATTTGCCCTTAAAATCTGTAGTGAAATCATTATTTTGTGGAAAACAAATAGCTTTAATGATACTGAAAACAATCAAGTATTGGTACTTTTGGATAATTATGTTTTCTGCAGAGAAATTCCATTGTAAAGTTTCTTTGTCTTTCATTTTTCATTTCTGCTGCGTGCCTGATGAGCCACGGAAATGCCATCCTTTTTTCTTCTTTTCCTTACAATAACAGTTTCACATATGTGAGTGCTTTATGTGAGGCACAAGCCAACAGCAAAACCATTTTGGTTGTTTCCCCTGACGAGGACCAACATTTTATTTGATTGAACACTGCCATTTGTCATGTTATTAAAGAGGAAGTAGTTTATCTACAACCTTTATTAATTGCAGTATGCATTAAGACAAAAATGCACAAACCTTTCTTCTTCATAAGTCTATGGTAACCCTTCATACCTGTGAATAATGGTGTAATATGACTAACTTGCATCAACAGACACTACAAATGTGAGACAGTGGAATTATTAACAATGACTTACTGGTGAGGAAATAAACCACTTTGGGTTGATGTGTTCGAAATGCCTCAATTCCTGAGCTGTGGCTCTGTCAAGCGGCGTGTCCTGTCATTAGAATGAAAGGTGACACAATTCTGTGCGTCCGTATGCTCCTGAATGTTTGTGGACAGAAAGCTCTCTGCAGATAACGTAAAAAAGCACCTGTGATGACAGGTTGTGTGAATTTATGACCGTTTTCAAGGGTTTAATGAGCTCACATATGCATTGCATATGTGAATTAGTATTCTCCCTCCCTGCTGTGTGGGGTTGATATCTTATAAAGGGGAAAAACACATTTCAAACCACACACTTTAAATAGATCCTTTGTTAATATGCTGCAATATTCAAATCCTGCTGACTGAGTTATTCTGGTTCATATATGATGAAATTTATGCAACTGGATTTTTCTCTTTTCTTACCGTTTATTACAGTTTCAGAAACAAATTGTTTTAGGAAAAAAAATTAATTGACTAAGTAGAAATATATATAATATTTAGAAATATAATTGGTAGATTTTGTTTATCTCAGTGGCAGAAGTTTATTTTTGTCACGGTGTAACCAAATCCAACCGGCTGGTGAACAAAAGTAGCAACAGAATTACTCCATTAACATTTATTTTGTTTTTTGTGACTGTAATAACACAATAATGAAAAGGAAATATTGACTCTAAAGCCTCACTGAACTGTAAAAACGATTTGTGGGATAATAATGTGCCTGAGGAAGTTGTCTTTTGTAATGTAATTAACTAATTGAGGTAAAGGTGATTAGTATTGTTATTTCTGCATTTGTATGACTTTGAATTCATTCATTTCTGCCTTAATGGCAGGATTGTCAATATGTGACAATTAAGCTCTTTGTTAACTATATTTGTGTGGTCATGGTTTGTTGAATATTCATGATTTCAAACTGTCATTCTAATGGTTGGTAAATAATTTGAACTGTAAATTAAATTAATAAAAAACTAAATAATCAGTGCGTTTTGTTTGTCTTCATCCTGCAGTTAACCAGCTTATAAGGTGCTTTTAGCAAAAGTGTATGTTAAGAAAATATCAAATATAAATACAATGGATAAATAACAAAAACAATTTCAGTTTTGGAAGATACCCATACCATGCTTGACAAAATCAAAACCTTTCCTTTAAAGCTAAAAACCACCCATAATGCACCATTTTCTTGCAGTAATGTAACAGACTCTCTTTGTTGTTCAGGGTTGGTGCTCGCGCCATTCAAAGGAAATGTCTGCTGTTGTGAAAACCTAAATGGTTTGTCATCAAACATTTAATCCTCAAGTATAATGCCAAAATATCTTCATCAATTACGGCCAATATTATCTATTTGGACACAAATAGAACATTTTGTTGATTATATATTGACAACCAACAGCTAACAAATCATAGTGTTGATGCTAAATATGTGGTGAATAGTCAAAAACACAGATTACTATAAAAGTGTTCCATATTTAAAAAAAAAACATATAATCAGGTGGCTCAAATTGGATTGGAATGAATACATCTATTTTTTAATTATGAGTTATAACATTCTGTAGTAGTCAGTTTTCACAACATGGTGGGTCTCTCTTCAGTTGATTATGACACTTAAATTACTTTTGGTCTATCTTAGCTTCCATACATTTAACATTTTACCACGCAAACCACCATTGTAGCTCAACAGAAGCTGCAGCAAAGTGTTAAGCAGTGTTACAGCCTCTGTGTTGGGGTTCACGTCACGACCGTGCGGGCTCCCCGCTGTGGGAGGGTTGGACCGGGCCCCACTTGTCTGCTCATGGGCACGGTGAGTCGTAGCTCCGCCCCCTGCTCCTCCGTGGTGATTTGTAGCTCCGCCCCCTGTCTGTTCGGTGGTGAGTCGTAGCTCCGCCCCCTGCTCCTCCACTCAGCTTCAGTCTTGGATGTTGGAAGAAGAAAAAGGGAAGTGACACGCCGCCGGACAGTATCTTACAGTAGCGTCGCTCCTTGGACGTAATTCCTCCGCTCATGAATAACAACCCACGTATTTCTTCATGGAGGTGAGTGGAATTAAACTCTTTGGACTTTGCATTTGTTTTTTGGGATGGTTAAAGTCGTTAGAAGTAAGCTAAACGTTAACTTAAAAACTGTTTAAGACAACGGCCATCATCGAGTTTAAAAAAAAATGATATGACATATTCAATATCGCCAAGTGAACTTGCATAAGTTCTCGGATAAAGGAGGTTTCATTGTGAACCAAAAGTTGTGTTTTTGGAGGACGAAAGGCTCAGTTGGTGACATCTCGTTACATTGTTAGCTCACAACGGTGGTTCTCGTCCAACGGAGCCGTTGGGCGCGTGCCTCGACAAGCCCTTTGTTGCTCTGCCGGGACAAATATAAACGAAGACCAGACTTCATATCACATTTCCCCCCATGTTGTCCCTGTGAAGATAATTATAGTCGCCATGTGCCGACAAATCCATTTGTTGTGACACCCCTCCCATTTGTTTTCCAAAGAATGTCGGAGGGAGTGTTCACGCGGTGTTTCACGATGAATGACCGGAAACTGAAACTGGCATTTTTATCTAAAATATAACACAAAACCAAATACATCGAAGTTTACCTTTTTTTTAAATTTAATTTTGTATTGACTCTAGTCTTAAAAACCTTCATATGTTTTTTTAAATGTATTTACACAGTGGAGGTTATATAATAAGCCAGTCATTAAATTGCTGCTCAAAACGTCACTGCAGATACAAAATGTATGAATGACCGTTTTGTTCACAGGTGTCACACAGTTAATTCTGCAGAGAGTAGAGTTACATCAGTTTGTTCCAGGTTTGGTCTTTCAGCAGATCTCAGAAATATGTGTGGGAGTCTGTCACATGAAAATGGCAAACCCCTTCTTTTTTTTTTGCAACCTCATTAGATTAATTACATTATGAGTTAATTTATATAATTTCCTAATAGTGTAAACTGAGTGTGAATGTTAGGTCAGTGTTACTCAGTTTGTGTTTGGGAGTTTACCTCTCTTGGTGATACATGTTGTTGTGTTGGATGATGAATGTTGCAAACAGTAGAGCACATAAGTTCAGGTGCCAATATAATGTTTTATTTGTTTTTTAAATGGAAATCTTGTGTCCTTCAGTTTTTAACTAGCCCCTGATATGTTGATAGTTTAATAAGATAAGTGCATCATGGGAAACATAGACAGTGTACAAAGCCAGTATTGCTTATACAGAACAGTTAACAGCACATTTGTAGGTAAATGCTTTTAAAAGAACATCAACATGTATGTATATACTAACACTTTAGTATTTATACTTATTTATAAGTTTTTCTTTTCTACCTTTACTAGTTAAGGCCTGTCGTCGCATTTCAGTACCATGGTGTCTGTTTTTATTTTTTATTTTTTTTAAAATATCTCCTCCATTAGCACATCATTTTGACTGTGAAGGCAGTGCCGAAAAAGTGTAAATGCATCCACTGAGCACAGAAAGTGTATAGCGCGCAACTAAGCAACAGCTGCATTTGCATGGCTGAACTGGCACAGCGTTTGCACCTCCTGCGCACCTGTCGCTGTCGGCGTTAACAGATTGTGTGAGAAAAAAAAAACGTGATCTAGTGAAAATAAGAAAATTTACACTACAAGGGAACACAAGTTCAGGTCACGCACGCATCATAATCAGCAAGCAAACTCTGTCTCGATTTATAAACAAGCCATGTGAAATGCATAAATTTGTCTTTTTTTTCTTTTTCTTGAATTTAGATGTTGTTTGTTGGTAAACCTGGCTATAAATCGTGTGTTGTATGTTTCTCTAGCGGTTTACAAATGAGGCGTGTTGGTCTTCAGGGTTCGTAAGTGAAGTGGTTGACACACACAAGTCTGACTGTTGCCTCTTTTGATAGAAGTTAGTGTGCAATAACAGAGTGCATCAGCTCATCGGTTTCAGGGTCTTAATTTTCACTTCCCCATCAATGCTCCACCACAGTCCATTTATAAACTAACAAGAATGGTGTACATGAAAAAGGTCTTATGTCTCTGCTCTAATAATTTAAAGTTTGGAAACAACTTTGCTGGTCTACTTCAAGTGTTTCACAGTGCCACAATCAAATCCTGTCATCGCTTCCCTTTCGAGGCTTTCGTTACATGATCTTATCTGTTTGGCAGCTGCTGCACCAGGCCCAGAAAATAGGCTTTTTTTCTCCTTTTGTTTTACAATAAGAACCCACTAATTTCACAGGAGTGTTGAACTACTGGATATACTGTTGGAATTTTTCCCTGTACTCCCATGCCAACCTGACACATTATCTAAAAATATGGGGACGCTCCGGAAAAGCTTTGAAACCTTAAGACTCGTAACCTTTTTGAAAGGATTATTTGGATTCTTTGGCTTTGCTATAAAGCTCTCAGCGGTGCAGAAAGTAGGCTTTATTGACCATTTGCATTGAAACTGCTCATTTTCCCTCCATGTTTCTTGTGAGATCCACAAGTAAAAAATGTCTTTACTCACATTCTTTTTGGCTCAGCAGCTAATTTGTGACAGCAAGTGAGAGTACATTGCTTTGTCCTTCTCAGTTTTAACACCCAGTCTGGGCCTGTTAAAACCCTCACAAGTTAACTGTTTTGGGTGACACATTCAACATGGACAAGTATGCACACACTCGTTGTAGCGATGACAGAGAGAAGAACACGGCAGGGTAGCAATACCGTGTTTTATGTGAAAACACGCTGTTTGGACACTAGTCTAATGACTTTGGTACATCTTCAGGATTGTGAGGAACTCTTAGTCTGGGAACACGGATGAGGCATTGCGTAGTATGCAGGTTTGGGCATGCAGACTCTCGGAAAATGGTGCAATCTTTTAAACTGTCTCTGCCTGGAACGGTTAAGTTGAAAGCCAACGTCCATTTCTAAACAGAACGGGTCGGTAGTGAACTTAAAATAGCTTTGAAATGGAACTATTGATTTGTGTGAGGCACCAAAGTGTTATTATTATCAGCCAAGATGAGATATATAATGGAATATGTAAAGAACCAAGGTTTTGTTTACAAAGGCATCATCATGAGATATTGTGGTTGGAAGTGAAGAATGAGGGGGCGGTTTGGATTGTTGCTGTGTTTGGCAGCGCACACACACACACACACACACACACACACACACGCAGCCACCACCGAAACGCTCGCACACTCTCCTACGCCTCGAGTACCATTCAACGAATTGCTGTTTGCTCGGTCATGATGAGACACACACACAGACACACAAAGACACAGACACACACACACAGCGCAACAGGGCAGGCAGAACAATCCAAGCATGCCGTGTGTATAAAGTTAAATCAGGAGAATGTCGTTTCACCATCAATTGTTTTAATTGTCTTAAAAGGGTCTTGTTAAAGCAGAGCCCTTCTGTTCGTTTCCAAGGCATTCTGCCAGCTGACTGCTGGCCTGTGAACACGCGAGGCTCTTTCACACTCAGTCCTTTCTGGTCTTCCATTTACAGCTTCCAACAGCTCTGTTTGTTGAGATGGATAGGCTGGCTACATTAGGAAAACTCTTTTTGTCAAACATGGAAACAGTAGAGAACATTTCTTGCTGTTCGCGTGAATTCATATTTGTAAATGTTGGTATTTTTCCAGTACGGCTAACTACGTTCTACAGTCACGCACCGTTCACATAAAGGGAAGCAGCTTTACATACATTGCCCGTCAAATAGTTTGACCGCATTAGGGAAACTGAGAAAGTAATGACTGTTTCATACTGGAAATGGATGAGATCTTATGTTTGGTGCCTAAAGCCGACATCAGACACAGTTCTCCCCCCAACTCTTGTTCCTGAGTCGCATTAAGCCTGAGGCGGCGATCCCAAAAAAGAAATGATTAATGTCAGTGAATTAACTAGATATTATCATTCATCCTCGTTTGACCAAAATGCAGATTTAGAGAAAAATATTGAGTGGTCTTACTCTTAAATCATCCTTTGGAGATCAATAATATTTATCAAATTTCACAGCAGCCTGGCCAATGTTTGCTCCAGAGAGAGAAGATGACTCTCCATATGCCAATAGGTAGCTAGAAATGGGAAAAATAATCTCATTGTACAATATCTTGGCACCAGAAAAGTGTTAGAGCGTGTCAATAACATTCATAAATTACCTTCAATCTTGATGACCTTTTTTATTTTTTTAAGAAATTTGCAACTGTTTGATGTTGGTTGGCTCTAGGTCAATTGCCTGGCTGTGTAAAGATACGATGTCTCCTCGTGCTACTATTCTAGCTCACACTTAGTGTGAGGTTGTCGCACACACAAATTAGCTAGTGACGCATTTGTCCACACACTTCCTGACAGTCAGACATAGCATCTGTGGGAGGATGTGAACATTGTCTGAACTTCATCACTCATACTAAATGCTGTCCTTAGACTTAATAATGAAATTAGTACAAACTCACAAATTGTCACCCCCCACTTCACGTTACACTGATGCGTCAAGTTTTTTTTTTTTTATCACACTTGCTCTTGAAGCCTCTGTGTACGTGCATGAGTTATCTTTAATGGATTTCAGGATGTTAAAATGTGCTCTTTTTGTGTTTTGAGGGGCATTTATTGGTAAACCTAAAGAGCACTCAAAGCATTTAAAACATTTTACAGGACTTCTTGTCGTTCAATGTTTAAGGTGGGATATGAAACAAAAACTACAGATGAGCAAACTGTGATAGGTGTCTTTTGTAGACGTCCTTCTCTAGAACTTCAGTGGAAATGTGGCGGATGTTAACAAGAACAAGTGATAAAGCAGTTTTCTAAAGGTCAGTTCTTCATAATAAGTCCAATAACAGCACCTGCCACCACAGCTGTTTCTGCTGTAACTGTCCATGGTTAATGTAGTTTAAAAATGTGTGAATAAGCAAAGCCTCAAATTTCTGTGACAAAAGGAAGGATGTCATTGTGCAACGTGGTCTGGAGCCCAGCTCTCCACTATCACACTTTAACTTGGTGTCAGAAAAGGGCCAGCGTGTGACATGTTTAACGGTCACTGCCTGAATCGAAGTTCTTTCTTTCTTCTCTTTCTATTTCTTTTATTATGTTTGATGATGAAACATCGTTCTGCAAGTGTTAACTCTTGGGAAAATTGGTGACTTTCACCAACAAAGTAGATTTGAAGCTTTCTGGACTGCTCCAAGTTGCCCTGGCGAGTCATGTAAACACTTAAAATGGAAAACTAGAAAGAAAGCTGCGCTTGGCACACACAACACTTTAGTTTCAGTGATACTCTGTTTCCCACACAGTGAGCAGCATCAACGAGCTAAATATTGTTGCGGAGGCACACAGTGTAGTTTCTTAACAATTCCCGTGGCTCAGATGTCAGAAGAATGCCAACAATATGCAGCAAGTGAAAGAGCTTGGTTTCTTTCAAAGTAGGCGTTGTTGATCATGTTTATTAGATGATCAACAGAAACTATGAGACCGTAAAACCATCTAAAGCTTCCATAGTTTAAAATCTGGTCTAAAATATCGAATCATAGTGTTTTTCAGTCAGTACGTGCTTTATCGTTCTGGTTATTTCCAGAATTAGTTTAACATTTCACCAGATATCATTTAGTGTTTCACAGCCAAAGTAGTAGCAGTAACAAATGTCTGCCCTGCTAAAATGTGTGCTCGGATGTGTATGAATGTGCACTGTCGAGGAAGTTGTGGGTACAAAAGGATTTCTCTAGTATTGCTCTGTCGCACCATTAGGCTAAATTCTCTTTTGAACAAAGTTTTCTCCAAAGTACGTGAATACTTTTTGAGTCCTTCTTTAAAAGAGCAGCCAGACAGAAACTCTCTCCACAAACATAACCTTGTTAATTGTAAAACAATACAACTGTACTTAAGCTCACGTTAATGAGCTTATGAAGCCAAGCCTGGAAAAGCCTCCTTGTGCCCTCGTCAATGGCCGCCTATACTTATCATAAGTCATTGTAAGTGTGATTGGCCCGAGTGAAGTCGGTCAGCTGCTGTGTGTGTGTGTGTGTGTGTGTGTGTGTGTGTGTGTGTGTGAGTGTGTGAGTGTGTGAGTGTGTGAGTGTGTGTGTGTGTGTGTGTGTGTGTGTGTGTGTGTGTGTGAGAGAGTGAGTGAGTGAGCGTGGCAGAAAATGTAACACGATATCATCCCTACACCCTTGCACGCGGGTCACGTATGCGGTTTATAAGATGGGGGACTATTTGTCTTTGCTGCATTTGCAACCTGTGACGTGAACATCCGGAGCTACACTGTTCTCGAGTTAATGAGCACAGTCCGGCCCGTCTCCAAGTTCACAGATTCAGAGGGGATTACACTGCCTCGAGCATCAGTCAATCGGGAATACTCAGAAACAAAGAAACACTGATGCGTGCTCAGGGGGAAGGGACTGTCACTGAACTATGGCGACACAAGGAACACGTGATTTCCCCCAACACACACTGACTGTACAGTCCCCGCTAATTATTAACGGGTGCGTCATGCACCGCTTGGATGAACCAGTGAATTGTTAGGTGCACGGATAAATTGTACTCTCCGTGTCATGTGATGACATTAGCAATGGATAATGTCATCCTTGGCATAACTCTTCCTTGCTCTTGGTATCTGAGATGGCAGTGAGGGAGTTGACCGGTTCCCCCGACACATCTGAGGATCGGGGATGTCTCGTTGAATTGTTTTTCTACGGTTCTCTGTTTATATGCTTTATTGTAACTTTTCCTTGTCTTCTTCTCAGCAAGCTTTAATTTAACTTTGATGTTTATCTTTCATTTCTTGTCATCTCATCCATGCTTATAGAAACAAGTGGAGCATTACTTATGTAAATGTATGTCATTTGCACCAAAATCCCACAAGCCAACTGTGGATAGTACATGAGTTAGAGAGAGCAAGTGAGTGCCTGGATGGTTAATGATTTGTAAGAAATCATCCGTGTTTATTTAGCAAACATGCCCCTATGGTGCAGCTGCTTGCTGATGTTCCACCATTCCCAGACACAGCTAGGGCAAATGATCGTTATGCATTCACTAAAAATAACTGAGCACATTCTTCAGATATTTTTCCTGTTGGTGGTATCAACAATCTGTCAGAACAGGTCTGCTGCTTTATTAGTCCGTTCTTCTGTCCGTGTTGTGAAGCCTTTTTATAATTTCTTTGTCTCATTTGTCAACACCGCCGTGTTCATTGAGCAAATCGGATTATAAAAGTAGCATAACAAGATTCAGCCTTCAGGAAAAAAATGATCTTTCCCCGAGTGATGCCATATCACAGTAGATTCCTGATTGAGATTCATGCTGTTTATTCAATTCCCCTCCATGCTCTATATCAGCAGTCTCAAACTCAATTTGTGTGGAAACGTCCTCTCCTTGGGGGACCGCTTGAGCACTTTGTTTGTGTTTTTCAACAATTAATTTGAGCATTTAGAAAGAAGCCAGCTGAGCAACTCCTCTTTCCCTCTTTCCTCCCTCGTACCCAGCTCTGTGGGTGTAGTAGAGCAAAGCCTCTTGAGATTGTATTCCTACAGCACAGCAGCTTTCTCCTTGCAGATAAGACGGGATGCAGGCTATTTAAACTAGATGATAAATAAATAATTGTCCATCTTGCGTAAAACTGTACTTCAGATCATTTGTTGCTACATGTTGAATGTGAACAATACAGAGGCTTAATTCTATACTCTAAAAACCTTGCTATAAAATGAAAGAAAAAAAGTTGAAAGAAATGTAGGCATTTATATTCAAATGCTTACCTTAAAGATGGCTAAGTATCACTATATGTACATCTGTTTGTCAAATCCTAATAAACAATATCATGATCATGTTCCCTGTCCCCTGTTAGCGCCTCATATCCTGTAGGTTACTATCACTGTTGGCTTTTCTCTGGAGATACAAGTCGTTGTCTAACTGCCTGTCCACATTCACAGCCTTTGATCCACAGCAGTCTCCCCGCCACTTGAGCACTCTGTCCATTAGCCTAATTCCTAGCTATTTCATTATCTAAGTGGGTGGGCTCCAGCCCGAGACCCACTACTCCACCAAACCACAGGGCTAGATTGTCTGCAGCCTCCTCTCGGTCTCAAGAGGACTGAATCAGGCTTTCTGCCCAAGCTTGAAATATTGATCCTACATAATTGAATAATTGAAATATACACCCCTATTACAATGAAGGCAGTATAGAAAATGCAGTTTTTTTTTGAGGAGCAAAGTAAGTGACATGAAGAATATGTAAAGCTCTGTCTAACTGTGCCTTGGCTCTGGAGTGGAAACTAGGCTATTGGCTGAGCTGGTGTCAGATTTCCCTGCTGCTGCCATTCCTGCATTCAGACACCAAGGGCCTCGCATTGATTTTGTAAACCACGACTCCTGGACAACTTCAAGGCTTTCAGGACCGTAATGACATAATGGATGTGTTGGCCAAGGCTTGTGTTTTTATTGGTTCATGTCTGCGATGCCTTCGCTTTCTCTGTCAATATTCAGTGTAGCGCTACGAGACATTCTGAGCGCCAGGAATAGACTGGCTGGCTGTTTCGCCGTTGACCGTGATTGGTAAAGACTGGAAGACAGAGATAAGTAAGTTTAACATTATTGTTTTAGTCCCTGATCGGACAGAGAGGCTGGTTATGAATCTTATTATATCAACTCAACTGACAAGTCTGCCACGTGAGTCATCTGTTATTTGTGTTGCTGAAGTGTGCAGCATTTGTGCACACGTGCGATGCAGTTTAGTAAATGTGTTCAGTCTGTAAACACTGACTGTATGACATTGATCTTGTCTTGTGTTGTGAGATGTCAGACATTATCGGATGATCTCCTTCAGAGCAACTTAATAATGAATGTAGACATAGAAGAAGCTTCAGCGACGAGATCGCCATTATTATATGCAGTCAATAAAGAGGATTTTTAAGGCGGCTTTTGGTTCAAGCCGAGAAGAAGGATAAAGATTAGTAAATCACCCTTAGGATGCATGATGATTTGAGAGCACTATTGATCGCTGTCATCTGATGTCATCGGCTGTAACTCCCAACAGCTTAACAGCTGGTGTATCAGTTGCGCTTTCATTAGTGGTCCAAGTGCGTATGTTAGGTGCTCCAAAATTGATTTCTAATTGATTTAATTGGCCAACCAGTTCCACTGAATTCATTTTGAATGTGAAATTAATTTGTTGTTTTTTTTGCGGGTAATTAAAGTCTCCTGTTGGGCTTAACAGTACTGCGTGAGGCGGCATAATCATGAACAATCAGTCAGTAGAGAGATTGTGAGGTTGAAGCTATCTGAATTAAGGAGCAGGACTACTTTTTGCACTTTACAGTAATTACATCATTTTTGTGATGTAGTGCATTGATTTGCCTGAAAAAAAAAGAATACATATACATGTATATACACATTTTATGACCAGAGGGTGGTTGGCAATGACAGAATTGTCCCATTGTTTAATTCTTTGTCTACCATGCTTTGTTTATTTAATTTCATAGTTCATATTTACAGTGAAACACGCATGGTCCTTCCTTTCCTCCTTAAATCAATTAACATACGCGCGCTGTATGTCAAGACTCGATCGCTATCTGTGACGTATCACCGTTTCTCATCTGCTGGAAGTGAATGCAGAGCTTTTTAGGGATCACTTAAGAAATTGCCTATGAAGGCAATTAAAATGCCAGGGAAGTAGTCAATGATTGTCAGAGCAGATTGAACTGGAGGAGAGCCAGCTGCCGCTAAATACACTGTTAATGAACTGTAATCAATTTCTTTTTGAGTTATTGTTGAGCCTATAAAGTAAAGCTGTAATGCACACATTCACCACAAGATATGCCCACCCTGTCCAAGTGATCCAGTTTACACAGCGTTAGTTTTACCATATCAAGATAGGCTACATGTTTTATCGTTGTTTTGTAGGTCATATTTTAATGTAGAGAATCTAAAATGACATCTGCTATTATCATCATCATTATTATAGATTATAGTCACAGCTTTTGTCTCATCTTCCAAAAGGGTGTGTATGAATATGCTATAGTTTGTCTTATGATTGGCTTCTAGGTTATATATGTTTCAATTATGTTTTTTAAAATAGCATGCATTATGATTTTCTCATCGCCAGCACTCTGACAGGATGGCATCACAGGGGGGGGAGGAGTCTTCTCTAAACGGAGGTCAATCAGATAGCCGTCTAAAGAGCAAGAAGCCACCAAGCCTTGTAATAGCCATCCCTCCGAGACCTGAGGAGATGACGTCCCACGACCCTGCCAAACAGGTAGGATGAGCGTTTCCCTCTGAATGTCTGTCGCTGGCTGGGCTCCTGAGGCAGATTGTCACTGAGAAGACTTCCTCTTGTAGCCTGCAGTTTTTTTTATAAATGCATTTAGGCTGCAATCTCTATTATATCATACTATTTGCTGTCATATATTATGAATTAACAAGACATTTTTTTTTTTTTTATTAACATTGATTTCCCTGAAGAGCTGGTGAAATGCTTGATGCCAACCATGAATGCAGTAAAGTCAACTGTTTTTCTGTTGCAAAGACCTCACCAAAACTTTAAAGAAGTTAGATAAGTAACTTTTTAGAAAGACTAAGTACAAAAAAAACTAAGTAATCATAAAAAAAATATATATTTTGAATCAGCCCCCCTTTTTTCCAACTCTGCAGGATTGTTTAAAAGGTTGAACTCAGTTGGGGTCCTAAAAAGCTCAGAGAAAGTCCCAGTATGAAGATTTAGAGCACATTCAGAAGATTGAAATGGGATTAAACATGCTCGGTCAGCTGTGATTGTAGGAACTTCAGTTCAGTTTTATAGGAGACTAATCTCAACAAATCTTTCAATATTGGCCTGACATGTTTCCAGCAGTTATTGCAAGTAATTCATCTCACTCGTGTGGATGGACTCTTTGGATGTTCAATTATTTGACTACAACTTTATATATACGTGGAAAGGACAAAAAATACTTGTGGCACTACTCTCTTTTTAAAAGTTTAAAGAGATTAAACAAACTTGATGAGGCTTAATGATGTCCCTCTGTTCAGAGAGACAACTGCCTTGTAGTTGGTCTCATACATTCTCCCTCTGTGGACCCCAGGCCTCGAACACAAATGATGGCATTGCAGCAACACAAAGTCGCAGTTAGAGTTTAATTGAGCATGCTAAAGTTAAACCGTTCCCAAGTTGTGTAATAAACATGCAAATAAAGAGTGAACTCCGGCAATTTACTGCAGCCTTGAGAGAGAAAAGAAGAAGCAGAAAGAGGTCATATGCTCTAAATGTGGATGTTTCCATTACTCGGATCCATTTGAGTAATACTACTTTTGGAAATATTAGTTACAACTGAAATATTTAGTCGTACATGAGAACGTGCGTCCAGGGGTCGTTAAACACTCAGTTTAGCTTTTTATTATCTGTAACATCTGAGACCTAAACCTTGTTCTATGTGAACTGGTATTGTCAGTTGTTGACAAAAAGTCAGTCTACCGGCCATTTACTTATAATAATTGATCCTAATACCTGATGTTAATCAGGCCCATAGAGATATTTAAGTGCGCAAATCCTGCATAACGTTTACATTAATATAATTATTATGTGCAGCCATTGCTTTTGTCTGCAAGCTGCTTTGCAGTGGCAGAAACTGTGTATCTCCCTATCTCAACAAGCTGAGCCTCCAGCCGAACATACAGGCCCTTCAGAGCTCGCCTCGAGCCCCATTAACTCTCAGAATGACATCGCCATTAGCCTCGGCAACTGCACAGTCGGTGCAGGTTAAGATAATGGAGTCTTACTGCACCCAGCATGATTGAAGAACACTAAAAACGGCATACATGAGTAGATGTTTAAAAGAGAGAGCAGGGCCCTTTTAGTGAAACCCGACCATGCAAAATAATGACTGTGTCCACATTAAATGTGCACTTAATCCAAATATGTCATTAGTGGGACTTACTCTTGCCACTCACTAATCACCGATTTACTTTCTTAACAAACTTATGATTTGAAAATAATTTTATCTGAGGGGCTCCCTGCAGTCCTATGCAGCAATAATTAATTGTGTTTTATTCTGCTAATTGAACGATAAAGCACTGTAGGCTTTCATGATTATCCATGTTGCTGCTGCTGCTCCATTATTTAGGTCTTGATATATTCCTGCAACTGTACCTCCAACACTAATTAACACCTCCATTTTCCACTGTATGAAGGCACTATTTAAATGTATTATACTGTAACAACAACTATATCACTGTACCGTATCGGCGTTTCTCCTTTCCCTTGGTCAGCCACTACGGCCGTCCCTGAAAAAAAGCGCAAGCGGTCAAGCACCCGGCTCTGCGTCCGAGAGCATCAGTGGACCCAGAGATGCAACAGGAGATGGAGGCTTCTCCTTCAGAGACAGAAGGTCAAAGTTCGGAAGACAATCGTCGCTCTCGCAAAGCATCCGCAGGTAAGATGAAGAGTTTGTTTATTGATTTTGTTCATGTTGATGCTTTAATAGTGACCCAGCTCATGAGCCCATGGAAAATATAAAGCGCTCTACACCAAAGTGTATTATGCAAGAAATGCAAGCGCGGTTCCATACAGGTCATTCACCCTAAAGAGTCATAAAAGTGCATGTTCTGGTCCCCACAGCTCATTCAGCAAAAACAACTATCCTGTTCAGGATCCCTCTAATCAGTAGACAGCCCAGACAATTATTTTGTCAGCAGTCATCGGCCACATATCCCAAAAGTCCTGTAGTTGAGTGGACCATGAACAGCTATTCAATTGTTCTCTGTGATACTGAGGCCACCCTCTTCTTTCTGCACCTGCAGGAATACAGCGCAGTGGTTTGGGGTGGGGGAGGACTGTGAGACCAAGCAGCAGTTATGGCACAGGAAGAGCCTGCGCCACTGCAGCCAGCGCTACGGCAAGCTGAAGCCCCAGTATAGAGAGCCTGAAACGGCCTCCAGCATCGACCAGGGCTCGGACTCGCCAGCAGCTCACAAGATGCCCAAGGTATTCCACCGACATAGAGACATATGATCCCTGTGGGCCTTCACGCTCTGATCACATCCAGATAAAGGTTCTGTTGTAATTCATTGGTTTAGAAACTTTTGACTGACTCGAGTACATGTATAAACCAAATTCTCCTACCACGGAAATAAGTTCCAAAGATGGGAAAAAGAAACAGGATGAGACACAGCAGGCTCTTAGCCATGTTGCCTTGTCCCACTCTCTACTCATTTCCACAGTAGTAACTTTAATTAGTAAGACTTGTGCCACCTGTATGATGGCAGTGGCTGTGAGAGGCTTTTCTGTAAGAAGACGGTGAGAGTGAAAAATGTGTCTGGCCGAGTGCTGCGCAGTGACAGACGTGGACCATCTGTGCTCCAGATAAGTCATGTCACTTCAGTCTGTGTCAGACAGCTCCACTCATGTACTCACCATCCAGTATTTTATTTTATTTATTTTTCTTCATCTCATCTGCTTTTTTAAAAACTTTTCTTGACATCTTTTTGCACACATGATGAGAACTAGCTTGCTCGACACATTAAAACACAGAAAACTCTTTTTAAATTGTAATGTCATCATAAAAATATTTACGTGACGAACTACTCCCTGTTTTTGGTAGATTGTGGATCCCCTGGCACGAGGGCGAGCCTTTCGTTGCCCAGATGAAATGGACAATCGCTCCCCCAGGACGCCACACACCGCTGAGGGGGGGCCCTTCACCCCGGGCATCACCTCACTCAGCTCCATCACCAGCCAGCGCTCCGGATACAGCCGCTTCCCCAGGCGGAAGAGGGAGTCTGTCGCCCGCATGAGCATCCGAGCTGCATCCAACCTGCTGAAGGTGGGTCCGGTGACGGAAAACCTCTGTGTGTCTTAGGGTGTATTCTAGAAAGGGAGGGCA
Source organism: Clinocottus analis (assembly GCF_023055335.1). NCBI lineage: Eukaryota > Metazoa > Chordata > Actinopteri > Perciformes > Cottidae > Clinocottus > Clinocottus analis. The sequence continues at coordinate 1,166,410 of NW_027176009.1, read as the reverse complement.
CAGTTGTTTTACTTATTCTGCAGCAACAACTTTACCTTAAAGGTTTTCATAATTGTTATCTTGTGTCTAAGTAGAGCAAGACCTGATCTTAGGAACGTCATGAATGTGTAAAATAACGTATTCTTTTGTTGTTCAGGGTCGTAGTGGCTTGGCAGGGTCCCAGACAAGTCGCAATTTCCCCAAGAGGAGTTTTGTCAGGCCCAGCTGGATGGACGAGGACACCGTGGACTCAGCAGACACATCCAAGTCACTCTTCTTCAGCAAGGTCAGCTGTCCCTCTATCCTCCTTTCTTTGGCATTTTTTTTCATTTTAGTTTCTACATCTTACTTCCTTTCCCTCCCTGCATACATCAGCAGTCACACTTCCACTTGCACTGCTAGTCTCTCATCAGGCTACATCTTCTTTAAGTTGCTTCTTCTTCTTCTTCTTATCCTTTCCTTCCTTATATGCAGCCATATCTAATAAGTATGTATTTGCCAAGTATTCTATGAATATCTACAATATTCTCTCTGTCAAACTTCTTCAATATGGTTTGATGTGTTTGAATATATATATATATATATATATATATATATATATATATATATATATATATATATATATATATATATATATATATATATATATATATATATATATATATATATATATATATACAAAATTCTTAACTGTCTGTATTTAGACCCAGCTTGATGTCTTCTGTAACTGGAACAGGATCCTACTGTCTAAACAGCAATAAGGCCTGGCCGCTAATAATTACCGCTTTCCATTTTTTCCGCATGTCCTCTTCCTCCTCTGTGACCTGCATTGCCTCTGCTGCGTAGGTTGATGCCCATGATGAGTTTTACTCTATGGCTGATGACGTGTTTGAATCGCCTCCCATGTCTGCAGCTTTCGCTCCAAGCGAACAGCCTGACCAGAAGTTCCCAAGCCTGTGAGTAAATGCACATTTAAACGTCTTTAGAAACTCACTGAACTGGCTCCACTGACTCGAAAGCCAGAATATTCAATAATCCTTATTTTTCTCCACACAGTCCATCATTAAATAGGATTTCTTCATTTTCTTGTATTTATTCATATCATTTCCATGCAATGGTCTGATTTGTACATCTGTTAACGTCCTACCGTTCTGCTTCCTCCACTGCTGCCTCGCCCACTCTCACCATTTGTCCATTTCTTTTCTGCTTTTCTCCCAATCCCAGTAAAGACGTATCTCGAACGCCCAGGACACCAACAGTAGGACCTGAAAGGAAAGCTCCTCGCCGGGGCGGTCGCATCGCCTCCCAAGTGAAGCACTTTGCGTTTGACAAGCGCAAGCGTCAGTACGGTATGGGCGTTGTGGGGAAGTGGCTGAACCGGCACTACCGACGCAGCCTCAGCAGCAACATCCAGAAGCAGCTGGACGACTTCCACAGCCACAGGTCAGGAATGAGGAGATCCCTCTGTGTATGTGTTGGCTAGTCACAGCATTCACCTGATTTACAGTGGTTCTTTGCTGTCTGTTTTAGGCCCTACTTTTCCTACTGGATTACGTTTGTCCATGTAGTAATCACTTTGCTGGCCTGTGGCACATACGGTTTTGCCCCTGTGGGGTTTGCACAACATTCTACGTCTGAACTGGTGAGTAGGCTCAAAATGTACTGACTGAATTGGATTTCTTTGACATGATTGGTTGCATTTCACTCCCAAGAGGACATAAACATCCTGCTATGTGTAGGGCCAAAGTGGCAGGTTATTGTTTTTTTGTGCACGAACCTATATGCACTTCTATAACCTGCTCAATCTTCTTCTTCATGGCCTAAAGCATGTTAAATTGAAACCAACCTTTATTTATTCAAGCAAACATAATTCATCAACAAAAAGATACATTTAGAGACAAAATGTGTCTATATATATATATTTTATCATCCTTTACTAAAGAAATTGTAGATGAAAATTACTTTAAATGTTTTGGTACTTTCATATTATACATGTAGCAGATCATTTCAAAACTGTGTCCCTGTGTCGCCCTCTGTAGGTGCTGAAGAATAAAGGTATTTATGAGAGTGTCAAGTTCATCCAGCAGGAGAACTTCTGGATTGGTCCTAGCTCTGTAAGTCCCCTGCTGTGTTACACTACGATATGTTTTTCACTATCAACATAGATGGACACTCGCAGTAGATGTAGATCCTACATCCACAGATCCTAAAATGAAAGAAGCCGAATTGGGAAATACATACGGGATATTTTCTACTATTTGACAGCCTGGCGTATCATTGCGTGACACCTGACACTTTTTGCCTCGCCTGTTGCAGCAAGGTTACACCCTCATTACTTCGACTTTATCACTTACTGCATTTCCTGTCACATACTGTTGCTCTCATCAAGCTCTAACCTCACCGACTCTATTGCAAGTTACTTCCATAAAACAGTCAGATAGGTTCACACTTCACGAAGTGTCAATATTTTGAACGTACGTACAGAAATGTAATCTACAGCCAGAAATAACGCATATGAGGGATAGATTTTGAGTTTTTCTTCTCTGTAGATCACTTCTTTGCCAGGTTTGTGTATTTTTACGATTATTTCCTCCACTTATCAGGATGACCTGATCCACCTGGGGGCCAAGTTCTCACCGTGCATCCGTAAAGACACACAGATAGTTAGTCTGATCCAGAGGGCCAAAGACATGGAGAGAGAGTCCGGCTGCTGCGTTCAGAATGACAACTCCGGATGCGTACAGACCCGAAAATTGGACTGCTCCGTAAGTGATTTATCTTGCACCTTCATACTTAGTTTATTAGCTTGTCAATATAACAAACCTTGCTTCAGTTTGAGAAAGAAGTCAAGCAAAAACACTTCGATGAATATGCACCGGAAACTGCGATTGAAAACCTTCCGTAAGGCGATTCTGCTTAAGTTACACACAGACCTATTGCCACAAACTAGAAACACACTCCTTGCACGTAAGATTATAATCTGTAAGCATATAATCACCGGTTTTACGCATACACATAGCACAGTTCTTGCCATAATTATATTTGCCAAGCAAGAGTAAATCCAACAAGATTTAAATGTAACAAATACAAAGTTAGGAAGCTAAACACTCTTAAGATTTATACTGTTGACTGATATTTCTAGATTTGTTGTGAGTGTTCAAGATGCACACTGATTCCTACTTTGTTCATTATTATATTCTCTGTTAATTCTACGAAGAAAATGCTAAAATTGAATGACTGTGGCTGCAGGAGACGCTGGCCACCTTTATTAAATGGAAGAATGAGCATGTGGGCCTCATCAACAGGTCCTCTGGTTCCGTCTGTCACCAGGATCCCAGGTGAGACTGTGCACGTGGCCATTGAGCCACCTGACGCGTAGAGCGCCAGAACAGATCAAGCAAGTCGTCATTATTGATTGTCAAGTTGGCTTGTCATTTCAACACTTCTTTTGTCCTTGTGTGTTGCATGTTGTGTCCAGATTGTGTGAAGAGCCGGCCTCTACAGAGATTCATAAGTGGCTAGATGACATCACCCAGTGGCCGGTAAGGGGACATTGTTAATTTGGAAATATTTTCTTCATTCAGTGTTACGACGAGAAACCGGTTATGAAACAGTCTCAATGTAAAACTGATGTCTCTGTGTGACCGACATAATTACACAAGACCAACCATGAGACGAGTGCCCTTTTCTACCTATACTGTACTATCATATCCCCGAGATATCAGCTGAGTCTGCAACTCCGGGCAGAACGCGGATAACTCTGTGCTTGGCGGCAGCGTGGCAAAGCCCTGTTCCTGGCCGGAGGAGTAGCCGTAGCTGACATGGGCGGAGCTCTCCGCCCCGCTGCCGAAACCTCCGACTGCAGGTCGAAGGGGACAGCCCCGAGTCTGAGCCGAAGGACTTTTTGGTGAATGTGGCTGCTGTAAATCAGTTAGTGATGTTGGGAGGATCTCCATCTGTAGAAAGATCCATTGCGTGTGCCAGTAGATGAAGTGATGCTGCAGCTGGGCAGCAGGGGCTGTCTGCGGCTGCAGGACCTGGAGCTCCTGGCAGCCGACAGTGACTTCACGCTACTAGAGGCCCAGGTTGCACTGCTGGAGGGAAGGGAGGCACAGGAGAACCAGAACTAGGCGGGGCAGACTGGCAGACCCTGTTTCTAAAGCGAGTTTGTCACCTGCAGATCTTTACGACACAGGTTCACAGAAACACTACCGCTTTTGTTCACAGGGGGTGCCAACAATCCTCTCTGTGGTCCGGGATCTACAACAAAAAGTAAACGTCTCATTGCTTGTCCTTCTACAGGTGTGTACCTTTCCCAAGAAGTGGAACCACACCGGCTACAGACACATGGACTGTAACATCAAGGGACGACCGTGCTGCATAGGAACTAAGGGCAGGTGAGTGTGCTGTGTCTTGACTTCAAGGCATGCCGATATCCACGTGATCTACGGTTCCACTTCTTAATTGGCTACATCGTCACGTCATCTGGGGAAGATTTTAATTGGTTATTGCTTGTCCCTCCTGTAGATGTGAGATTACAACCAGAGAGTATTGCTCGTTCATGCATGGTTACTTCCACGAGGAGGCCACACTCTGCTCACAGGTACTGTGTGCGTGAGTGTATGTGTTACATGTGTGTGTATGTCTGTCAGTGTGTTTGTACATTTTTTAAACTGTGCACTACTCTTGTACAGATCCACTGTCTGGATGACGTGTGCGGCTTGTTGTCGTTCCTCAACCCTGATGTTCCTGATCAGTTCTACCGTCTCTGGCTCTCTCTCTTCCTCCATGCTGGGTACGCAATCACAAACCTCCAAAGTCAAATATTTAGTCTCTCTTCAAGTAAACATTATTAAATACATTTTGATGGGGCTCTTAGTTTTCTTATTTCTTCCTTCTTTTTTTGCCTGATTTCTGTGTTAAGTCGGCATCAAGTACAGTTGTAGCCACTGTGAAAGTTACACTTCATAGCTTCTAAATAGCATTGAGAGAGTGGTTAACATGTTTTGGCAAAGTGTTAAGCCTATTACGCTGAGTCAATCAGCCATTCCAGTCGTTTGCTATGTATGATAACTAAGCATGGTTTCATTGTCAGCACCCTTCGGGATTAAATGAGGCCCCAGTGCTTGTGAGCCGCTCACTCGCATGAATACTGATGCTAATACTAGGCACAAGGATAAATCCCCTGGGTCTGCTTTTTCAGACAAAGAAGCCAATGAGGCTTAATTGAAAAACGTGCAGATGTTTTGCAGTGTGTTAAAAATGCATATACAATGCAATACACAAGGTTGAACTACCAGCAGACTGCACATATGTGCCATTCTCTGACGTGTGTGTGTGTGTGTGTGTGTGTGTGTGTGTGTGTGTGTGTGTGTGTGTGTGTGTGTGTGTGTGTGTGTGTGTGTGTGTGTGTGTGTGTGTGTGTGTGTGTGTGTGTGTGTGTGTGTGTGTGTGTGTGTGTGTGTGTGTGTGTGTGTGTGTGTGTGTAGGTTGTTGCACTGCCTGGTGTCGGTGGTGTTCCAGATGACCATACTGAGAGACCTGGAGAAGCTGGCTGGTTGGGTCCGCATCTCCATCATCTATATCCTCAGTGGTATCACTGGAAACCTTGCCTCTGCCCTGTTCCTGCCCTACAGAGCTGAAGTGAGTTCTTCACATGAACACACTCATCCAGAGACATGAAATATACATAAAGTGCACACATATACACTTGAATCAGTGGGACTACTTTTTGGTTCTAAGCTCCAAAATCATGTAACATTCCCTGAATGAATTAAAGACCCAAAGCTGCTGTTCTTGAATTGTTCCATGCCACCTCTATATTTAGGCTTAATGCTGCTAAATCGGGTCTGAATGTGGACTAAGGCAGCCTTTACCATTCATGTTGCAGCAGACAACATGAACAAAATAGTTATCGAAAGGTAAAAACCCTGAGCACGTTACCATTATAATTATAGTTTGTTTGCCTGCTTCTCGCACTCACTGGCTTAGCTCAGCTTACCCTGGCTCACTTACTGGAGGGGAGTTTCTCATACTGGGGATTATTGGAGCAGAGCTGGCGGCCCCCATCGAGGGCAGTTTGAGGGGTTAGGGGGAGGAGTGCACAGGAAACACCTCATGGTGTTAACTGTGCAAGTGCCTGTTGAAACAGAGCTTTGTTGGAGTGGATAACACTTCATGAGACTGCTTTACTGTGGCTTGTTTTGGATCCATATAAGCACCTTTGAACAGACACAGGCTGCCACCGATAGAGGCTGTAGACTCATCAAGAGAGAATTCAAGATTAAAAAAGGTGTCACTGTACTGTAATGGTTGACTGGCAAAACGATCTATAAGCACGTGCACCTCAAATGAGTTGCCAGCATGTGTCTTTTATCGCTCTGCATGGGTAAAGGAAGTACCCTAGGCTGGGAGTGTTGAGAAGTGTTAATAAATATGGATGGATGGATTAATAGATGGATAGATAGATATATTGCAAATATTATTTTGACTAAACAGGTGAAAGCTGTATATTGGTAATTGGATACACCTGTCCTTAGTTAAAAGAGTATTCCTAAAGAGACAAAGTTAACTTGCTAAATATGAATCTTAAAGGTAAAAACATGAGAGCGGTACCTTTTGTGAAGTTCGGTGTTGACTTTTCAACACTGGGGAAGAGAGACTGCAACTAATTAAGTGGTGTTTGCAAACAAGTTTCAATCGCTAAAAGTTAAGTGATTCTCATTAGACATATTGTTTTATGCCACACACTGGAAGACATTTAAGCAAGAACCAGGAGATCTGGCAAAAAAATGCAAAAACAAAGTGTGGATCCGTCCAAATCACTCAGTGTACGGAAATAACACTCTGGATTACCTACATTTTTACTGGAACGTCTGTTCTTTTCAGTGTGTCTCTGCAAAGCCCACTTTCCCCTGTAAGAGATTAGTCTAATTCCATTGTTTGGGTGCTGTGCCACAGTAACAAAAAAAAATAACAAAAACTTTTTTCGCAAAGACATGATTCTGCATCTTTATGAACACAAAAGCGTCCTTCTGGCTTGCTTCTTTGTATTTATGTCTTGATGTCATCCAGAAATCTGTTATCGTCTTCATAAGCCGACACCAATTGCTCTCACCTGATGTCTGCGTGCCTCGACCTCAGGTGGCTCTCTGTATGACGCACCTGAGATGCGAGAGGCAGGAAATCCCACCATCCAGCTCTGCTTAGCACCGACAAGCTCACAGGGCTCCACACACCAGGAATAACCAGAGGAAGCACATGCAAGGCACAACAAAGGACGGTCATGATGCTTAAGGAGGCCATTTAAGTGGATTATTCTCTAACTGTTGAGCTAAGGAGACCCTGTGGCAGCTGTGACTGGAATAATGATCATTCTCATTAGTAAAGCTGATCACAAGAATTGTGAAAGTGTAACAACTTCATTTACTATTCTTAAAACTCTGCAGAAAGATGTTCATAAGACAACACCAGGTTTCTTGCATTTATGGTACAATACAACGATCCAAGTGACTAACCACGAAAGAGTTTTATTTAGCATTTGCCCATTTTGACTCTATTACATGCGGTTTTCAGCACTTAATAATCTTTGCTGCCTCACTATTTGGAAGACATGGATTGCAACTTTGACCTATGGAGAAACTAGGAGAGTTTATTTTTGATCTGCCTTCAGTTAGATTGGTTGTTCCACTCGCCAATATGGTTGCAGAATGCATTAAGTCCCGACATGAAAAGATTTGGTTAGGTTTCAACAGATAAAACAATGCGCAGACTTAAACATACACGCCCAGTCGTGTGGCTGACAGTGTTGTAGTTTAATCTTTGCTGATCCGATCTTTAAGTCTGTGCCTTCTAATTAACAGTACAAACGGTCACCCTGAAGTGTAAATGGAGGTAATTTACATGTGTTGCTTGCCAGAAAGAATTAAGAGAAAGAGGACAGTATGTCGGCGACAGTCCGCCTCACAACAGCGATCGCGCTCAGCGGTCCGACAAAGCTTGTTATCGACTTGTTAAAGCGACCCAGGGTTTCTCAATCAGGCTGTGAGCACGCTCACATAAAGAGGTGGCGTTTACAGCACATGACCAATCACAAATAAGGATGAGTATGCCGTCATCAGAGCAGCATATTTTACAAATACAGGGAAAATATAAAGCATACAATAAGGCTAAAAATATGGTCTCACACGCCACAAGAATACATCAGCAACACATTAATTTAACATAATACACACATTATTCTTCTTATGACTAGAACTTCTCTGTATTTGTGTAATATTTTCTAACAATCCACCCACCGATCTTTGATTGGTCAGTAGACGGTACTTTTATACGATGTGATCTGCAGCTTATTTGTTCAGAAGTGAACCTTTTATTGTGGGACTGGAAACTCAGAGTTAATCCTGAAGTTACCTCGCTAACCCCAAATCTTGCTCCAGTGAACAGGCCCCTGGTTTAATGTGGCCTTTGCTCCCTTCGGTGTCAGTAATAAATATATTCATCAGAATTGATCACGACGAGAGCAAACAGAAGAACAGAACCTCTTGTGTCTTTTGGAAGCCAGTCAACGCAAACCGGATGCGTCACATGATTAACTAGATGCGGACCCGAATGTTGCGTCTGTCCATGGAAACTAACGCGAGTGTGCAGAAAAAGAAAACGTTGTCAGAACAACAAAAGGAATGGTTCTAAGCATTAGCATCACGTTGCGTGTGGGGCGGGGCTGCGTGCTCCTTTTCTGTACGTGGGAGTTTGACCTCTTCACAGATTAGCCATCTGCCCGTGACCCGGCCAAGCCTCCAAACTGCTCTGACGTCACTCTAATCTGCTCACGTTCACTGCCTGACCCGGGGCTCGTACTGCCGTTCTTCCACAGAACTCGATCTAAAACCAAGAGAGAGCTAAACCCTCCTAGATGGTCACAGTGAGTCGGCAGCAGTGTGCACGTTTAATCGTCTTCTGCTGTCAGGAAATTAGTATTTAACATCAGAAACATGATCTCTTGTACATTATTGATCGCTCAAGAAACAGAATTCTGTGTAAGACAATTTAACTCGTATATATGACCCACTTGTATGATGCTGTGTTATCTACCAAATAAGCGGAGCAGGTTTTCACTGTTCAGAATGTTATTGAAGGACCTCTGAAGGCTGTCAACTACCGTCAAGGTCTTTTAAACGCCAGAGATAATGCGTGTGTCCAGTGCTTGGTCATACATGTTCGGTTTCTATGTGAAGAAGAACTCTTTCATCTTTTTGCCAGGCCTAAACTTTCCTCTCTTCCTCTCCCTCCAGGTGGGTCCAGCAGGGTCTCAGTTTGGACTCCTCGCTTGCCTGTTTGTCGAGCTGTTTCAAGGTTGGCAGATCCTGGAGAAGCCGTGGAAAGCCTTCCTCAAGCTGTTGGGCATCGTCCTCTTCCTCTTCCTGTGCGGTCTCCTGCCGTGGATCGACAACATCGCCCACATCTTCGGTTTCCTCAGCGGCCTCCTGCTCTCATTCGCCTTCCTGCCCTACGTGACCTTCGGGACCTTCGACAAGTACCGGAAGCGCATCCTCATCGCCGTCTCAATGTTGGCCTACACCGGGCTGTTCTCCTCGCTCATCGTTTGGTTTTACATTTACCCGATTAACTGGCACTGGCTGGAGCATCTCACCTGCCTGCCCTTCACAAACAAGTTCTGTGAACGGTACGACATAGACCATGACATTAACGATGTGGTGCACTAATCGCAATCCTGATGTGACTGTGCTGCCGATCCACTACCTTCTCATCACTGATCAGGTCAGCTTAAGAATATTCTTTTATTATTTGCTCATCAAAGGAACTGATCAATGTCCTTGTGAATTACACTGAATCAGTCTCTTCTTCTCGACCTTTACCTCCATAAAACTGTACTGCTTTTTAATTCTGAGTCAAGTCTGGCACTACCTAGCATGTTCATTTGCTATTGGGCTAGTAACCGGAGGATGGGAAAGGATACTCAGGACGACAAAACTGCTGGGTGGACCTGAAGATGTGTTCCACAGAGCGAGGACTGTCTGTTTCCTTCAGCTCAAAGTCCCATGAATCTAAAGAACCAAATGAATCACCTCGGTACTGCAATTACGTTTCCCTCTAACTCTGTGGACGACAAACAGCAGAAATGACAAAGGAGGACCGATACCGTGGGGGGGTCGTCTGGTATCTTGTGGCCTTGTGGACTGAGATGCATCAGAGGCCTCCTGTCACTAGTTTATGTTGTAAAACACTGGGTTTAGTGCACAATGCTGCCATTCAGTCCGGCTGCTTCAATCCGTTTTCTGGTCGTGAATGTCGAGGCATGTCGATGTCGTTTGGAGCAGTGAAACGTTACGCTCCCAGTATTACCTGTGCAGCTGAAATGTTTCAAGTGAAATGGCAATGGTCAACTACGGTAAGATTTCTATCTAAAACCACTAGTTGCCTTAAACAGACTATGCCATTTTACCAAGATGCCACATTTGACTTGTGCATACTTCTCGTGATCAACTCGCAGCATGCTGATGAAAACCTTACAAAGCAGCTCCACGTGCTGCTTGTACAGTATATGCATGTTGTTCTTCCTCCCAGTAACTCACGTTTTGTGTACGTCACTGCTACAAACAGTCAAGCTCTGCTTATTTCTCATATTTGGTCCCATTTGTTCACCACCAGAGTAGTGTCTAAAACCGGTCTTGTTTATTTACTCTGAAAACAATTGTGAAAACAATATTTATTCCTGAAGTGATAATCTAAACAGGCATTTTTGTGAGATCGTAGTAACTTTTGTACTGTATCTAAAGTGAAAGAGTTCTGCCTCAGGCTCCCGTTAATTCTCTCAGATGTAGTTTGATGTTTGCATAATTTCAACGCCACCATCTGTCTATCAAACATACTGTATAGTAAGTGTGAGCTCTTTATAAGAAACCTCTTAACTGTGCCTTCTGACATGCGAGTGTTTAATCTGAGCTGTCTTCAGTCAGGACCGCATGCTGCAGTTTCACTGCTGTGTTTGTATTGGGACCAAATCATTTCACTTTTTTCTATTTGTTGGAATAAAAAGGGAACGTTTCAATGAACTTTCAGGTCAAGGTACTGTTCTGTTTCTACTTTATATGTGAAAATCTGGTCAACATCATGTTGACCAGATGGTGTGAGAACCTTTTTTTTTACAATAAAGTTAGAATAACTGCATGTTATATCTTCATGGATCTAAAGTACATTTAACAATAAGCATATTCAAAATCATGCGATGTGATCAAAAGTTCCAGAACAGCCTCCAAAAGGATCCCTGACGGTGGAAGTGTTCAAATGAATGAAAGACCTCAAAGCAGACGTGCTAGAAAATATAACTTTTATTATTTGAAGAACAAACAAATGGTGAAAAAAACTAAACATATTTGTCTTGATTCAAGACTTTGGGAGGCAGAGGTGGTGATTTTCTACAAGAGGAAAGGTGAGAGGAGACTATCAAGGAGACATTGAAGCCCATACTTTAGGAAACATACTGACATACTAAAGAGCCAAACACCGTCTTCGATTGGTTAAATAACAAATATAAAAAAGAGAGCAAAGAAAGAAACAAGGCAGCTGCGCTCTATTGGATACGACAATACATTTTTCAAAATAAACGAGTTTCATTCAAAAGTCAATTTGAAGTATAAGTGCTTACATTCTTTCAGTACTTTGTTCTATGATTTGCTTTTTAAACTACAGATCAATACACGTGTAGTTTCCAACCGCTTGTCCTAACAGCTGTTGCTGACAGCTGGATGGCAGCTCCTCGTTCTTGGCTGTCTCCAGACTTGCAGTCAGAACGCTCTCCTCGCCGCCTGGCGAACAGGTCTCACCCACAGTGACGCTCACGTGCACTGCGCTGGCCGCCGTCGCGCCACAAAGCTGCTCAGACGTCCCCGAATTCGGTCTCCAAGAGGGCAGGGGTCCCACCGCCGCTGAAAGCCAGGGAGGTGGTCCTTCTCTCCCTAACAGCCGCTGTTCCGACGCATGAAGGCGTGGCCCCTGACCGGGTACACCATGTCGACGAAGGCGAGGGGCCCCACTGTGATCTCGCTGGGGCCCTGCACCTTGAAACCAGACTTCCGGTAGAAGGGAACCAGGAAGTCTTCGCACATGAGCACGGCGCGGCGGACGTAGGGCAGGCAGCGGAGGTACTGCAGGTAGCGCCACATGAGGATGGAGCCTTTGCCCTGCTGACGGAAGGTCCGGTGGACCGCCAGGACGTGGATGTGGACGGTGGTCCCGTGGGGCTTGTGGAGGGTGAGGGCGTCCTGGGAAACAGAGGTGGAGGGGAGAGGTGTGAGGACCGGTAAATGCTACCCGGCCGGGCTCCAGATGGCAAGTTTTAACTTCTTAGTACCAAAGAGACAAATAACAGTCCATGTTGAGTCGGGCTGTCGCTCTGCTGTTCTGGGGTCAGATGGTATTTTCATTTCTGCTGATTATGCAACTGACAATAATAAAACCTGCTCTCTTTATTAATGATGCTTCTCTATAGTTACATGTTCTGTCATCCTGTCGACACTCCACTGTTCAGCAAAGTTAACGCTTTAAGCTCTGATCCATCACTTTAAACTCTGATTCATTGTTTTCTGGGAGAAGCCAAGTACTGGCGTTTGCCACCAGAATTACATTTGGGAAATTAAGACAATTGAAGTTGACACACAGATCTTTGGAGCTTGAAGAATGCATCAAAACCTAGTCTAACATTAAAAGAGTTGAATTGAACTTAACACACTGAGGACTCGGACCTCTATTTCCACACGTACAAATCTTAATGTCACAGTTGTAATGCAAAGCATTACAACTGTGACTGTGATTTGTACACACTGTAAACTTCCACCACATTATTTTGCTTAACTAATTAAATGTATTTATAATGTTCTGTTTTAATTGTAATGATCAATTATTTTCTATTTCCAATTCATGCTTTTTTTTTGTCATTCTTTTTTGCAGATACTCCCTGCATTGCAATGCATGTTAAACAAGCATCTCTCTTTTGAACTCGAAATTTGCCTTTTCAACATCTTTCAAAACCTCTTCCGTTGATCTGATTTGAGCCTGGTTTTGCATTTCCCCTGCCAGTCCGCCTGTAAACCACCGTCCAGGTGTCCTCCGCTCTGACTTACCGTTGTAAGCCTCTCCTGGTCCCACAGTGAGCCGATGACGAACGCTACCAGCCGTCCCTCCTCGAACCAGCCAAGAGACAGCTCAGGGCACAGGGTGAGGAAATGACGCACCTCGTCCAGGTGAAGAGGACACTCACCAGACACTGAGATGAAGGCTGTGATGATGAGGAGGAGGAGGAAATTAGACATGGAGACACCTGGGTGCTGAGGAAGTGGACATAAAGGTCCCAACTGTCATGACTATGATGAGGACAGCAGATCACAGCCAATGATCTTATAGAAGGTTAAAGACAGGCCTTTACGACAGTATAATTAAAACTTAGACACAAACACTAGAATTCAACAGAATATCTATAGAATATGCAACATACCAAACCACCACAACACATAAATGTCACCTGCATGGAAAGAGTTAAAAGGACCATGGTAACTTCATTTTTCTAGTGGGCCACACAATAAAGTGTGTTCATTAAAAAAATGATACATGTAATGGAGGCTATCCTTCCCAGCTGGTATTAGTGAGTGTAAGTTTCTATGTGAGGGTGAAAACCTGAACTGAGGCTTTTCCCCTTCTCGCTTTATATAAAGGAACACGTTCCTGTGTGCGTAACGGCGCTGTTCTGAATTTGCTAAGACGGCTATAAAAGGAAAAAAAAAGTGCTGCAGGCCTAATTCAGTAAAGCATTAAGAGTCTGCTTACCTTCTCTCTCAATCTCGAACACGCTGATGGCATCCTCCGGGCTGAGGGAGCGGAACTCGCTGGCCGGCAGCGTGTGTCTGCGGCCCTGCGACATATGGAGCGGCCGCATGAACGGCAGTGCGCCCACCACGGACATGCTCTTGTGTTGTTGTCGTTTTCTTTGTCAAAAATGTTTAAAAGTGAAGGACTGTCTTTCTTCTGCGCCGCTCTCTACTTTAACGTGATGTATAAACTCCTCGTCTCAAAAAGCCTGACCCTTACCCGTGCGTAACAGGCGGCGCGCGGAGACTGAGCGCAGAGCGGCGCGCGCGCAGTATTTATACCCTCGATGCGCAGGGGCGTTTGATTTATAATCCCGAGCTGGAAGGCCAAACCCCCGAGCTCCTCAAACCAATTCCCCGTGAGTAAATTGAACAATAAACATATTTAGTCGGGGTCAAGAGCGATATCGGTGAGTTGAGAATTATCCTAGTCATGCCACCAACAGACCTGCAGCAGATTTGGACTTTACTGATCACGTGTTGGTGGTCTCACACCAACATGTTAGCGATGACAACCTCAGGTGTATCAGACACGCACCTGTGTTACAGAGTTGGAAAGGCATGAGCTATTCTGATTGGTTCACTTTTAATGTCAGCGTCATTAATGTTGTCACCCTGAAAGGACCTTAAGGACTCGACTTGCCACTCTTCATGTGACTTCTCGTGAGGGAGACTTTCCATTGTCCCTTTAAGTCGAGCTCACGGTTTTGTGCACGCCTTATTTTCCAGATCTGTAAGAGGATTACATGCACGTAGTTTGTTTGTCACCGCTTTAGAATACGATGCGTGTATACGTCAAGAATTTCGGGAAGCAACAGTCACGGTCCTCCCTGGCTTGACTTTACGCAACTTTCCCACAAGTTTTAGGATCACACAGGCTGTAATCACAGAGCTCAATAAGTTACTGGCAGGTGTTGTTTCGTGTTTATGAGAGGTTTAATTCAACACAAACGGACACCAAGAGCAGGTGATCTCCCTGTAAAGGTCACAGGGCTGAAAGTAATCTCCATCTCCAGATAAACATCGAGCTTAAAGTGTGGGAAGCTTTACCAGGCACGCTCTTTTATATTTTAGGATATGAGAGGTTTCAAGTAGTCTCGGGATAAATGTTTTATCAGGACTACCAACATGTTGCCCTCAGTAATTCAGATTCTCAATAAGATTTGTTGGTGTCAATTTTTTATATTTGTTTATGTTAAATCCACTGTTGAGAGATTTACTGTAATTTAACAAATTGTGAAATTCCCAATTTCACCTTCCTGTTTCTGTTTTTTTTCTTTATAGATCAGAATATGAATGAAGATGTGACTTGATGTTTTAAGTCCTTCTAAATATCAAGTGTGTATTCCTTTCAAACAGTATAATTAAAACAGTACAAACACTAGAAGAGTCTCTCTCTCTCTCTCCTTTAAAAAGCCACTAAAAGAACCACGTCCAAAGCGCATCACAGCGCCGCTCCGTGGCGACAGAGAGTACTGCGCGATGACGCGCGCGCACTGCGCTCGTTACGCAGCTCTCCGTAGCGACGTAAACACGTGCACTTCGCCGCTTCCAGGTTACATTTTTTTCATTCCGCCGTCATCCTCGCGCTCTCGCATCACTCCCTGACAACAGCAGCGATGGCGGAGCCCGTAGCATCGGAGGCGGCGGCCGCAGCAGACGCACCCCCGACCCCGGGCCTCTCGCCACTAGCCAGCCCGGGCTCGGAGCCTCCATCCATGGCTCTGTCTCCCACGGCGGACGGCTCCCAGCGGCTGCTCTTCTCCCACGACCTGGTCTCCGGGCGGTATCGCAGCTCAGTCCGGTTTGGCCTCGTCCGGATGATCCACGGCGAGGAGGAGTTCAACTCCGACTCGGACCTCGACGATGGCGGAGGGAGAGACGGAGGAGGAGGCGGAGGCGGAGGAGGACGAGTCCCGTGTGGCTCGGACACTGAGAGTGCGGTAGACACCCCAAGTCGGCCTCTCTGTCGGGGATTTGTCCGCGTCCAGTGGTACCCTGAAGGAGGGAGGCAGGACATCAAGGAGACAAAGGTACCGCTTCACGTCTCCAGCTAGCTAACGTGGTAACTGTTGACACCCTTGTCCCTGCGCTGTTTCTAGCTGCCTGGTGGTTGTTTTGGGGGAGACACGAGTCGTCCGGGACGAGGTTCACTTAAACCCATCTCCCGAAAACGCACCATCTAGCTCGCCAGCTGGCTAGCGTTCACGCGCACACGCTAGCTAGCAATGTAGCTCACCGCCTCATGCCGCTCAGCCGGTGTTTGGTGCTGAGGGCTCCACACCTCGAAATACCTCGCACACGCGTGGCCGGACAGGTAGCGGCCTTGTGTCTGTTTGCGCGGCGGCTCCAGGTCCCTTTTTAGCAGGTGCAGGACCCCGCGAGGAGCCTTGCCCCTGTCGAGTATCTCCTCCATGACTCCTGGTAGTTCCTCGTCAGGGTGTGACTTGGCCAGAGACCAAAGCGTCGTCAAACACTGTAAAGAACAGCCGCTCTTTCTGTGCATCACGTCTCAGTTTCTCACCTGGAACACACCTGCATCGTATGTCAAATCAGTCGAGTCTGTCCTCCTCAGCGACAAGATACAAAACGAGACATTTTAAAGATGAAATGTACATCATTCGCTGCAGTTCCAGATCCATAGAATTGCTGTTCCAATGTAGTGTATTGTGTTCTCTGAGGGTTTCTATATAATAATAATCATTTCTGCAATTTATATAATCATTATTATAAGAATTAGTCAGCCAACCATCTATTGCTCATTAAGGAAGCTGGAACCAGTGAAGCGTCCTTGACAACTTGCAGGAGGCAGTGGTAGTATAGGTAGTATATTTTAGTTGGTAAGCCAGCTGGTTATTGAGGTAACTGAGTAAAACCAAAAGAAGACCCTGAAATATGGACTGTAGACATTAAAACATCATCTAGGGTTTGACTCTGTTCTGGTGGTACGTGGTTAACCTGCCTCCTGGAGCTTCAGATGGAGCTCTTTTGCCAGTGTAATCTCAGCAACCCCCCCCCCCCCCAACAAAACGAACATGATGAGCATCAATAATTAAGACCGTATCAAAGGGCAGTGTCAAGTTTTTTAGGGTGATTGACACAGTCCGGTGTACATCTGTTGTACATCTGTTTCATTTAGCACCACACCTTTTTATTATATCGCCACATTTCTATCAACGTTTTTATTCTTCAACCAAATAATGAACGCGATGAATCCAGATGAATCCGCCGTCATCTGTCGTCTCCAAGGGCTTCTCTACTCTTCTCCTGGGCTTTGTGGGAAAGGGTCAGCGGGTTTAAAAGAGGACTGTCCTGGAAGCGGCTCAAACGAGCTTGTTTTAGAGACCCGGGACGAGACCAGAAGGAAGCCTATGTGAGGGCCCGTGTTGCCTCGCTTTGTCTCTCGTGCTAAACGAGTAAAGTTCTGGCGTGAGTGTCATTGAACCCTCTGTCACAACAAAGGCTCAGTTAAACAACACAACTCATAGGCCGCCCATGCTGTGTGGTTACGAGCCGGCGTCCCCAAAGCGGGTCTAGTGTGTGCTCGCGGGTTTCTCTCTGCGCTGGTCCTGTTTACGTTTCATGTCGGCTCGTTGTTGTTTTCTCGTTGGGTTTATCTGCATCCACCACAGGCACCCCTCCCCCGGCTCAGCGGGCTGCGTCCTGGTTGTGTGTGTCCTGCGAGCGTGAATCTAATCAATAAATTATGATTATCTCCTGCAGTATGCAAAGTTGGACATCTTTAAGGTCATATTCCTCCAACGAGTTTGACTTCTATTTATTCAACACTTAAAAAACTTTTTTTCTTAGTAGCAATCACTGCTGCATAAAACCTGTCCTATAAAGGCCAATAAAAACTGAATTTTCACAGCAAAACTAGGATTTTGATAGTTCAGAGCAAACCAGCTGCAATCAGGTGCAAACAGTTTCTTGATTTGTTTTTCTTTAGAGAAAATGTAGCGTTCAAAGGGGCTTTGTTTAACGGGAAAGTTTCAATGTTGCCAAATCTGTATCGCTCACGCCGACGAATGTTCAAAACATATTCAGGGTTTTTTCCGGTAAAGGAAAACCTGGAAAAGACATGGAATTTTAAAATGTTTTTTTCCAGGCCTAGAAAAGTTATTGAAAAAAAATCAAATTCCAAAAGTTTTCATGTAAAAAAGTCATGTAAATGTGTTGAATTCATATGTTCATGACGTTCATTTACGCTGAGTTTGAAATAATTAATATCCTTTTAAAAGAAAGACGCTCAAAATTTAAGCAGGTATTCATGCAGGCGTCTATATAAATGTTTATTATTTTAATCAAACTATTCTCTCATTCATTTGTGTAATTTTAGGTATACTGTATGCTTTGAATTCTCATTATTAGTTTAAATATTACATTTTCTCACTTTCATGTATACACCGAGATTTTACAAAATGTTTGGTCATGGAAATTTGGTTTAAAGTCATGGAAATCCATTTAGTGAAAATGCGTATGAACCCTGATTTTGTATCTTAAGGCCGAAACGGTCTGCCTCCCGTGAGCTCTGAGATTCTTCCTCATGATCATTTGGTGACACGAGGTAAATAACACAGATGCTGTGTGCCCACACAGGCACACAGCATCGTACAACATTGTACTGTCAGTGCATTGGCCGTTTGCTGTAACTCCTGAGACGCTTCCGTGACCAAATAAAGTACTTTAGATTGGATCCGGGCCGCCGTCTCAGGGTCACATCCTGAGGACTCGGCCGGCGCCTCTCAGACCGGCTAGTTATATCGAAAGTGTGTCAGGCTGGAGTTCTACCAGCGGCTCGGGAATGGGAACATGTCTGCAGCTCACTGCTTGACTCTTTACTCCGCATTTCATTTGCACCTTATGAAATCGTATCTCCAGAGGAAGGGGGTGGGCCTTGGATCCGCATCTCGGTGCAGGTATGAACACCTCGGGCGTCGTCAGCCGCACTGCTTGTGGTTTCGCCGCGAGTCAGTCAGCCGCATGGACGACTTATTTTCATTGCCTGAAAGGCTTCAAAGCGGCTGAGCGGGCGTACGGAGCGCTCCCCTTGTCTTTCCCCCTGCGTGGTGCACTCGCAGTATATTAACAGCTCGAGGTGTTGATGAACTTGACAGTGTGGCCTGATGTGCTCGTGTTCTGCGCTTCTGTTTTCAGTACCAAGACTTCCTTAACATGCAGCACGTGTAGCCAAGGATTTTCTGTACTTTTCAGCATGGCAGGGCTTTGGTTACCATGGCACCCGATTCAGAATACGATCCTGATGCATTTGTTCATTTCCAGTGAGGGTTTTTTTTCCTCTATGGGGCTCATTTAGTTATCCATTTTTACTCATGGTGTAATGTTTTGAAAAAACAGTTCTAAACCTAACTTGTTGACAAGGAGAGACTATTTTCCTCATAAGAAGTTGCTTCTTCGGCGCGCCCCGGTCTCCAGTCTGCGTTGCCGCACACAGAGCGCCCTCTTACTGCAGCACAACCTTGGAATTTCCATCCAAGGACAGGAGTGCGCCGCAGCAGCAGGTATCTATCTGATGAAACGTCGGTGCGCCGCGTGCCTGAAGATGTTCCTGAATCCGTCACTCGTTTGTTAACTGGAACGCTCCTCCGCGCTAATCCGAAACCCCAAAACAAGGTACCGGTAACTCCCGGTATGCACGGTACGGTGACGCAGCACGCCTCCTCCGCCGCTCTGTTTGGACCCTTTTTTTAGAGCAGGTGCAGCGCGAGGAGGAGGTAGGTGTGGTCAGGTGACCGGCGAGGGCGCAGCAGGACTGACTGACTGCAGAGAGCGACCCGGTGACAGGAGAGAAATAAAGTGAGGAGGCGGGGGAAAGAATTGTGAAGTAGATAGAGATAAAAAAAAAAGTAAGAATTACATTTAAAAAAAACCTAGAAATTTTTTAAATGAAGTAAAAATAATACTAATCTGAACTTGATGTAATAGGACAGGTGGTTACAGGTACCAGATGGCGGTTCGTGGTAATGTGCAGGGTTTTAAACCCTGACGCGGTCCCACCTCCTGCTCTCTGAGCCGTTTTAAACGGCCGGCCTCCTCTGGCTCGCTGTCTGAGGCAGAGCAGCGAAACGGTTTCATCCGGTTGCGGTACCCACATGATGGCAGCTCTGTGGCGCTGTCCCAAAGCTGCTCTTTCCTGGACGCCGGCGCCATCAGATTACAGCGACTTGTGTTGAAATTTCTTGTAGGTCTATGACCCCTCTCTCTCAGTTAAGATTAAAAAAAAATCTGCGTTTTGTAGTCATTCAGTTACGAATGACACACAGGTAGCCATGGACAAAAAAAAGATATCTATATGTGACGAAAACCTATTGAGGCAAATGCTTTATGAAGTGAACAAGGTGACTTCTGGGATTGCTGTTGCTTTTATCTTTTTTTATTGTGCTGATAGCTTTTTTTTTTTTTTAGTTTTAGCGACACCACCTGCTCTCAGCGAGTCGGATTGTAACTGCAACCATCGATCACTTTGGTCCTTTTTTTTGTACTGTTCAACCTTTTTGTGCGAGCTAAAACAATTCAACATGACTTTATTGCTCTTGGAGCAGTGAAATGGTCTGTTTACCCGATTTTAAAGTTTTATCTGCTGATAATAAATCTTGTAAAAAGTCAAGGGTTGTAGGTGCTGGATTCGCTGACCTCGAGCTGGCCCCGCCCCCTGCCCTCGCCCATCCAACTACAAGAGTGTGGTCGCACCCCGCCTGACCCACAGAACGGACACATCGCTGTCCTAAAAAGGCTGACTGCCGCTCACGATCACACATTCTTTCCTATTCAAGCATTTCCAAGCACCTAATTCATTAAATGAATACCTTTTTTATGAAATAATAACAATATCCCCATGAATAAACAATGGCCTTTAATGACAACAGCAATGTGTATCATTAGCCTGCATCCTGTAGCTCTTCATCTCCACTTAGATATTGCCAAATAAGCCAATGACAACAAGCCACCCAGACATTCTGCTCCAGGTTCGCCTCCTTCACGCCCTCAGACGAGGGGTTCAAGTGTCGATGTGCAATCCTTCAGCGCCGTGTGCTCAGGTGCCGTCTGCAGGTGCTCGAGGTAGGCAGGCAGACGCTGGTGTAATCTGGGCCACGGAGCCGCTGCCAAGGCCCTACAGCGCCATGGAGGGCGGAGCCATAGTTATGGTTTTGAGCAGGTGCCAGGCAGGAACACACACACACGCACGCACGCACACACACACACACAACTAGGTTTTGTCATCGAACAAAAATAAGAAAAGCAGCACCGGTGCCGCATTGCTAATGTTTTACCTGATCTGATGGAAGGCTTCAGGCACAGGACGGGTTTTCATGGCTAAAATGAATCTGCTTCATAATGAAGCTTCTTTTTTTCTCCCCCAGAAAGTCCTTTTTAGTGGCTGAAAGACATTGACATT
The DNA here is from genome assembly GCF_023055335.1 of Clinocottus analis. Classification (NCBI taxonomy): domain Eukaryota; kingdom Metazoa; phylum Chordata; class Actinopteri; order Perciformes; family Cottidae; genus Clinocottus; species Clinocottus analis. Next base: position 1,145,131 of record NW_027176009.1, on the reverse strand, counting down.
TATTTTATCTCTGAATGTGCGCTACCCAGTGTTGGTCCCTGGATGTTTTTGCACCGTTGCCGGTGGACTTCCGGCCACGTCGGCTGCCTGTGTTGATGGAAACGCATCTGCAGCATCATGTCGCACCAATCCAAGCCTGCTAAATAATTTCCCAGTGGCACCACTTCTTGTTAGCGCTTGGGGGGATGATGTCAGCAGCTTGTTTTTACAGGAAATCTGATATGACACGTACACAACATGACCGCCCAGAGTCCTCACCCTTTTAGGTTCCTCTTTTTCGAGCCTCATCTCCCCCCCCTCGCCACCCTCACCCCTCTTCTTCCTTATCCTTCTTTCTCCCTCTCCCCCACTCTTTCCCTCCCCTCCTGTCCACCTCCTCCTCCCCTTTGCGTTAACCTCCTCTCCTCGCTCGGCGTCCCAGCAGACCAGTGTTGGAGAATGTTGACGTAATGGGTTGCTGACTGGATGGTCGTCCAGCTCCTGCCCTGAGATAATGGATCATTTGATCCTCTCTTTCTCTGCATAGACCACACACACACACACACACACACACACACACACACACACACACACTCTGAAGTGACTTGCCGAGCTGCATCCATCCCACCAGCCCTCTTTCCTCCCATCTCTTATTTCTCTCTCTTCCTTCCTCCCTCATCCTCTCATCCTCCCTTTTTTCCTCTGCAGCATTGGCCCTGCCCTGTTGGGCGTCTCTCTCTTTCTCTTTTCTCCCACTCTCGGCTGTGTTTGCTGTGCTCCCGTCTATTTCTGGCTCTCCCATTTCTTGTTCCCTCACTCCTTCCGTCTCCCCCCTGGGATCCGTCTCGATCCCCCACTTGTTGGGCTGGCTGCAGCCTCCTCTGTGCCTCGTTCGCTGCTCGACTTCATGCCCCCCCCCCCCACGTCGCGCCCGGGCCCCACCACTCCCACCCCACCGCCTCCCCTAAGCCATCTTCCTTCCCCCATCCGACTTTTTCCATCCGTTTCCTCATCTCCGTGATTGACTCTCGAGTATTCTCCATCCCATCCTTCATCTCCCACTCTGTCTCCATCTTATATTCTCTGCCTCTCCGTGACGGTCTCTCCCTTTTTTTTATATTCTGCTTGTTGACACTCTCTTCCCTCCTCTAATGTATGGTTCTCTGTGTCCTTCTGCCCTCAGTGCCTCCTCCCTTCTGTATCTTTTATTTTCTTCCTGTTTTTGATCCCTTTTCATTTCATCGGTGAAACTACAGCGTAAGAAGATTGCTCTATAATAGATACTGTGTGCTATTAGTCTGCATGTCATTCCCTTGCGGTCTCCGCGGGTAAAAGGCCCTGTATCTGCTCTCTCTTTAATAGAGCTGTGCACCCTTCCGGTGTGTCTGAATCAATAGTCAGACAGCACTGTCCGGCAGCAGCGAGGAGCAGGTATCAGGGCGCGAGGATTGATCGATGATTCGGTTGTTTATTGCCATCTCAAGCAACGTTGCAAGGACTCGCCGTTGATTTAGTTTTTACCCCCGTTCCATTTAAGTGTTGTACTTTTGGTAGAATTCAGATAGAAATGTAGGAAGACCGGACATTAGGCTGGTTTTATAAAGATCTCTGTCCTTGCTACATTAAGTCACTGTCATGTGTGCCAACCTCTTGCTTATTTAGTTTAGGAAGTGCGGCATCATGTTGGCCCATGAGGAAGTCGTGAGTGACAAAGCAGTTCTCCTGAGCCGTGCTCTCTAACATGTGCAAACCAACGCACAAAGCTCTGAAAGGTGTGTGAGTAATAAAGTAAACACGTGTGCTTCGGATGTGTGGAGCATCGTGAGCTAATAACTTAAATAACTAGTCTACATTAACATTATGCGAGATTGGGCTCTCAACATGGCGACGACTGAGCTGGCGGCTCGCTGCTAACAGTGATAAGCACGACAAAAGCGCCAGACGGAGCTAACCGTGTTCACGTGAGGGCAAACCGAAGGGTGGGGGATTCACCTTGGTGTCAACGCTGGGGTTGACTTTATCGGTTGGGACCGCTGTATGAGAGGAACTGTGTCCTCGGCAGTGGGTCACATTGATCCTTATAGACGATGGTTGTTTGCTGCTGCTGAGCTCTGAATATCACGTATATCGCAGCTTTAGGCTACTGTCCTACTCCTCGCTCAATCTACCTCAGGTTTGGAGTTCACCAAGTTTGATACAAATACTAAACAACAAGCTCCAGCATCACATCACGCACACTGGGCTAAGTGTGGCCTAAGAAGGCTAATGCAACTGTACCTTTTCAAACCTTTATCATTCCCATTGGTCCATTAGAGGTTTGATTTCCTCGTGTCCTTCCCAGCATAGTTCTGATCAACCGAGCCAGACAGGGTTGAAAACACCGGTGTGGGTGTGTAGAGCCTTTTTAAAGGGCTGATGGTCCTGTTGAACACATTGTACTGTAGAATGACATAGTTTTATGAGGCTTTATTCATGTTTTTTTTAATATATATATATTTCCATTTAAAAACTACACAATGTCCTGCAATCTTTGCACATTGTTCAAATAATTGCAGGATAGCAAGTAGCTATTGGGGAGGACACCAGGCTTGACATGAATCATGGTTTCTGGATTGTTTTCCATGCCGACTACTCGTATGAATAATTTAATTGAATGTGCTGTAGTTCATTCTGGTCACATGACATCTATTGCTTCTGTCCATCCGGGGAGAGGGATCCTCCTCTGTTGCTCTCATGAACGTTTCTTGCCTTGTATCGCTGTGAAATGATTTTTTTTCTTCCAGTTTTTTGGGGGGAGTTTTTCCTGATCCCATGTGAGGTCCCGGGACAGGGAGGCTGTATGTGTACAGACAGTAAAGCCCTTCGAGGCAAAGTTGTGATTTGAGGCTATACAAAATCAACTGAATTGAGTTAAAGGCTCAACAGAACAAAGGCTGTTGCTCCATAAGAGTCTGGAAACCGCCGCGTGGAGATCGGTAAATTACATTAGACTCCTCAATGCGGGGGAGGATGTAGCACCGTGTGATGATGACTGCAGCGTCGTCCTCACAGGTCAATATTTAACAGAATCTGTGGGTCAGATGTGTTTGTGGTGAGAAATACAGTATGTGCATCTGTTACTACTACAACCTTTGCTCATTTGGCTCCCCGGCGTGTTTTGTGGATCTGATGCCTTCCCTGATTAAGCTGAAAGACGAGATGGCCGGCCGTGTAGAAAACTGTCTGTCAAAGTGGGAGCAGGCGTGGCCCCGAGCTGCAGTCCTCTGCAGTATCTCTTTATCCCCCTCTTCCTCTTCCTCGTACGGCACCTGAGTAATGACTTGTGTTAATCAGGCCTGGAAGTCAAAGCAAATGCTGTCCTCCATCGATCCCTGTCACCGATCCGGCCCCTTCTCCCTTCACCCGTGTGGATGGCGACGCAGCCGAGGTTGTCTTCTATTCAGAGCCACACACCAATAGACACTCCCACATTTATGCATTCGTGCAAATGAGCATGTCTTTTTCTTTTGTTGTCTGACTCTGGGTCCGTCACCACCTTCCCGCCTCCCTTCTCCTCATCACCACACGAGCCATAGCAACAGGCAGCCGGCGTGTTGTAACCTGGCTGTCTGGGCTTCTGCAGTTTGCGTTAATGCAATAAATGTCTTGAGACTATTCAAGTGCCTAACACACTTTGTTGAGTCTGCCTGTATCTGAAACCAAAGAAATGCATAACTCATTGGTGTGATTATATCGTCTGCGCATGTGTGCCAAAGAAACAACCTCCAAGGCGCGGAGCAGCTTCTTGTGACGAGAAGTCAAAGTGATGACCTTCACTCACTGTAACTCGCCATTGGCTACGCTTGTAAACAAATCACAAGGTCGCAGGACCCTACCTGTCCCTGTTGAAAGCATCACTTATGACATTGTGTTTAAAAAATACAAATAAAGTGGAAACAATTAACAGTGGAAACACACACGTGCTGCATCTTTAACCAAAACCTGCACAAATGTTTACTTTCCCCGAAACAATTTGCATGTTGACAATTTTTATTCAAGTTGAACAGTTGCAGGAGTATCTCGGGACCCGTTCCGTAACGCAAGTTTATCAAATACATGCTAACTGTAGGTCAAAGCCTGAGTTGTGTCTTAACTCATTCAAACTTCTGTAACACTGACTGATGGGAAAGCAATGATTTCACCACTGAGCTTTGAGCGTGCTGCCATATTATTTGTTTTTACTTTTTACCACCTTAACAATATCCTAACTTAGTAAGTATGAAACAAATGATGCATTGCTAAATGCTATAATATAGACCTAAATACACAGTTAGTTTTTATGGTTAAATGTTTAGGGTTATTCTGACTCTAAATTACCCCAACAGATATATAAGCTACACAGTACAATTTAAAGTACAATTGCAAATAATTATTGACCAGAAATGTAGTATCTAAATCCAGCCTTGAGGTGTAATATCTATGTTTTCTTGTATAATATATTTTAACAAGTTTTCTGTTCTAAGTAAACGGACATGCATCTATATAGCTGTTCTTCTGACTGCTCAAAGCGCTTCATACTGCATGCGTACTGAGGCTGCAATGCACGTTACCGCCACCAGGGTCCTATTGCAACGCTCATTCCAACACGCAGACTGGAGGAGCTGGGGATCGAACCCCCGACGAGCACGGTGAACCTTCCAATGGACCTAACTTTCCTTGGATGTCTAGATCTATTGTTACTGTCATCTGGCCCGTTTGATTGGATTTCTATCAGCCAATCGCACAGTTCCACATCATCTAAAGAGGACTGCTGCCACTCCAGTGTCTTGACTACTTGAATTAGTCTGATTGCTTGAACTTGAATTGACCTTTTTATGGAACTGCTTCAGCGCCACTTGATTTTGTGATGTTCATTCAAGTCTGTTAGTCTGTGTGGACGTCCCTCTCCTTGACGTAAGCGCCCCTTGGTGACATGCCTGCATGTCAACCTTAGACACCCTCTCATCCTGGTTACCACAATACCGTAAAATTCTGACACTTTCTCCAGGTTTTGGATCGTTGCCTGTCACGTTAGCAGATGCTCCGCTGGAGTTGCGTTGGGATTTACTCAATATTTTGGATGGGAAGACTAAAGGAGGACACTTGTGCGCTCACTCCTGTTCATCTCCCTAAAGTATGTATTTTTGTCTCCATCATAAGACTCTGAAAACACTGAGATGGCATTATCCTCCCTCCCCTCCGTAGTCTCTTCCTGGGAGAGAAAAAAATCCCTCTCGCTGCAGGGACCTGCTGCTCTGTAGCAGGTATTGGAAAGAGGGGTATCTATCATTCCATTCAAATAAAGGTTTGAATTATTAACAGGTTTATGGCATTGCTTCATATCGCCGGTTGCCCAGCAAGTTCACATCCTGGTCAAAGTTCGCAACGAGAGCTTCAGTCGTCTGCGTCGCTGTCTCCTCCCTCTTACACTGGGCTAAATGGTTTTCATTTGGGTGTTTCTGAACTGTGGAGGAAATCAGTTACTACATTAGCACACTGGTGTGTGTGGGTGTTTTCTTACCAGCAGCAACATGAGGAGCAGACAGGCTGCTGTTTAATAGATTACAAGGGAACATTGTGACCCATCGATCGTATCTCCTACACACACACACACACACTGTCCTTAACACATAGAAAAATCGTTCGGTTGTAGAAAATAATCTTGACGGGTTTTTTTTTGTTTTTTTTTGCATTGGGAGGGGCTTATCGCTTTAAATCACTGCCGCAGCCTCGCCAACTGACATAAAGCATGTATTGTCATGGAGCTTCTGTACTCCACGAGCAGCGGTGCTGCCGCGAGCTGCGAGCCGCTTCACACGCGCTCACAGGCGGGCAAATTTATATGAATATGTACATAATCATGCGATTAATCGCCATTCATTTTTTTCAACTTTGGTCCTGATTGGCTAAGGGACTGTACTGTACACTCTTGTCAATCAATCGCCTCCGTGCAGAGTCTCCTGTACAGTACAGAATACGTTCAGTACAGAACATGTTCGGCTAAAAGGACAAAGAGGCACGGACAGAGGACCTCGTAGACTGACCATTTAAATGAAATTTGTTAAACATGTTTGGGCTTATTTTTTTAAATCTGCAAAAGTTTGAACTTTTGAGAGTGTTTAAATAAGAGAAATGTGAGAAAATGTTAATGCCTGTCTGGGAAAAGTGTATGAAAGTGTGTGGTTAGGGGTTTTACGGCCTTCAAACATGTATCATAATTGTAAAAAATAAAGTTGATTACTTCGCGGATTTCGTGTATTGCCGGTTATTTTTGGAACGTGTCCCCCGCGATAAACGAGGGATCACTGTAATCAGTTATTAATCAAAGAACACGCATGCTCATAAAAAGCATCCAAGTGCTGCATAAACTCGCAGGGATGCAGTTTCCTCACATTGACTCGAATGATGCGGAATCTCCTAAAATGTCCAATCAACAAGTTGCCTTTCAGTCTGCATAACTCCATGTTTACTCCTCCTGGAAGGAGTGAACAGGAAACGGACCAGAACTCAAACGTATCATCCCGCTCCCTTCGGTCCGGACCGACTGTGAAAACATCCTAAGAGAAGAACTCTCCCTCCAGTTATTACTTAACAGGCTGCAGGCCGCTATGTTTTTCATTTCTTCCCTCTCTTTACTCCTAATTGCTTTCTCCTCTTCTACTTCCATCTGTCTCTGCGTAAACTCAGAGGCTCTGGCTGCCACTTTGCTGTGTACTTGCTTCCAGTAGAGCAGCCTGTGCTGCAGCTTGTAGCTTATGAGACGAGCTCTTTTCATAATCAACATTTGGTTTTTTTTATAATTCTTCACTTTCTGCCACACAGACGACCTGTGGCGGCGTCATTTAGATCCGCGTATGTAACGCAGACGCGCATTGGAATTGGCTGAGTTGGCAGTTTGACGCTGCTTTCTCTGTTCAGCCGATGACACAAAGTGGAAATCCAAAATTTTCCGTTTTACGGTTTCAGTAGAAGAAGTTTCAGTTTCTGCAGGTGATGGTGTTTTCTTGTCGCTTCAGTTGTGGTTTGAAATCAGTAATCTGTGTTTTCAGGTGGCAAAGCCAACGAGGAAGTGCCTTAAATCTGCATTCAGGGGCTGAACAGAACCCCAAGCCATTAAAGTAACCTTTACTACTTTTATGTGCGTCCAATAAAAGTTGTTAAACATTGTTTCGCTGTCCTCTGGTCTATTCAGCAATTCTGCATCTAGCTGTTGTTGTTTTCTTCCACACTTGTGAATCCACAGTGGAGATGATGAAGGCCGAGGAGCTGCAGAGACGCTGTGAGGACGAGAGAGCTGCAGCTACTTGCCCTGAATAGTAAATGGACCATAGTGGTGCAAATCTTGGCTGATTGTCTTTGCTGAGTGCTTCATAAAACTTTGAGCTGTCCTTTTGAAAGGATAAATCCAGCAGTTCATAAAATAATATTTATACCCACGCAACATTTTGTCTAATGGCTTGAGAAAGGCTTAGACCCCTGGCTCCATTTTGTGCCTGACTCATTGTTGGAGAAGCGTCGCTGTGGTGTGAAATGCTGCCCCACTCTCTGTCTTAATTTCAAGTAGGTCAAGTTAAGTAGACGAGGTGCATTCATCACCCTGTTTCCTCAGTTCTAGAGGCAATACAGATGAAGGTGATGAAGAGGAAGGCAGGGGTGCTGCGCTGATTCCTGGTTTTGGATGGTAACGGCGCTCGAGTAGCATTAAGTTTGGCCTTCTGTAGATCTCAATTATGATTTATTTTTGGACCGTGTGGTTCGGTTTGATTGACAGCGGGCTCCATAAGCAGACGACCTCACAGCTGTCATCATATAAATCCTCATTAATTTGTCGAAGCATGTGACATCACTGTTCTCTAAGTGAGAGGAGCCCAAACAAAACAACGCAGTGAAATCCCTCACAAACCCGAAACCTTTCAACTTCGGCAGTAAATAGTGCGTTTGTGTCGGAGCCCATTGATTAATAGGAAGAAGCTAATCGAGAAAATGTGTTTTTAGGGCTTTCAGTGTGATCAGACTCCTCGAAGATGAGTGTGAAATGTTGTTGAAAGTACAGGAAAAAGCAGGTTAATAATGGACTTCAGGGTAAATTTTGTCTAACAATTTGACGGATTGATTGCTTTGTAGTGTTATGGCCTATTATTTTTATTACGTTTACCTGGAGATTATTGTGACGACGGATACAATGATTGTTGTCGAATCCCGTTTTCAAACTGAAGTTCTAAAATACAGTTTTGCTACTTGGTGAGCCTCCACTCTCAGGAACCTGTTGCTCAAACCGGCTTCCCTGGATCACATTTAATCATCTCACGGGGGCCTGAGGCGACAACGCCCCACCAACACCATTTAAATGAGGGGCTATTTTAACAGGCCGAGTGTGCCACAGCGAAGTGCGGCTCACGGGAGCGAGCTCTCCCACTGCGACTGGGAGCTGAGCTGGTGCCAAGTTCAGCCCACAGCGGCTCCTGATTTCCAACCCCCGTGTCTCTCCGGTCTTGTAGCTCTTGATCAACGCTGTGCTGCCGCCGTCTGTCCATCAAGCTGTTGGTGCCGTAGTTGTAAAACCGCGGCGTATTACAAGCCCTATTTTTATGTCAACGTTCTGATTAATAATTGATGGCGACGATACGTTTGCTGACTCACACCGAGCCGGCTCGTGCCAGCCGGCTCGGCGAAGCGCGTCTTTCTGTCTGGGGGGCGTTACAGCGCTGCTGACTGTGCACCTGGCGGTCTCTTCGCGGCGGTGAGCGGGGACGAGGCCGTGACGAGTCGCGTCAGTGACGTCCTGGTGGTGCGAGTGCGACTGTGATTCACGTGGAGTCGGTGTTTCATTTCAACGTTCTTCTCCAGAGTTCGTCACAGGGTCATCGGCGGGAAGAGTTCTCCTCTGCACTTCTCGCGAGACAATGACGTCGTTCACCCAGCTGTGTCCTAAACCTGTGTCTTTCTTCCTCAGCTGAAACTTGAAGATCGATCCATCGTCATTAGAGACATTGTACGAAGAAATAATTCGAACGTAAGTGAGACGATTTCTTCATATATGTACTTTGCGTGTCGCTCCTCCTTTTCACTTCACCTCCCGTCATTCTGACTGCTTCCTCGCTGTCTTTCAATCAAGCCTCTCTGTCTTTGTTAGTCATGTCACTGCTCACCGCTCTGTTCCATTTGCTGCATCAGACGTGACTGGAATATCATCGCAGGTCGACGCTGACGAAACGCTAAGAGGAGGCTTTCTCCGTGAAAGCACCTGAACGAAACCGCTTATTCTTTTGGTTGAAATAAAGTGGTGTTCGCAAAGCAGCAATCCAGCGGCGCTTGTACACCTCCAGAAAGTTTTTGGGAAAAGCTTAGAAGCAACATTCGGGTATACAGGATACTACTTCAGTGGCGGTGATGTACGTGATGATGCACTGAACTTGTGTTTGCTGCATTCCAGGACAACCAGTGTGGCATCGTGACCAACATTGACATCGAGTGTGCAGTGAAACTGGTGGGAACAAACTGTGTTCTGTATCCAGTGAACAGCAAAGACCTGCAGCACATCTGGGTAAGACTTCTTTTTAGGATGATGCTTCATTTTACCGGGCCATACTTTCTTGGAAATATCAACGTAATTCAGAGCTAACTGTAGCTCGACGCTCACATGAAACTGGATGTTTGCTCACCTGTGTACAGACGGGTGATGAGTCAAGTCACGAAAATCTGCTTCCACAAGCTGTCAACACTTCCATGCCAACATGTACATGCCTGAGGATGCTCTCTGTACAGAAATAAAGCCATCATCAGTATTTTCTAAGATTAATACACATGACTTTTTTCCATGCCATTTTTCGGAAATGATTAGGAAATGACATGCGCTGAAATATAGCATTATCAAATGTGTTTCTCAGATACACAATACACATTTGTTCGTCCATCCATCCAAGTTTGACCCGGCACAAATGTAGAAAATGATGGTCTTGTAATTATTGTGGCACGTGTCAGACGTTTGATAAGACGGGTTTCTTATTGCGTTCCCTCTAGTCTTTCATGTACGGCGACTACATCGCTTACGACTTCTGGCTTGGGAAAGTGTACGACCTGACTAATCACATCATCCTCAAGCTCTCCAACGGTGCCAGGTAGACTGCGTGTGTGTCTGTCTGTGTGTGTGTGTGTTTGTGTCTGTGTGTGTCTGCGAGTGTGATTAAACTGTGACCATGTCGGAGTCTGTCGGCAACACGCCGGCACACTTTCATCAGTGCCAAATCCAGTGAACGTCAACCGGTCCTCTCTCTCTCTCTCTCTCTCTCTCTCTCTCTCTCTCTCTCTCTCTCTCTCTCTCTCTCTCTCTCTCTCTCTCTCTCTCTCTCTCTCTCTCTCTCTCTCTCTCTCTCTCTCTCTCTCTCTCTCTCTCTCTCTCTCTCTCTCTCTCTCTCTCTCTCTCTCTCTCTCTCTCTCTCTCTCCCCTCCAGGTGCTCCATGAGTGTGGAAGACGGTGCCAAGCTTTACGACGTCTGTCCACATGTCAGCGATTCGGTACGTAGCCACAAGCTCTTATGTGTCACCTGATCAGTTGCATCCACCCTGAGCGGAGCAGCTGCTATTCCTAATTTATGCTTCTGCGGAAAAAGCTCGCGCACAACACAACACATGGGCGCAAGGAGACGCTGGTTCACCTTCTGTAAATAGAGAGGGACTTTTAACTGGTTCTGAAACATCTCAATGTAATGCCGAGGCCTCCGTACGACCTCGCCAAGTAAACCAAGCGATCAGATCGATGATCGGCTATTTCTATATGGTTGTTCTCGATGCTTAATATCGGTGCATGCGGGTCGGGAGCCAGGCCTCCGGGTGAAGGCAGGATGGTGCTCAGTCAACACTTTCTTTCACGGGGACGCCACAATCAACACAAAATGACAGTTCACTGTAGAAAATAAAGGTTATAATTGAACTGTGCTTAACTTTATTGTGCATTTGTTTTATAAAATACACATGTGTGTCGGTCATGTTCTTAATTGTAAGTGGTGTGCTTTCTGGTTTCCTGTGTTTGTTCTTCAGGGTCTGTTCTTCCACGAGGCGTACGGTTTCTACCCAGGCCAGGTCCTGATCGGTCCCGCCAAAGTCTTCTCTAACGTACAGTGGCTGTCGGGGGTCAAACCTGTCCTCAGCAGGAAGTGCAAGTTCAGGGTGGTGGTAGAGGAGGTGAGACGATGATGCCCGTCCTCGTTCTGCTTCTTTTTCTATCGCCAACTGGATCACCTTAAATTGTCTCGGTGGTGTCGTTGCGCTCTCCTCAGGTGAAAGTGGTCGAACTGAAGGTGACCTGGATCACAAAGAGCTACTCTCCCAAAGGTTCAGACAGCGTGTATCCACCTGCCTCCACCATCACACAGGAGCACCTGTGCCGGTCGGTCTGAATGTCCCTCTGAATGTCCTCGAACGGATTTCTGTTCGCAGAAGGGATTCAACCTGAAACTGTATGTTGTTGCTGTGCCGGTTGGGTTTAGGGTGAGGCGTCTAGGATACTACGACCACACCCAGAGGCAGCTGGGAGAGAGGGCCCTTTATATATTCCCCGCCAAGGGGGACGCCACGCGCATCACCTGTGAGGGGCCCGAGGGCGCCCCCGTCCTGCCTGAAGACCCTGTGGCCAGAAAGGTGAGGATGAAGCGCGTTAATGTTCTCCATCGGCGTGTAGCTTTAATAAGGCTGAAGAACTAGAAAAATATACATATTAAAAAAGTATGTTGATCCAGCCTGTTATCCTCTACGGAGCCGGTTAACACTTAAATCATCTGTTTTTAGGAAGATCACTGTGCAGTGTGTATTTTAAGAAAGTTGCTCTCGAACGTTGGATTAACCCCCCTCGGTATTAGAGACCGTCAGCACTGTGAGGGATTCTTTTGATCATCGTCACACTCTTTTGTGTGTGTGTGTGTGTGTGTGTCTCATGCAGTTGAAAAGGTTGTTCAAGAAGGAGTCGGGGAAGAAGACGGAGAACGCCGACGCACAAGGTGCCAAACGACACTGCAGAGAAAACGCAATATGCAGAGGACCATAGAACACACACACACACACACACACACACACACACACACACACCTGTTCTGTAATGTCGTCAGTGACGCCTCTATTGTGAACTCAGCAAGACTCTGATGTTGATCATTTTCTCGAACCTAAAAATAGACATGTTGTATCATATTACCATTTTAAGTCGATCCTGACTGATACGTAGGCTGGGAAGATCGTCATTGGAAGATTTTTGCTCATCGCGCAACGAAAAGGTCGTTTCTCTCAGATATCGGCCAAAATTGTTCAGAGGTTTTTGTTTTTTCAGTCCAGATTCTTTAACGTTTGACTGATGTGGTTGGTATTTAAAGATAATTTGCTCTTGTAAAACTCTGCTCTCACTAATGTGTCTAATGTGCAAATGCTGCTGCCGTTGGTCGTCACCTGTAATCATTCAGCAGTTACATGAGCACCATGCAGAGCATTTGCTCTGAGCAGGAAGTGAGAGCAGATGAATTTGGGTTTTAAATGAACGTGAAACGAGGAGCGTGATAAATATACTTTCTCCCTTAGCGCCCACACACTTACGGCGCTTAATCATTGTCAGAAAAGTGTGCATTATTTTTCGCTTACGTCCTCCCTAAAGTAGCAGAGAACTAAGTGTCTCCATGCAAAGCCGAGTAGGGATGATTTAAAGTTCCTGTGAGACCTCAGGCAGTCCTTTCTACAAATGCGTCCCGGCACTGAGGGACCAGACTAAGTGGATCTATACGCCGAAGCATTCTGCCTCCGTCTGTGCATGAACCAGGAAAATAGAGGATGACCTTGTCTCTCTCTTTGTGCCAAAGCAAAAAATCAAAGCTGTGAGCTCATTGTTGTTCTCCAGTTTTCATTGATTTGCCTCAGAGACTGAAAAATACATCTAATGCGCTTTTTGTTTCTGAATTATATTGTGTTTTTAGGTACATACCATTTCATCTCCTGTTTTACATCGAACGTCCCTTAGATTGGTTGCTAATGTGTACTTTTATCTCTGGCCAGGGGTCCACAGATCGGCGCAGACGGACTCGTCTCATCCCAACAACAACAACAACGGTTCTGCGGCGACCACCCAGAACCCGCCGGACGCCCAGAACGCCGTCGACTCCTCGGACGAACACGGAGAGCAGGACGCCGACGACGAGGCTGCAGAAGACACGGACGATACCAGGTCTGTGACCAGTGACACATTCAGACGTGTTGCGCTCAGCTTCAGGGACTGAAGATACCAGAACGCTGGTTCCCAAACTTTCCTTCATGATGTACTTCATGTGAAATATCCTCTAAGCAGCGCAAAGCATTTTGGGTTGACGTACACATGCTGTGCAATCAGTGTCTGATGCAAGTTAGAATTGATCAAATTCAGTCCAGGAACTATTTAATAAATACCTTTTTTGTATAAAAGGTTTTTAATGGATGTTAATTTGAAGTATTTTCTTGTGAAATCTCACGTAGGCCCTGGAGTGTCTTCACGTTCCCCCATTTGAGAACCACTGTTCTAGAAAATGTCTACATGCGTTTTAAAGTTAAAAAAAAAATAATAATAAAAAAAACATTTTGGTTGTTGCCATGAACAAAAGTGCACACTCACTCACACCCACACGATCGATTGCGGCACTTTTCTTGCAGAGATAATTACTGAAAAACAATATAACTGAAATAGTTTAACAGGACTTTTATTCACTCAAATACAAGAGAAGGAAATGTATCCGTCAGTTTATCCGAGCGTCTCTGTTCGAAAAATTCACTCGACACCTCGGAGTAAAATCATTAAAACAGGAACATTTATTTGTTGCAAAGAAGGCGCCGAGTCAGAAGTACGAGATAGACAAATTACATATCCAAGTCTGCTCAACGATCTCTGAAAGAACCACCTCTTAAAGACTCCTCATGACCCACTAACAGAAACCCTCATGACGTCTTCGGCCTAATCGTGAACTTTCCCCCCCCGTCGTCCCATAGTTTGCAAGAACTGGTCCTATGATAACAAAGGAACTGCACGTTCTTTCAGACTGGAGAATCTGTATGTTTCCACCAGGAAACATGCTGAGTTTGTGTGTAAGATTAAACACACACAGCTGAGTGAGAAGTCTGAATATAACAGTGAAACGTAACTGATTAGGAGTGAATGTTTTTCTTCCAACAGTCTCCATCGCAGCTCTTTTTTAAAGATCCGATGGAGCTGGTTGAACCTTTTTAAAAACCTGTTCCTTCACAAAATGTCAGGGCTACATTCCTCCTGTGTGTCTCCATTCAGACCACTAAAAGATAGTCTAGTGCTGCTGAAAGACGTCTGCATGAGCTTCAGAAGGCTCCACGTTAAGCCCAGTTACTTGTTTTCTGTGCTGTGAATGTAATTAACAGTCAGTCATTTGATCCACTAGTTGATTAATAGAAAAATAACCAGCTGCCAAAAATAAAAGCTGCCTAAAATTCTTTGGTCTGTTGAATAATTCCCCGTGTGTACATGTTGTATGCTCTCAAAGACACGTTGACCTCTTGTTGGCTGCAGCTCTCTGACGTCGTCGGCCAGCTCCACCGCCTCCTCGCAGAGCGGCGGTCTGGGGGTCAACCGCAAGAAGAGCATCCCTCTTTCCATCCGTAACCTGAAGAGGAAGCACAAGAAGAAGAGGACCAAGTTTTCCCGCGAGTTCAAGCCCGGAGACCGGTGGGTTCACGGCAGTGAGCAACACGCCAGCGTTCCTTCTCCGCTGTGGTTGCGCTGCTTTTTACTTTTCTTTGTTTCATTGTTTATCTTGGTTTCCTCCTTTCATACCCTCTTCATGTCTTACTGGTCAACTTTTCTGTCCATTCAGTGACTCTTTCTCAAAAGTGAACAGTGATTGATCCAGTCTGTTTTATTTTCTTTTTTGTCTTTTGACATTTAACAACTCCATGAGGCAACTGTTTCAGGACTTTCATGTGAAAACCAGACCAGTGACATCATCTGCTATCGACTAATAAACAGCTGCTTACCCTGTAAAGCTGACAACAGTGTTTGTGTGCCCCTGCGACCTCTTGCTGGTCAAAGGGCTGGTGTCTGGATCTGTGCGACGGGGACACTGGAGCCCCACAGCAGCCACACACACAAAGTCTTTCAGTGCCGACAACCGGTGGTGTCATTTCCGTAACCGCACACTGTCGCACTCGTCCTCAGTTCAAGAAGACACTCTGTCTCGCTTGTTCTGCTTCAGCAAACAAACCACAACACTGCAGGTGGTTTGTTCTTTCCCATTTAGTTCTCCAAGAAGAGTCATGTTTTCTGAAGCGAAGCCCTTTCATCGTCCGTTTGACGACCTGTTGAGGACGAGCTGAAGACTAGAAACAATAACAATAGTTGTGATCAATACGAGACCATATATAACCATTTGATACAATCAGTTTAGCTAACAACTCACGAAGAGCAACGTGCTAACATTTCCCTTTGTGTTATTGTACAGGGTCGCAGTGGAGGTTGTGTCGACAAAGACCACAGGTCATGTGATGTGGAAGGACGGGCGGGTGGAGAAGGGGATCCGATCAAACGACCTCATCCCCATCCAGCACCTCGACAGCCACGAGTTTTGTCCCGGGGACTTCGTGGTAGACAAACGACGTGAGAGAAATGGGTTTGATTTTAAAAGTGAAAGCAAAGCGCGTGTCAGATTGGTGTCCTCGTGGGCTGCGGTGAGATATTTTATTATTGAGGCCACTCTGCCACCTGGTGCCTCCAGCATCGACGTCGTTTTCTGAAACTATGCCAAGTTTTGTCGTTCGTGAAATGGACTGAGAAAAACGGGGACGCTCGTTCAAGGCTGTATTGTCATTCACAGGTTTAAAGTGCTTTGTGTTCTTGGTTTTGCTTTCAGTCTGAACTGCGTACCTGTGTTGTCTGTGTGCTCTCTCAGCCCAAGCCCTCCAGGACCCGGGCGTGTACGGTGTGATCCAGTCCGGCGACCACAAGGGCAGGACTTGTGTCGTCAAGTGGATCAAACTGAACTCCACCAGCGACGACGTGGAGGTCAGTGAGGAAAACAAGACGGCGGCGTTTGTGCTTTTAAAGAATGTAGAAACACATTTATACATATGTGGAAGAGTGTGTGTGTGTGTGTGTGTGTGTATGTGTGTGTGTGTGTATGTGTGTGTGTGTGTGTGTGTGTGTGTGTGTGTGTGTGTGTGTGTGTGCCAAAGAGCAACCCGACTACGTTTCCTTTCTATACTTTTGCCAGATGTTTTTATGACGCGCTACTGTACATGACTCAAAATAATTCAATCAATTGCTGTGCTCCAGGTTTTCGGCATGGAGGAGGATGTCAGCGTGTACGACATCGCCGATCACCCAGACTTCCACTTCCGCACCACCGACATCGTCATCAGAATATGGAACTCAGAGAACGGACCCAACGACTGCGAAAATGAGGTGAGAACAATCGCATGGCAAATGTGTTTACTCTGCCCTTTAACGCAATAAACCTTCAGGACCCCAAAACAGCAGTTTGAACAGAAACTGAGCATCCAAGAAGGCAGCATGTATTGCAGCTTCAGCTCCTGAAGAGTCAGCTGAGCGTGTGATGGTTTGCTCCGCAGGTGTTGCGCTCACCAGGAAACATAAAAGCACTTTAAAGCCAAAAGAAAACCCTTGTGTTCAGGACACTCAACGAGCTTTTCTCTTGTGCAACGTCGGGGCGAGATGTCAACAGAGCTCACAAACTATTAAATAATCAAACTGGCAAAGCACACGTCGGCCTCCGTAGGGACGGACTGTTCTCCGTTGAATGACCTCCTGGCAAAGCGAGTAGTAAACAGTGCATGTTTGCCATGGCCTCACCAGAGAACCAGCACAAGTTTACTCAAAGGGCCTGACGCTCGGCATAACACACGAGACCCTTAAGTCGTGTTTTCACATTGTGGTTTCCTGTTGCTGGCTGTCGATGACGGTCGTATCTCTGCATCCGCCCTCCCTCAGACGTCGGTCGGCCAGGTGTCCCGGGTGGACGTGAGCAGCAAAGTGGAGGTGGTGTGGGCGGATAACTCCATGACCATCGTCCTGCCACAGGTAAACGCGTTCCCCGAATGCCGGTGAATGACTTTCGTGACTTGAGAAGGGAGACGCTGATGGTCTCCTCCATAACACGCACGCAGCACCTCTACAACGTGGACTCGGAGATCGAGGAGACCGACTACGACTCGGTGGAGGAGACGAGCAGCGTGCTGTCCACCGAGGAGTGGGAGGACGAGAGCGACAGCTGGGAGACGGACAACGGCCTCACCACCGAGGACGACGGCCATGTCAACAATGCCGATGTCATCGAGACGTCGACCCCCAGCCCCACTAAAGGAGCCGCTGGAGAGGAGGGAGAAGCCCCGGGGGCGGCTGCTAGCCCTGCTTCTGGAGGAGGTGGGGAGCTTGAATTATAACGTGTATATTGTTTGTTTTCACAGGAATAGTGTGAACTCTTTTCTACAGGACTAAAAGAACCTGAAGCCCCTTTTTGTCTGCAGGAACTTTCCCCCGGAAACATGTCTCTTTGTTTGACAGAGATACGATAATCCTTTTATTAGTCCCGCAGTGGGGACATTTACAGGATTTACGGGAGCATAGGGAATAGTGCAAACAAGAGATGTAGTAAAAAGAAACCAGATCAAAGTGTTATTAATGAGCAATACAAAAACATTAGTGAAAAAATGTAAACGGAAAGAAAGACAGAGAGATAGTGCGAGACGGCGTGGCGGTGCTGTGAATATGATAAAATAGTTTCTGATTGTTTCATGGAGGTTACGTTCTAAAGCACAAATCCATCAAACCCTCAACAGATGATTTACTGTGGAGACGAGCGCTCTAACTTTCATTCTCCTCCTCTGCATTTCATTCATTACTTCTATCTCTTATCACTATGCAGCAATAAATGTTGGAATAAGACAAAACCAAACCCCCCCAACATATTTTTATTAAAAGAGGAGTGTGTTCACCGCGTTGACCACCAGCAGCCCTCCTCTCAGTCTCCACACAGACAACTTCAAGCCCTATTTGGCCTTATTAGACTCAAAATGAGTTCTTGAAAAGGTTCCTGCACTCAAGCGGGGGCTAAAACAAAACAAAACAAAACCTTTTTTGACTTCAACAGAATGAGAATTCAAACTGGATGCATTTATCAGCGAAAATGTTCTGCCTGTGTCCAGTTCGACATGTCTTTAATAAATCCCCTATGAATTTGTTCTCCACTTGTAAATCCTGCCTGCTCAGGAACGACTCCAGGAGCGGTCAATGGAGCGGAGAAGCCCGGTAAAGAAGGGGCCTCTCGGGGCTTCAGGGAGCTGAAAGAGGCCCTGAAGATCGTGGAGAGCCTGAAGATCCTGGAGAGCCTCAAGAACATGACTGTGGAGCAGCTCTGGACCGGCGGGTCTCCCACCTCCCCGACCTCCGCCGAACCCGCCTCCGCGACAAACGTCGTGAGTTCGGTGACGCCCGCGGCCCCAGAGAAGCCGACGAAGGAGAAGCGCTTCCTGGACGACATCAAGAAGCTGCAGGAGAACCTGAGGAAGACGCTGGACAACGTGGCCATCGTGGAGGAGGAGAAGCTGGAGGCTGTGGTGGAGGCGGGGGCAAGCGGAGGAGCCGGGACAGAGGTAGGCGTGGAAAGGAATCCGCGGCGAGGCGCAGTTCAAAAGGTTTCCCGCAGAAAGCCAGCCTCTTACTCGCTGGTCTGTTACTGTTCAGGTAGAGAGAGCTGCGGAGGAAAAGCCCCAGCAGGATCCGCAGACACCGGTCGGTGGACAGGAGTGGCCCAGCGAGTTTCTCAGCGACACGCCAGTACTGTGCAAACAGAGCGGCGGCAAGCCCGGCGTCACCTTCACCAGCGCCAAGGGCGAGGTCTTCTCTGTGCTGGAGTGGTCTCCAGGTGAGAGAGTTTCTACAACATTTCTGCTCCGTCAGCACAGGTCCTCTCGCTCCGCGGTCACCAACCGTTTTCTTTCCGCCACGGACCGGTTTCGTGCAAGACAATATTTTCACGGTGTGGGCGACGAAAGGGACGTGATAAAATTATCCGACTGGTGGTATGAAAACAAATATAAAGGGCGTAAAAATACAACTCACCATTACGCCAAGTTAGTGGGAGCCCTGAGCTTATTTCTCTGCAACGAACCGGTCCCATCTCAGGGGTTGACGGGCGTGTTCTTTACGTCATGTCGAGTCCGTAACTTAAACCCACTTCATAAAGACAGGATGTTGGAAATGGAGGCAGGTTCTCGCAGCTTTTTTGTCGATCTCAGGATATTCTGCTTTGATTTTAAATCCAACACACCGGCAGAGTTCAACCGTACTTTCGTATCACATGACCTCTTGACCTGTGTCAAGAGCCTGAGACGCACAGACGGATGTATCCGGTCCTTTTTCAGAATAAATCATCTGGGGCTCGCTGCTTTAGCTTGTTGCATCCCCTGCTCACACAAGCGAAGCTGTATTTGTTGATGTCTATTCCTTTCTGCATTATTTACTTATCCAATCACCATCTCTCCGTCATGTTTTCTTTTTCAGACACGCACTCGTTTAAGAAAATGGAGTTCCAGCCAGCAGAGGCAAAGAAGTTCTTCAGCACAGTGAGGAAGGAAATGGCTCTACTTGCCACGTCGCTGCCGGACGGCATCATGGTCAAAACATTTGAAGATCGCATGGTGGGTTTTCTTTAATGGCACGCTATTAACAGATGCATCTCTTACATTTATGGTGAAAAGTAGCACCATATCGCAGGTTGTCTTCATCTTTGGTGTAAAGCCTGCTGGCTCACTACCGTTGGTCTGGTCACAGTTCACAGCAGGATCGCTGTTACAAAGAGCTAACGTTATTGTGTCTAACAAGCGTAAAGATTTTTAACTGGTTAGAAAATCATTTTCAAAGCCTGTTCTGTATTTTGTGAACCTAAGAACAAACTACTTTAAAAATGTGACACATTTTAAAGCAAACAGTTGTTCCCCACGCACACAGACGTGCTCGGTACTTTGTGTTTGAGTTTAATTTCTCATGCAGCGTTCTGTGATACACAACCACAGACTTTAAATAAATCCCAAGCATCATTCCACAAGCAAACATCCTTATGGACCTTGTTAAGAGCCCGTATGTTATGAATGAGGAGGAGGGATCATATAGTTTTAAGAAAGCAGCAGAGCTTAATGGGAAACATGTTATGTAAACAAATAATTTAATCTGAG
Organism: Clinocottus analis; assembly: GCF_023055335.1. Taxonomy (NCBI): domain Eukaryota; kingdom Metazoa; phylum Chordata; class Actinopteri; order Perciformes; family Cottidae; genus Clinocottus; species Clinocottus analis. The sequence continues at coordinate 1,124,920 of NW_027176009.1, read as the reverse complement.
CTACGACGCGCTCGTTTATCTGCTCCCGTTCTCCAACGGTAACCCCGGTGGTCGGACCGCTGGCTGCCATCATAAAACGGCATAAAGGTCTCTGCTTCCTTCCACACAGGACCTGTTCTCATCTCTGATCAAAGGGCCGACTCGTACGCCCTACGAGGACGGCCTCTTCCTGTTTGACATCCAGCTTCCCAACATCTACCCGTCCGTGCCGCCTCTGTTCCGCTACCTGTCGCAGTGCAGCGGCCGCCTCAATCCCAACCTGTACGACAACGGCAAGGTGTGCGTCAGCCTGCTGGGCACCTGGATCGGCAAGGTGAGCGCCGCCTTACAGCGTCGGGCTTTAGACGGTTGGTGAGACGAAACAAGACTTGGAATATTTCCTGGGATAAAATATATATTTTTTTAATTGATTATGAAAAGGTGTCATGCTTTTTCTGTTTTTTTTTGTTTTTTTTTGTGGTGATGACGTCCACAGGGCACTGAGAGATGGACCAGCAAGTCCAGTCTGCTGCAGGTCCTCATCTCCATACAAGGTTAGTCCTCGCTCACTCGTCCATCCCCCTTCTCTTCTCTGCAGCACAAATGTTTTATTCATGCGTTCATTTGCTCAGAAGTGCCTCACACTAACTGACTGACAGCATACGCCTCACACACGGACGTTACACCACTTCCATAAGACTGGTGTGCGTCTGGCTAGACACACGAAGTCCAGATGATCCGCTCATCGCTGGCTCAGAGCTGACGCGTGTAAAGCGAGTCTTCTCACACTGTTTGTCATGTCCTTTACTTCAAAAATGACCTTTTTGTTTTTTTACAATGAACTTAAACTGGCGTTTTTTGCACGCGCGTGCATCTTTCCGCAGGCCTTATCCTCGTCAACGAGCCGTACTATAACGAGGCCGGCTTCGACAGCGACCGCGGCCTCCAGGAAGGGTACGAGAACAGCCGCTGCTACAACGAGATGGCCCTGATCAAGGTGGTCCAGTCCATGACGCTGCTCCTCCAGCACCCCGTGGAGGTCTTCAAGCAGGAGATCCAGGAGCACTTTGCCTCCAACGGCTGGCGGCTCGTCCACCGCCTGGACGCGTGGCTCGAGCTCAACGACGGCGCCGAGAGGGCCCAGGCGGCGCACGTCTCCTCCTCCCGGGCCCAGCACTCGAGGGAGCGACCCTCGTCGGTGGGGCCTCTGGACGAGCAGGGCCTCGTGGCGGTGGCTCACAGCAGCCCCGGCAAGCCTGCCGGGGAGGAGGGCGTCGTCACGGGAACAGGAGTGAGCAGTATTATGGAGGAGGAGCTGGAGGACTCAGGGCTGGGTCCCTCCACGACGGCGGCCTCCCAGCAGGAGCTGAGCCAGAACTCGGACTGCGACGGCGTTCAGGGGAGCGCCTCCCTGTGCGGCGAAAACCAAGGGGGCTCCGCGGTCGCCGGCTTTGTCGCGCGCGGCGGGGCGTCGGAGTCGGGTTCAGTCGTGGTCAGCGGAGGAGGGGTCGGCCCGGCGGGAAGCCAGCCGGCGGTGCGACCAAAGAAACGGAGAAAGAGTTACCGGAGTTTCCTCCCGGAGGGCAGCGGCTACCCGGACATCGGCTTTCCACTCTTCCCGCTCTCCAAGGGGTTTGTGAAGAGCGTCCGAGGTGTGCTGCTGCAGTACCGAGCTGCGCTGGCCGCCGCCGCCATCCCTCAGCACACAGAGGACAAGTAAGTGCCTCCTCGCCGTTCCCCCAACACACCTCTGCACTGTTTCCTGCTCTTTTGCTCCGCCTCTTCTCCCCGTTTCATCTGCCTCGAGCTGTAGAGGAGGATTCATTAGTTGTAGTCTGGGGGGGGGACTGAAGTCTGCGGCACTGTGCCCCCCCCCAGCACTGCCCACGTTTTTGTCCTCCATTTCTAAATCTGTGCTGCTCCTGCTTCCCCAAACGCCACCTCGTTCTGTCCCCCTCCCCCTCCCCTCTCTCCTCCCATAATCCCTCTGGATCAAACCACGACCGCAGGAGAACAGCGTCTTCGACCAGGAGAGTGAGCCGCTTCAGGGTTTGAATGCACCTTGACAATGTCTTTGTTCTCCTTCAGTGTCTCTGCAGATGAGAGCGATGGATAAAGTGGGGCTCGCCCATTTGCACAAACCTTACGGGAGCGGCGCGGTCACACGGGAACCCTCGTCTGTTCATGGACGCGGGTAAACACACGGACATTGTTACTGGAGGCCATCGCGGACTCTCTCTCAGCCTCAGCAGGACTTTGACTTTAGCGGAGGCGGTGCGGATGATGGAAGGGGAAGAAGAAAAAAAAAAAAAAGGGACTGAATCAGATGATACATTGGTGCCATGGATCCGCCCTCCTCATCCACCGAGCCTCCAGCAGCGCTCGAGCGCTCGGCACGCCGTGCTGGTTTGGGATTTGCTGGATGAACTCACTCTGCCGACTCGCATCATCAGCCCGGGAGACGTAACGCAGACTGGTGACCGTAGCTGCATTTGGGACCAGGTCAAAGATGGGATGGAAAAACCCGCGGCGCTCCCAGCTGCGGCTCCCTGTAGCACTACTGATGATATCGCTGTCCCATCATGCACTGCAACAAACGAATGGACAATCTGGCCTGGGAGAGGGGACGCCGTACACATACAGCGACCAGGAGGATTCTTTTCAAATGGAAACCACTGGTTGTACGCTTTCTGCCAAAATGTTCTCTCACACACACACACACACACACACACACACACACACACACTATTCAAGTAGAGCATACTGAATGTCAGTAAAACTGCCAAACACAACAGCTTCACCACTTCCTCCACCATACTGTACTCGCTAGTATTTTCCTTCGCCAATCACTCGCACTGAACCACGCAGCCAACACGAGTGAACACGTTTACATGGGACTCGCCTCCGGAGGTCAGAGGTCGTTTCGTTGTGTAGAGGAGCCAGCCAGGCGCAGGACGATAGTCAGGTGTCTCTCTCTCTCTCTCTCGCTCTCTCTCGCTCTCCGTCTCGGCGTGCGTGCTCTCGTCAAAGCTTAACACAGCTGCCGCCTCCACACACAAACGTTCCACGTTCACTTTCTGTCGTATTTTAGCCGGTCAACAAAACGGAACGTGCGCTTTCGGTGTTTTTCATGCTCTGTAAGTTGTTTTACTTCGCGGAGGCTTGAAGTGTAGGTTTCAGAGCAAAAGCTTTACCCACAATGCTCCACTTTTCTTTGCCGGAGATCCACCCACATCACATGCGAATGGCACGCTTTAAAGAATAGAACAGAAGAAGAGAAACACACGTACAGCATCCATTCCGTCATCGCGTGTCAACATGTTGCCTTACTTGAATTGTTCGTAATAATCTCAGATCATTGTGTTCAGAGCTGCTCGTGTCGCGCTTTAGACATTGAACTATACGGGCCGCGAAAACTCTGATCCGCTCTTTTCCTGCTCCAATAGTGCAGATCTCTGATTTTTAATTTTTTTTTTCTTTTTTCAGTCCTTCACACTGCGGCAAGCGCTGTGATTTATTTTCCTCCCAAATTGCACGTGCAGAGTTTGATAACATTAGAACACAAAGTACTGTAAGTGTGAGACTGAAGGTTTGTTGCTATTACAATTCTGTTTTGCTTGATTTAATCTTTTCGTTTTTTCCGCCGACTTGAGCGTCTAATCTCACGCATTACAGCACGCAGACGCAACTTAAAGTGACGCAACTCGTCTGCTTTTCTTTGTTCCTTTTTTCATTTTGAAGGCAGAAATCAAGGTTTTCCTCACCAAGTTCCCATGAAACTCTGAAACGCTGCAATTATGTGAAAGAAAGAGAAACTCCTTTGGGTCCAATCGTGCTTCCTTGGAAACTCAGAGAAGTCTTTGTTTACATCTTTTGAAATAACTGCATCCCGCCTTCAACACCACGCTCTTTTTTTTCTTTTCTTTCTAGATATTATGGTTCTCTTATTATTATGATGATGATGATTATAATGCCGGTCAGACAAACCCCTTGTGCTCGCCGTCACCTGTGAATGAAAGCAGAGAGCGCTGGCTGTCGGTATTTTACTTGAACAAAGGAGCTGAAGAGTGTTTCTGAATGAGTGCCGTTGTGAAAGTGAGAGGATCCGAACCGAGAGCCAAGAGCCGAGAGTTGCTGTGTTTTTAAAAAGAGACTTGACATAATAAACGGTCACGAATGAGGGTATTTTCTTTTGCTTCGTCTTCCATTCCTCCTCCGCCCCGCCCGCGACTCTTGCTGCTGTTTGTAAAAAAAAAAAATAAATGAATAAAAAAAAATCCGTTTTTGGAGCTTTGTGTCTCCAGTGGTCTGAGGACGCAAAGAGTTTTGGACCTCGGCTCCGTCTGTTCACCCGTTTGTCTTCTGTCGCGGAGACCGAGAATGTGAAGCCGTCTCGGTAGATCCCGAAGCAAAAATCTGGCAGGATATCAAGCACATGATGTACAATTTTTTGTGTGTATATTATTCAAATTGAAAGCATTGTTGTTATTATTATTACTACTGCGAGAAGTTTGTTTTACAGCCAAAGCATGTAACTTGTTGCTTTAAGCCTTTTTGACTGGCGACACAAGACTTGACTGTACGATGTCTACATTTCCACAGTGGCCTGTTATTGATATACTTTAAAAACAAAAAAAACAACAGAAAACTAACTAATAAAGTTATGATTTGTAGCCTGATTCCCTCTGTACAAACATCATGACTATATTGAAATATATAAATACATACAGTATATATTTAACACAAACCTGAGTTCTGACAAGTCACGTGGATGCTTGGGGCATATGTGTACAAAATGCTGAGTATTGTACTTCTGATTTCATTTTTTAATGGTTTACATTTGTTGCATTAAGACAGCTGTATAGTGATGTATTAAACTTTGCAAGCGGTACCATAGCGACATTGTGGCTTATATTTATTTGGATCCCCCATGTAGCGACTGCAGATGAGCCTTTTCTTAATATTAAACCTTTTACCTACATCTGGATATGTGTTGTGGCAGGAAACAAAATGCGCTTATGATTTGTTTTATTTATAGAGTTTATGCATAAAGGTAATTGCAAGCATAACTCTTCTGGTACAGAATATACAGTCATTGAAAAAAGTTCTAAAATTCAAAAGGTTTATTAACCCTTATTAGTTTTTCTTCAGTCATTTTGTCATCCTGCACCTGGTTTATGTATAGCATGCACCTACCTGCCTTTTTGGACTTATAATTACATCTGTGTCAAGTTTAATGATCATAAGCTGAGGCCAACAACTGTTCTGCCGCATCAGCAAATAAATATTTTACACTAGTGCCCCAAAATCCGATGCAGCCAGTTTCACAAACAAATCTCAGACGGGTTGTTTGTCATTTATTTTTATTCCCCCCCCCCCCTCCCTCCCAAAATCAAAAACACCCCAGCAGAATGTTTCATTTGATTATAGAAAAATTACAGACATTTGTCGAATGGAAAAATAGATTTCTCTGTGAAATAAAGAATCAATCATTTAATGTGTGCCAGAAAACAATTCAAATGACTTAATGTTCCCTTCACCATAAACATTTCAACACCAGACGAGAAGCAGGAAAGATGCAAACAGCAAATCGACAGTTTGTTTCTTAAGACATCCGTTCCTTCGTCTTCTGACGCTGCAGCACATTTACATCAGTAACCACACCTCGCACCCGGCTCTCGATGAAGAGGCGGCACCATGGCAACCGCATCAACAGCACTGTGCCCTAATCACACTTCTGTTATTGACGGATGGACAGATGTCCAACGGGTCCCTTCCTCCAAACGGATCAGTTTTGTTTGTTTTTTAAACTGTGACGAGAAATCAAAAGAAGTCAGTGAATGCACCGCCGCGTTCCCACCACCAGGAGGCAGCACAATGAAGGCACATCAAACAGCTAAAGGACCACTGCATCACCCACAAGAAACCCGACTGCATAGAAAACATCTGGTGTGTGAAGATCTGGATCAGTAGCACACTCGTATAAAAAATATTCATATTCATCTGTGGAGTCACGAGGAAAAAAAAACCCAAAATGCACAAACCTTTGTTCTGTTCATGTCTCTTATTCATTACTGGATACTTTTACATCTTAAGGCCCCTAAATGTTTGTTTTTTAAATAAAATGGTCATAGCAGAAAAAAAAAAAATCTGCCAGGTCGCTTGATTTTAAGAGGTCAGAAGACAAAACGTTTGTGGAACACGGCGTGGAGAACCGTACGTCCGCTTCCAACAGTCACCAAGCCGGCCTCAGGCTCCCGCTGCAAACTGAACTCAAACCTAAAGGAGAGAGAATCGCCCTCGACGTCTCATGAAGGCTTCAAAACAGCGCTGGCAAACAAATGTACACTGTGCAAAAACATGTATAGAAGAATATCTCTACAATAAATACATATTTTGGTCTTTCTCAAGTCAATTCTTTACAGTGTCAAACGCAGACGTGCCGATTAAAACAAACAAGACATTTGTATTAGTGTTTAAAATGACAAGTCAGTAAAACGGTTTATGTTCACGCTACTGTGTGTGTGTGTGTGTGTGTGTGTGTGTGTGTGTGGTTGTGTGTGTGCGTGTGAGAATATTAAACACGTAGTTCTCTCGGCGTCAGGACAGTTTGCTAATGTTCCTAAAATGATTTCTTGCGGCGAGCAGGAGGAACACGGCGCTCTGTCCGGACCACAACTCCTCCCACCTCATGCAGCATTTACCAAGTCGATAAACACCCCCTCCCTCTCCTCATCTCTCTCCTCCTCTTCCTCCTCCTCCTCCTCCCTCCGCTCACTAATGTCCTCCTTCATCCAGCTTGAACCCCTCCAAAGCCTTGCGTTTAACTCAGAGTTCATTTCACATCCACTCAGACGAGGAAAGGCTGATTTCTTTGTGTCCACAGATTTTTGGTCAAATGGATGAAGCGTACTCCCGAAGAGATTCGGATCACAATTAAAAATCGGACTCGGCTGCTCGGGTAGGCCGAAGCCTCAGCCATCATTTCCTGTGTTTAACTTAAAGCTCAATGTGAGGACACCGAGGTGATGAGGATTAGTGAGTTCCCCCTGAGGGGCTGTGTGTGTTTGTGTGTTTGTGTGCGTCTGAACAGCAGCTGGGGCCAGAGACACTGGAGCCTGACTCCAGCACTTAAAGCAGCGGCTGTAGCAGAGCGCTGCAGGAGGCCCTGAACACATCCACCCTGCCGCCATCAGTCTGTGAGGATCACGTCGTTGCAGCAGGGATTTCTGTACTTCTGTGATTTACTCACATTCCCCCGAAGTTGTTGTTTAGTTCAATTAGAGTCAGAGTCAGTTCAGCTCTATTACAAGTATAGAAACCCAGACCCTACTGGGATCTAGTCATGCAGATCGTTTGGCTTTTATTTGAACAGGTTCAATGTCTGTGAGGTTTCTGCATTGATAGCAACGAGGTGCTCAATGGTACTTAGTTCAGTGTAAAAACTAATCCAGAATCTCTTTCCTGACTAAATGTCCTGGTAACTTTGGATAATGCTCAGATCTCACGGTGAAAACTCCTTTAATATTGTTTATATTGAAGAAATATAAAGAGAGGTAAACTGACAGTGACGTCTGTTGACTTTGAGCAGGACAATCATAACTCCGTTTGCCCTTATTGATGTTGTAAAACATCTCAAAAGATGTTTCGAAACCTGTTCAAATAAAAAGCAATTTCTAGGAATTGTTGAAAAAAAGTTGCAATTGGGAAACCTCACATGTTCTGGGAGGAAGAGAAGAAGAACTGGAAGAGAAATGAGACATTATTCAAGACAATGTCAGTGAACCAATGACTTCATGAAGGATGGAAGTATCGCTCCCGCATCCCCACCTCCTCACGATTAATGCATCACACACACACACACACACACACACACACACACACAAACACACACACAAACACACACTCTCTGCAAAGTACTGCAAAGGAGCCATGGAGGCATAAACCCCACTCGGCCGTAATTCATGTTGATGAACGGTTAAAGAGGCTAAAGTTGGGGATGGATTTACTTCTTAACATTCCTCATGAGATGAGGAAACGCGTGTGTGTGTGTGTGTGTGTGTGTGTGTGTGTGTGTGTGTGTTTGTGTTTTATCCTAGGAGTGAGGTCAACATGTCTGCAAAAAGTCCCAAAGTGTTCAATATTTCATAAACAGAGACGTGAAACTCGTCCAAACTTTTTTTCCAAACCTCAGTGCATTTTATGAAAATTGTATCCTGTTTGCTGGTCATTTTCACTTTGTTCCTGCAGTTTCTTTTTTTTCATAAACGCCCTTTAAAAGGCTGTGAAAAGAAGCCGTGAAAGAAGTATTGAAGTATTAATTACAATTGTCTTGTCAGTATTCCTCAGAAGGCCTCACTATTTATTTAATATTGAACACTATGGGTCTCCATAAATAGAACTTGTTTGTCTTAATATTGCATGATTTCCAACTGAAACATGGCTCGTCTGAGTACGGATGAGAAGCTTTGAGTTGCGGTTAACAGTGGATGAGTCGTACATTCAGCGCGTTGCTCCCGTAGAGGACCAGTTCTCTCATCCGCTGATTAACCTCGCCAGGCCTCTGTGCACCTCTGCCTGCACCGGCCCATAATCCACCACTTCTCCGTCTACTGTTATTATCCCTTTGGGTGAATGTGGCTCCAGCCTGAGTGCCCGCACCTTAGCGTGCACCAGATGTTGACAGTTAGTAGCCAGATGTGCCCCCTTCTCCATCGCCAGGAAGAGCTTCAGCAGCGCCGCGCGCGATATCCCCGCTCTGACGTAGAAAAGGTGGATGATGCCGTCGTCCGAGGTGGCGCCGGGCGCCGCCAGCAGGTCCTCCGCCAGGTGGGACTGGTACATGGCCAGCATGAGGACAAAGTCTTCCTCCGTCACCACCACCCAGTCGCTGGGCAGCGGCTGGCCCAGAGGGGGCAGCAGCGAGTCGGGCGGGCCGCCGAGGGCTTTGGAGGCGCTTCGACAGGGCGAGCTCTCCGTCCTCCTCAGCTTGTGGGAGTTGTTGGAGTGGCAGGAGTTGTGGAAGGTGTTCTGGCAGGGAGAGTCCACGGACGGAGCCACGGGGGAATCCTGGCCGTTACAATGCGGCGCCGTGTGGTTCCCTGAACCCTCGTCCTCGCTGTCGTCGTCCTCGCCGACGGGCAGGTAGGCCAGCTTGCCCTTGTAGACGCGGAGAGACGCCAGCCTCACCAGCGTGCCGACGGTGAACCGGGCGGCTCCGACGTGCCGGTACTTCTCGCTTTCGACGTCCACGTCGGCCACGAAGCCCCAGGCCACCGACAGGAAGGAGAAGAGGCGAGGGCCGGAGGAGAGCTGGATGGAGACCAGGTCCATGTGGGCCACGAGCCCTCGGCACAGCAGGAAACCACAGCTGATCAGGAGCTCCTCGGTGGACACCAGCGAGGCTCTGCAGGAAGCGAGGACGGGAGAGAAGAGTTAGTTAAGAAGCTATGCTTATGAATTACATGGGAAAGGCGTCTGAAAAGTGTCTCGCATCAGAAGATTTTGGCAACCAGGACTAAAATGCAATAACGTATCTTTTATTCTCTTGCACGTGTCCCCGCTGTTCCTACACAAAGAGAACCAAATGCTGCAGCTCACGAATAATAGCGGCACTTTCCTCAAACAATGGATTGACGGAGCCTTTCTGCCCTCGAGCAGTCCACGATTAAGAATCTATCTTCAGAAATGAGATGCAGACACCAAAAATACAAGCAGGAAAGTGCACTTAATGTTTTTGGGTTAGGAAGTGGGTCGAGGCTCCTGCGTGTCTCGGGGAGCGAGCTGCGTTACACAATAGTGAGGTAACTGACCTTATTGTGTGATCGTAAAAAACAGAGAGGGTAGAAGAGGAGGATGGAGGCCCATGGACCTATGACGGGAGGAGGGGGGAGGAAGGGTTTTTTGTGGGGGCGGGGGGGGGAGGAGGGACTCAACGACAAATGTTGGAGGTTGGACAGAATCAGCTTATGGGCCTTCAGACATGACAAGCCAGTCAGACAACAAAGACAACCCCATCTGGGAGAACGGAGACAGAGGTGGAAGGTCATGACAACAGCCCGAACACACACACACACAAACGCACGCACGCACGCACACACACACACACACACACACACACACACACACACACAAACCGATTTGCCTGCTGTTACCACCCACAGCCAATTACAGTGATGACTGGATGTCTCAGTGGAGTTCACTGTGGCCCTGCAGATATCTCCATATTCATCATCCTGAATGTATTCACCAGTCCGGCTATCCAAACAGTCTCATCTATATTTCCCACAGCTCTGGTTCTTTCGAATCTTTCAAATCGTTGGGAAAAAAAAGGTCAAAGAATATACCAGGATTTACAACCTGCCCGCTGCATCTGGGAGTCAGTTGACCTGATGGAGGCGTTTAGTGAGTTAAGGGATCACTGAAGTGTGATGATGACAAGTTACTGGTACATATTAAACCGGTAGTTTCCCAACCGGCTTTGTTTTGTGACCTCAGTGTCTGTTTAGGACTCCAGACCAGTTCCTCCAAAGAGTTATTTCATCTCGTATCTTCTCAGATTATACACCAACACAAATCTGTGAATCCTACATTTCTTCTTTTTCTTTACTTCCCCATTAATCCTCTCACGACCCCTCAGATGTATCTTGTGATCCTTTCAGGGGTCAGTGGCTCCGTCTGAACCAGCTCGAAATAAAGTAGTATACCGTTTAAAACTACCTACAACTAAAAATGGTAATACGGTTTTATTAGTAATGCAGTCACGAGGGCCATTTCTCAGCTGAATGACTCATTTTTAACTTTCGACACCGCTTCAACCATGAAGTTCCATTAGACTTGTTTTAGCTACCGAAGGTGTAACTTATAAAATGGCAACTGGGTTTCAATAAGCGCCTCCGTTGAATTCAAAGCTGTTTATGCAGTATCCGTGAGCTACCAGAGGAGGGAGACTCTCACGCACAGCGCAGCGCTCAGACGAAGCTCCAGCTCCTGCTCATTATGTTTGTGTACACACATTAAAGTCTCGCTCAGCGAACCTGTTCACAGCATTGCATAATACTAAATAACGTTCTAGCTGCCACTCATTTGATCCACGCAGCCTCAGTGAACCCTACATTCAGCCGGGAATAATACCAAACCCACTCTGGCCAGGGCCGCTGCAGGACGGCGTGCTGCAGGCGGGGAGGTGTTCTGGATGTGAGAGGAGAGTGAACAATGCAGAGTCTGGTCCCTTCCTCCCATTGTTGCTGCCGCTCTGGCTGCAAGACCATTGTTTGATGAGAAGCTGATTGGCAGATGCAAGTGATGAATGAATGTGGCTCTTCGGTGAAGACAGAACCATCAGTGTATGCGGTTTTCATTCATTTAATTTCATTGTGGCTTTCATTTGAATTCCTGATTTTTAGTTTGGAATCCCACCGAGAAACAAAAAAAGTAGGATAAACTGCAGCACAGAGGCTGACGTAAAGGTTGCCACCCGGCAAACCCCAAATAAAACAAATACACTGAGATACAAAGGGACAGATTAGAAAATAAATAAAATAGTAAAAGGGCAAGATAAAGCCCAATGTGACCTACTAACAGTAGCAGCAGCTTAAAAAGAAAGTGCCTCAAAGCATTTTGTGAGGTTTTTTTAAGTTCCCCCACGTGACACCAGGTGAATTCAGAGAAGAAAGGTCAGAGTGCTGGAAACACAGACCAAGAACAGCAAAGTGATTTAATATTCTATGACACAGTCGTGGCACAGAACATGTCCTGGAGCAAAGTAGAGGAGATAGAGGGACATTAAACGGGTTAAAAACTTGTATCCTCGCTGTTTTGTTTTTTTTGACTCGCCGTTTTGGAAATATTTCATGGACAGATTGGATGACCGCTCATGACTTTGGTTCATCCCTGACATTTCCTTGTTCAAGTCAACATTTCAATGTTTCCGGTACTTTGATTTACGACTAACGACAAAACTAACGACATTCACGCGGTCGAAGCTACGCCGTGTTTCGCGCTAACTTCATGTAGCTAGGAGCTTGCAGACGGAGGAGAGCTGACGCAACTTCATACAAGTGTTTGATACTTCTGCTCACTGAAGAGTGAACGTCTGCTCATACTCGGTAACAATGAACGAGGGATTTCCGACGAGGCTGAAGTTCCTCCACCTCTGAATCTGATCTGTTGCCAGTCTTGTTCATCGGCTCGCTCCTCCTCTTTCCCGTCCTTCAACTTCTCCTTCCTGTTCCGTGTCCCGGCTGAATGAACCTCAAACAATCACTCAAATTAGCAAATGATGAATAATTGATAGATGAGATGAGTGCATCTTACACTGAAAAGGCCCCATAAGGTTGGTCCATACAGCTCAGTGAAACAAAGGATAAAAAACCTCATGCTTTTCATGGTTACATCTTCACACAGTCGTAATTGTGTCTGGAGCTTTGACACTACAGCACGAACACTGAGGAGCACCTTCTGCACTACTGTATAGCTCCCCACTCACTACTTTCATTGATGTTCGCGTTGGTTTCATGTGTTTGGTCCACAAGTCGCTGTGCTTGAGAGGGAATGAAACCAACACCCATTCCATAATCTGGTTTAAACTGGATTAACATGCTGTGGATTCATACTATACTTGCGCATGCAAATGAGTCAGCACTGCGCCTGCCATGATGTGGCCCAAATATGCTACCTCACTGGTTGGACTGGTTTCTGTGGAGCTCCGAGTTGTGGGTTAGTCACGACAATATGCCGATTTTCCCGAAGCTTCCGCACTTTTAATGCTCGTGTCTACAGCCGAGAGCTGCACCTACTCATTATTTTCTTGATTAGCTGATTAATCATTTAGTTCATTGTTTTAGTTCAGGATTCTTCATGTGGCTCACCCAGAGTAGTGGTGCACGGATGCGGCCAAAGCGTTGCCGGACCCACCAGGTAGGATACCCAGCGGGGTCCGGACGGCCTCGTCCCAGTCTGGTCTCTCCAGCAGACCATTGATCACCTGACAAACGCAGGAGACACAGCTTTGATCAGGCGGACAGAAAGAAAGAGATACTGAGGAGTTGCTGCTTTCCAGCACAAAGAGCTGTGTGTCAAAACTCAACGCTTTGATGACAACTATTAAAAACATTACGTTTTTGTATTTTAGACTTTATTTATGCAAAGTCCATGTACCAGTGCTTGAGTTTTTACACAAGCTCTTCTTTTCCTTCTTCAAAAGAAGCAGTAGAAGCTTACTCAAGTATACAAGCACTTGAGCATAGAGCCGGTGTTGAACTAGTATTAAAACATTAAAATGATCTCCAGCCCAGTTTGGTCTATAAATAAAATTGGGAAAAGTTCCCGTCACAATTTCAAAATCCCCAAACAGACTTTCTTCAGGCTTTAAGTATTTAATATTTTCACTCCATGTATATTTCACACTTGTACACAAACACACGCAAGCAACGTGTGCTTTAGCTGGAGCGCTAAATGACCCTAACACGTTATTTATTGAACATTTCTATTGAAAACGGCACTGAAAGCATTTTATAATTGATTGTTATCATCGTAATACACACCAGTAGGTCTAAAATGATTGCAGCAGTGTTTCAATAATGTCAATATGAATATAGTGAAGGTGTGCACAAGTCTCTCTTCACCTCAAACAGAAGGCCATCTCCAGACATGATGACCAAAGCGTCCCACTGTGACAGGTCGGCCTCCTTCACCAGCTCTCGGGCGTGGTTCTGCCGCTCTGCAAAACATAAACACACACATAAACACACACACACACACACACACACACACTAACGTAAAGTGTTTTTTCATACAGGCTCTGCTTTTCTATACAAGAAAGTAGAAGAGAACTTTGTCCTGTCTGCTTCCTCGCTCTTTGATTGGTCAAAGGTCAAGGTCAACTCTGGCGAGTCAGACATTTCCCCAGGTGTTTGCTATCAGCGGCTCAAGTTGCACATGACAATAATATGTACGTCTTATTTAAATAGCATTAACCAACGAACCAAGAACTTCCTAGTGCTTGTTCTTCCCTTTGCTTGCATAAGCACAATGTAATTACAGCTTTTTATGGCTGCATTTTATGAAAAGACTTCACACATATTTACAAAGAATTAATGAGATGAAAGGTTAGGATTTCGAGTCGCCGTCCTAATTGCCAAATCAAGTATCACCGTGGGAGTGAAAGCTGATATACGGTCTTAAATGAAGCGGCTAGCACGCCGCCAATTAGATTGGAACAACTAAATTACCCAGAAGCACTCTGTCAAATGAACCTGGGGCTCGATGATCTGATGAAGCTGACAGGACGTCCTCTTTAAGTGGACGGTAATCAGTGTGCACAAGACCATAAAACCAGACCTGAAGGTTATTAAAAATACAAAAGAGTGAAAGTAAGTGTGGGATTTTGGCAGATAATTTCTTCAACATTATTTCTCTTTTGACTCAACATTATGACTCACTATCCGAGAGTCATTTACAATGCTTCACTTCACGGGTCTGTAATTTACTAGACGTTTCCTGGACAAAGTTAAATATAGAGACAGTCTTTAATTAGTTCACATTCAATTATTGAATCCCAATTAATTGCTTGTAAATCCTAAAGGTCTTCCACTCAGTGGACAACTGGCCAGCTAAACACACAAAACAAACAGCATGCAATGCAATAAATGATCCAGTATTGTATGAACTATGAAGGAATCTTCACTTGAGTTTCAAGGAAATGCATTTAAATCAGAAATGATCAGAAAATAACGAGCCTGTACGATAATGTGTCACTGTAGAGAAACCTTCTTCAGGATGTCAGTTTGTGTTTATCTATTGACGGTGGAGGCGCTTTGATGATGATGATGATCTTCTTCTAAAGGCTACACAGCCACTGATACACCCTTCCACCGTCTATGTGAGGTTCTGGTATTTAAACTTCTGTCTGTTTTCCTGTGTGGAGGGATGCATCTGTCCGTCTCGGTCTCCCTGCCCTCCGTCTGCAGGTGAAAGGGCAGAAGCAGCGCTGCGAGGTGTGAACAAAGTCAGTGGAGCGCAGCGGACAGTCACCACTTCAGTCACAGCTCTCTCCTCTCAGCAACACTCAAAGACCCCCCCCCCCCCCACACACACACACACACACACACACACACACACACACACTCCGCTGTCTCTCAACTCTTTCACATTGCTGTTCTTCATTTCCACCCACTTTTAAAAAAGTGCCTTCATTCGATGGAATATTTATGTTATTCTTTATCATATGCAGACGCATCATGCAGACGCATCATACTTAAGGTGCGTTTTAGTTGTTGTACAAAAACATAAAAACAAACACAGGAGAGCATTTGATGTGTTTCTTTAAAGACTATACAGAGCTGTCACCACAGCCTCGACAATAATGACAAAACGTTCCTCATAAAGGAATTGATTATCGTCGGTCAGCTGCTGAAAGTCGAAAATATTATCAGTTCCCCGAATATAAAGTTGTTTATTTCAGCAAAGACAACTCAGCAGAAGGTCTTCTTGCTGTAATGACAGCAGAAAACAGCTGCGGAGTTGTTTTTCATGCAGTGTGTATGCCTTTCATTTTCTCAATGGCAACACGGTGCTGGAATCACGATCTGTATGTAGCCAAGTTGAACAGATATTCCTGCTGTGGATATTTCTGATGAGACTGAGCTGGAACATGCGGTTTGTTAAAGGTTGAGTAAAAACTTTTAGACGGGCAGGTTCCTGATGGACAGCCAAACTATCACAATGGAGGAAGACAGCAGGGCTCCTCATCAGTCCAGCTAAAGCAACAGCTGATAATGCAAACCTACAGACAGACAGACAGACAGACAGACAGATGTACAGAAGAGCTGCCCTCAGGAAGCTCTTACAGCTACAGTGAGCTATGATCAATACATAGTGCAGTATTGGCTATATTGGTTTACAAATAATCAACAGGAAGAATCACTGTAACCTGCAGGGGGAAACCCCACCGCAGTCAATTATAATATAATATTTCATCACTTTTTATTTATATGAAGAATTTAAAAGGCCCACAAATGAACTACCTTGTTCTTCCCTTTAATGCTGCCATTGTGTTAATGTCTTTACCTAAAAGTAGAACAGAAAACCTATCCCATCACACACACAAACACACACACACACACACACACACACACACACACACACACACACACACACACGCACACACACACGCACACACACACACACACACACACACACACAAACACACACTCTTCTGGAGAGGGATCTGATTTCTCGGCTTCTTTTCTCTTCCCCTCTATTCTCCTAAACTCTGCAGAATGAAGGAATCAATTCCTCCTTATCAGTCCAGTCACATCCCATGTCCTTATCTATGCAGAGGCAGGAAACTAAAAGGGATTGAAGGGCCCAAAGTTGAAGAGCGGTGACACTGCAGTGTGGTGGGAGGAGAGCTGAGAGCCGTTTGAGAATGCAGCTCCCCTCATCAGACAGATTGGTAATGGCAAAGTGACGCAGTGAGAAGAAACACCTCTCAGGGAGGCCGATAAGTCACGCAGTGATGCTTTTTTTATGGTTATGGTGCAGAGGTAAGAGGAGGAGAGGAGTGCGCGAGAGTCTCTCTCTGTGGGTAGTGACTAACTCATTACAGTCATGCAGATCTCTGCTGGCCTCTGGTCACAGCCTGGACAGGCACGTTTTTAGAAGGATACAACGATGAGTAAGCTCCTGTGGGGACAAACATACATATCTGAGCATTTATATATTTGGAGGAATGAATATTACCACAAGGGACCATCATCTTTGACCAAAACTGTGACATTTTCTGATTTCTTTAGTTATCACTTGAGGAGCTTAGTCACTAAATTGACAATGTTCATATTGCCATCTTGTGTTGGACAGTTTAAAACTAAAAATTGCCAGCTAATTTCATAAGTTATTGCAACAGTTTAATGTATTAATGATTTTTGTTTTGAGACATTCACAGAGCAAACATTGAATGAATAAATCGCATCGTGAGCTGCAGCCCTCATCTCTTAGTCTGGAGTCAAACTACAAAGTGATCGCTCCACTACCAGCATGGGAGGAAGCAGTGACCAAGTCAGGAGAGTCCAGGCGTGTCTGCAACGACCAAAACATGCTGTGATGTTTTAATGACAACAACCCACGATTGTCTGACCCCCCTCAGCTGTTTGTGTAGTTCCTTTAGCAGTTGGCCAAACGCACCGTCCAAAACAATACATGTGAGCAAACGGTTTTCCCCGGAGACAGTCTATGGCTTTTCCCCACCGTGTCTCTGGGGGCAGAGTAGCAGCTGGGGGTCAACTCACCCACCGGGGGCCAGTCACGCAGAGGGAGTATAGGAAGGCAATACAAAGCAGGCACTTATAGGTGTTTTTGGAAAAGTGTGAGTCACTGCAACCACGAGAAGTCTTGGAGCATGCAGCTATAATTGACCACCCGAAATATGAAGCAGTTTGCTGCAGCAGAATGCCAGATTAGCAACGGACTGACTCAAAGACAGTCACAGATGCATGCACACTCACGAGCGGTCACATTATTTCCTGGCGGAGATCATAACTATTCTATGGTGTGCATGAGTATATTGTTTGATCTTGCAATGACAGATTTTTTTAAATTTTTTTTTACGAACGATTACTTATTTACAAATTCAGTAGGATGAGCTGAGACTCGCTGCAAAGCTCCGTAAAGCCGAGCTGAGCGGCAGATTCAGGTGATCCATTTCCCTCGTTGTCCGGGTATGGTAATAGGAAGCTTTGTCCTCAGGCTGACCTCGTATCATCCCACTAAAGTTCTGCAGCTCCAGATGAGTCCCCTCCCTGCTGTCACACACACATCCTAACTGCGGCTTCCTCCAAATCGCGCTGTCTAATAACTGCCGTGCTAAATGACAGCAGGTGGTGACGGTTTAGAAAACATTGCCGCTTCGACGTGGGGGTTGTTACAAAAAGAATCAGTGTAAACACCATGACAAGGTCGGTCGGCTGCCAGGAGGTGCCTGAGGGAGTAGAGACACAGAGAAGCGCACACATTTGTACATGCAGAGGACACACACATATTCTATCTACCGTGTCGCTCTCGCTTACTAACTCACACACACAAATACAAACACACACACACACACACACACCAGGGAGTGCTTCAGGTGCAAATTTTTAAATGACTTTTTGTGTGTGAGACTTTCTCTGTTGGGCCCCAGTTTTCCCCTGACAAGACCTTGTTTGTTGCCAGCGTGTCACCATCGCTACCTGCAGTCGAGTCCTGCGGCCAAAATGTCTCTGAGAATTTACGTCATGCAGGTGAACGTCAGATGCCATTAAATAGACTTAGCCTGGCCGTATACGCCATGTTTGCACAGTCAAAACTCTCTAACAGCTGGTCTTGAACTGCCACAGCGAACACAAGACCAGTCGCACTTGTGTACATGTTTCCACTTCCTCATTCCCCCAACTCACAAAAACAGTCTTCTTAAGTTCAGTGAAACAGCTCCTTCTTAAATCTACATGTATTCATATATATATTTTATGAATGCATCCACAAACCATCACCACAGAAAGGTCTACTTTCACCCCACTGTTCTTAAACATGTGATCAAGGTTATATTTTCCCCCCGGTGGGAAGTGGGACAGGCAGTAATAGAAACACACCTCATCCCAGATCCAGAGAGACTTGAATGGGTTGAACTGAAGGCTGCAGGCGCTGAGAGACATTTCCTCAGCCACGCCTGAACCATGATCAGCAAACAAGAGTAGATGGGAAATATTTTGTGGTCTGCCAGAGGAGGGAAAAAAAGTACCAAAATTGAGCGACACTCAAGATAAAGTTCAACTTTAGAAAGTGTATTTACACTACGCAGCAATTATATGAAGTGGTAACAACCACATTAGACAAGTATAATCCTGGAAATGATTGCTTTTGACTCACAGAGTCATGGTGGAGAGACTTGTGTACAGTAGACTGATGGCTCTAAAATATCCTCAAGGGATTCACTGAAGTTAGACACGAGAATGGTCAAATATGGTACATCCATCACAATATGGGACAGACCGGTTCAGACTCTTTACACTCTCACAGCAAAGTCAAGACGTCATAGAAAGGGAAGGGGGAATACTTTGCCTCTCTATTTTTGTCTGGTATTCTCTAAAAGGGTACTTTAAAACTGTAGCAGGCCCATTGTGCTCTCAACATTGGGGTTCTTGCATGAGACAAACCACAACATAAACACAAAATTCGAGATGGCGTCGGCAGAGATATCCTAACGTTTAGTATGAGCAATGCACCAAACATTGCACCTTTCATTTTCTATGATGCAAACAAATTTACATATTTCATAGGATATCTTTCTAAGATCACTGCGCTCCTTGTTCATGCAATAGTTATCTTCACATCCTCACAAGGGCTAAAATGAGCTCCAACACAGTACACCTTGTTAAATGAGCCATGGCGTTCTTTAAAGGAGCCACGTGGATGGTTGTCGTGAAAGGAGAAACAGAGAGAGAACAAAAAGGAGCAGCACTGAGAGGTTGTTCGGGGAGATATCCGTCTCCTCCGGTAAATATGTGTAATTCGTGTCGAGCAGATGAGTCCGAGCACGAGAGGAGGACGAGCATGATGCTGTCGTTTAATTAATACTGTGTGACAGACATCTCAGGGTGCCCGAGCAGCGAGGGAGACCGCCTGAGAGGAATCAGTGTGCCGTCTTTATTACCACACTATAAGTATAACCAAACGCTCGCTCTCTTTCTCACTCCCACAGCAGTTCAGTCATGCTTCATCTGCCCTCCACCCCTGGCAGTGCCCACAGCTGCTACACAGCCAAGGATCCCATAATGAGTCTGCCTACTTCTGTTAGCGTCGACATACAAGAGGCCTCCAGCCGCGGGCAAAGATACTCAAGAACAGATAGACGTGCCGTTAAGCAAGTGTTGTGGACAAACATGTTATCATAAAGCACATGTTCTTCTATGGTCAAATTGAGTGAGTCCCAGTTATTCACGATAAGCTTCCCCAAAATTAAAAATTAAGACAGACAAAAACACAAATGTGAGGAATGGAGAGTGTGCTCTGAAGAAATGTACTGTGAAATTCACAGAAATTCATAAGTGGCAGCCATTGACAAGTAACTTACTATGAAACAAAAAGCCAGTAAACAACTTGCAGCTAAATCACAGTAAATAACTGTCGATTTCACAGCCATTTTTTTTTACAGTGTGCTAATGTCTGTTAGCATGTCTGGTTGTTTACAAGCTACAGCAGGCATGTAGCGTCAGCCAATGCATTTCCTCCCATTTATACTTCTACTCGACTGTATTTCAGACAAGACGGTATTGCCAGACAAGACGGAGCAACTGATAGATGCAACAATGATGCCTTGAGAAGCAACTGTCTTGTTTTATGTAAATCTGCACGAGGCTGTAATCGAGAAAAGCCGACGCGCAGGTACCAAAAACTGCAGTTTCTCAAATGTCCACTTGAGTCTGGCTCCAAAAGCGAGTCAATCCTTTTACAGCAGGAATGAACACGTTTACATTGTTTACAAAAACAATCCCGTGTTCGTGAGAACCACATGAGGGGATGAATTTTTACGTTTAAAATATATTAAGAAAAAGTTAGACATAATTGAGGGTGTGGCCGCTCTGAGTGACAGGTAGCACCCACCTGTCACAGGTAGACAGCAGCCATTTGTCGCCTCTTTGCCCAGTTTTAGTCCGGCGATTTTGTCATTGTCAAAACTACAGTTACATTTTTTAATTTAATCAGGTTCTATTGATTAAATGTACAAATGGTGAAACTGTTCCTTATCTGCAGTATATTGATGCTTTTGCTCCTGGGGAAAAGCAGTGTGTGATCACATGCAGATGCAAAGTAATCATTCAATCTCATCTCCGCAGTAGCCTGGCCCATTAAAGGCAATGGAGGTTTCCAGAAATTAATAATCTAGTAATGTTTGCTCATTGTGGGAAGGTACCGCGTTGCTAGATTTTTAATAAACGCAGCCGAAGGGCTTGAACCACGCCGACTCTGCTCGGCGTGTGAGCCAAGGTAAACAAAAACACTCTGACTCTGCAAACAGCAGAGGAGGCCGAGAGGAGCCGAGGAAAACGCAGCAATGTAACAACACGGTGGCATCCGGCAACGACGGCCACGTTGTATCTGGCAGAGCTAAATGGGGATTTGTGCCTCGGTATCAGACGCCGAAGGAAGAGGAGGGGGGAGGGGATTTGAGAACCTGAGGGGGCTGCACACTGTTGTGCATGCGGTTGGCTACACCCCCACACGAGGCCCGAAGACTCTCTGTTGATGCCAACGTCACAAATACAGCCAAATAAGAATAAAAGAGGAAATGCAAGCAAAGGGCAGGGTCTCTGTAGATACAGACACCACCACACACTTCTCCTGGGTCATTGAAGATGGAGAAGGATTATTGTAATAACTTGTATTTTTGGAGAACTCCTGCATATTATAACTTTTTAATGAATCGTTTACCATATAGAGTCATTGGTTACAACATATATACAAGACAACTTTTCTGAAGTTGTCTTGTATATTGTTGAAATGTGTAGCTTCTCTGACTCCGTTGTCACTGACCCAACAAACCGAACGATTATCCAAGTGCAGTGAATTATGTAAACAGGATTGTTTCTCGTACTATGGAGCCCTGAATTGTTGAGGAATTACTAGACTACATGTAAGAAAAACTAAAATCTTGACACTCTTCTGCTGAGGCATCATTCAGGGCTATCTTGGAGAGATTAGAGTGAAAGTTTTATTTTGAGAAGTGTATCTGTCAAAGGGATTTTCTGTCACTGTGGTATTCAAATGTTCCTTTCAGTGGCCATGCTTTTTCATGTAGATGTAGATTCGGGGATTACATCTATTATGTATTCTCCGGGATTAACTTGTCAAAAAGTACAACTCCGAAATCACAAAAGGCTCAGTTTTGTGTGTGTTTTCTCTGGCACAGTAGCAGGAAGAGGATTTCTTCTGCGTCTCCGTCTGTCTGCCCTCTTTTTCTCTATCCGTGCACCCCCCGCTGGGATGAAAGACTTTGCTTTGCCAGTTATCTGACACCGCACTCGTGAACAAACCCAGACAGAGGGTGAAACTCAAAATAAAAGACGAGGGAAAACTGAATAACTGCAATGATCCAGCTAAGCGTATGATACAATGTGGGATGAGTGAGCGGGTCTAATACGACACTATATAATAATTATCCCCCCCAGTGTAGATTATGATTGCATCAAGATTGCATCAAATCACGGCAAAGGCGGATTTTCTGTGAATGTGTGTTTATCACGTGTGTGATTTTTTTCATCCATATGTGTGTGTCACTGTGTGTACACACATTGATTGCATAACACATCTGCATGCATATGGGTCAGAGGCACTTGATCGGCATAATGACAGCAGGAAAAACACGAAGAGGATTTAAACCAGAGGAGGGGTACTGGGACGGAGGGAGAGACATGGAGGGAGGTGATAGTGGTATTGCGTGGTCCTTGCTGAGATGTGTGTGTGATTGTGTGTGTGTTTGGAGATTTGTGAGCGCTGATTGTGCGCGGGGTTTAATCTGCGTTGGTCAGATAAGAATCAACGTGTTAAACGATGATGTTGAGGTGATAAAATGATAAGACCTCAAGTGTGGGAAATTAAGTAACGACATCTTTGCCAATAAATCAATGACAGATGGAATAAGGCTGCGTTGGATACATATATTTTGTTTTGATTACAAATCATGTGATATCATTTATTTGTAGGATCTAAGACATTTCTTTACCATCTGAATGAATGTTGTATTCATATTTGAAATAATGCTTTTTGGGGGGAATTATTTTTATTAATCTGATGAGGATCAGCTGGTATGAGAGGAAGGGGCGGGGCCGAATCTCTGGTTTATGTAGAAAGGGACATCGGCACAGTCTTTGACCTCACGCGAGAACTCAAGTTAAACCGCGGATTTTGTTAAAAAAGTGGACGAGCGCTCGCAGCTGGTTTGCGCATAAAGCGTACGAGCAGTGTTGTGTACATTCTCACGCCGTGCTTCACACATGTACCGGTGCCTCTAACTCACCGGTGATGACCAGAGTGTGTGTGACTCCCGCCTCGTTGAGCATGCGCTGGATGTGGTTGTTGTAGAGAGTGAGCGCCTGTCCTTTGCCGCTCTGTGGGTTCACCAGCAGCATCATCCGGCTCGGACGAGACAGCGCGCTCATCAACACCCCTGCAGAGGACAGAGGAGACAAGGTCACTTCTCCACAACACAAAGCCAGATTTGTACATCGAGGCTATAATATGACACTGGAGCCTGGAGAGTTTTAATTTGCTTGTTTTTCAGAAGACTCTCTAACCACGGCCTCCTGTTCCGCTTTGGAAACCTTGATCTCAAACGTATTTATTCTCAGCCCTAGTTTGAGTTGTACTTTTTGATTTAATATATTAACATACAAAGGCGCACAACTAATAGTTCATTATTTCTCCTTCCATCTTGCTCCAATTCAATTTAATTCAATTCAGTTTATTTTGTATTGCCCGAAATCACAAATACAAGATTTGATTTGGAGGGCTTTACAATCTGAACACATAACATCCCTGTCCCAGAACATCACATCAGATCAGGAAAAACTCCCCCAAATAAAGATAGTAAAACGCTTTAACAGGGAAAAAAGGGGAAGAAACCTGAGGGAGAGCAACAGAGGAGGATACCTCTCCCAGGATGGACAGAAGCAATAGATGTCATGTGAAAGCCACAATATATGTCTTTTCATGCACATTCGCTCTTTTAGAAACCCTGATGTTCTTAGAAGGATAAGTTATCAAGTTTTTCCAGGAAAAACTGGAGAATGTCGACCTGATTATTTTTTCTTCTGTTATTCCAACGACAGAAACCAGCTTTTAAGTTCAGAAACTCAAGAGCAAAGCAAAGGAACATATCTACAGCGACGACAAGCAGGAGGGAACATGTGAATCTTTGTCCCGGGATGTTGGGAGATGAACACACACACACACACACACACACACATGCACCCTTATCTCTCCTGACAGACTTTGGCTCCTGCAAAAGAGAAGTTGGACGGGAAAAATGATTGTTGGAATATATTTAACAAAAAGGAAGGAACTGCTGCAGTACACGACCGACCCAGGAGAGAGAAGGTAATGATGCCTAATGCAATCGAAACCCTCACATATTAATATACAGAATATCAAACAGCCGATGATCACTTCAACATTTAGATCCGGTCGAGAAAACCGTGTTTTTGTATATTTACTGTAGTGTTTACCGTTTGTTTGTCATATTTAGATGCCGCTCAGCACTGTGTGTCAAGTTCTAATCAGAAATAAAGTATAGTAGAAATTAACTTTGAGAGTATATAAGGGATTAAATGAAATAATATAACAGACGGTAATGTCGACTGTTATTATCTACAACAGAGATTCTCAACTAGTGGGTCGCAGACCTGTTTTCAGTGGGTCAATGTTTGGGCGGAAAAGAAATTGTAATAGAAAAATCCTGTGATTTTATTCTGAAGGGTCTATTCACACTCCTTAATGCTGTGTTCACACCACGCTTTCCTGCCGGAGAGGAGGAGGGGCTTATCGCCGTGAAAACGGTTTATCCATCATGGAAGAAATAACCACTATTTCTGCATTGTACATGATGTGGAAGTCACAAAAACGTCGGAACATCAAGCGCCCTTGTCTCTGGATTCATAATATTATCCGTAAATGAGGCAAACTTTTTCAAGACGCGTCATTCACGCCGCCTGGAGGAAATATGCGTTTGAGCACTGACTCTGCATGTAATCTCTGCATGTAATCAACGCTTTTGGTCTGAACGCAGCAGAACTCCAGACTTTGAGACTCGTCAGGAGGAAAAAACATCCCCAGTTCTCCCAGTATGAATCCCTCAGGACTCAGTTCCATGTCAGAGTTACAACTCAGGCTAAAGTGAGTGCTACTTCATGTTTTTTTAGTATTTATCTCCTGATAAGGTAATCAAGAAAAGTTAACTGTGTAAACTTTAATCTTTTTTAATTGCACTTTATGTTTAATTCATTTTGAGTTTGTGGTTAAAGCTGCTCCTCAAGACTCTGAATGTTTTCCATAGTGCAGCGTTTGTTGTCATAGATTCAGTGAGTGAGTATTCTCAGCTAAAGTTACATACTTTTAGTTTTATTGAAACTGCAAGTCATTACTTGGACTTTTTGTATTTCATGTTTTTCATGTTTGTGCATGAAAGCTGTTGAGTCTGTTTAAAAAGGCTGAAGTTACTGAACTGTTATGCAAGTTGTATTAATATATATATATATATATATATATATATATATATATATATATATATATATATACATATATATATATACCAAAAAGTGAATATTTCTAGAAAAAGGAATATTTCTAACTAGTTTTTTTTTGTGAATACTATGATAATCTGTATTATCTTGGGTTCAAACTGCACCATCTTTTCATTAAATCAAATTGCAAAGTTAACATGTTTTCCTTGATTTGGTTTGTTATTCAGACCAGTGATCTACAATATATATATATTTTTTGACCATCTGTATATTATATTTACTGTTGCCATCCTATTTGTGGATACAGGCATAAACAAAAGTCAGTTACAACTGTTTGTGTGTCACACCCACGTTTTTTTAAGTAGCATCCTCTTTGGTAACTTTTTAAACTACAGCATTGATACAAATTAGTGTTAAAATATCTTGGACATCCACCAGTAGTCAGGGGGTTACACTGATCTTACACACACAGATCCCAAATCTTTTTAAGAATACAAACATGTTGCTGAAGAAGGGAGGAACTGGAAGAAGCTGGGTTTTAGGCCTTTTCTTCCTCCCGGCCTGAGGAGGAATTAATGGAAAATTGCAAGGAATAGACCGTACCTTGTTAAAAATATTAGTTTATCGACACGACACAGAAACATAGAGATGATGGAAGTCAGGGCTGATAAAACTGTTAATGGTAATGATGGATTTCCTTTACCTCCCTTCAAATTCCTTCAAATGTTTCTCTAACGTCTCAGATGGGAGAGAAGTCAGATAAGAGGGGAAACACTGTAGCTGTGGGACGACTTCACAGGTAGGTACACAGAGTCCGTCTGTTGTAGAAACGGCACGCTTTGCCTTGTCCACACACACACACGCACACGCACACACGCACACACACGCACACACGCACACACACGCACACACACACACACGCACCATCCAAACAAGTCTGACAGCTGATAAGTGAGTAATGAAGGGCGGGAACAACTGAATTGCAAGCATGAACATATCAAACTGGTTCAAAACCTAAATAGCAGGTTTGGTTTGAATGGTTACTGCATTCTCAGTGGATTCACGGCGATCCCGCTGGAATGTAGTGAAACAGGTCCCAAATATGTTCAAAGGTTTCCACGCCTTCACCTTCCCCACTGATGAGTACAGCTCGAGTCCAACTCCAGCGACACGTCTCCCAAAAAGGAAGGCAGGCAGGCAGGTATATGCTATGCCTACTTTTTTTTTAAACTGCAAACAACCTTGTGACGCTTTCGGATGAATGTTTCTATGGAGTCATCTCCAAATCATAGCAACTGGACTCCTGAAGGGATCCACAGCGATGC
Organism: Clinocottus analis; assembly: GCF_023055335.1. NCBI lineage: Eukaryota > Metazoa > Chordata > Actinopteri > Perciformes > Cottidae > Clinocottus > Clinocottus analis. The sequence goes on along the minus strand of NW_027176009.1, from coordinate 1,098,345 downwards.
CCTCATGAATCAGCGGACATGACAGCTGGCACTGAGGGCCCTGACCTTGCCGTCTGTGTGGCCCGACACCCCCATGGAGCGTGTTCGCTAAAGCTAACCTCCACGCAACTTCCTGTGTGCCACCCCTTCCCTTGTCAAAACATTCAAGAGGACACTATCTATTCATCTGGGTTTCCTCTTCTGTCATTAGCTCGGCTGCAGCTTCATCGTGGCTTGGAGCCAGTGTGTGTCATGCATCTAATAAGGCCCACTCAAACCAACAGGAATGTATTTTAACCCCCATGTGGACACAGTGCAGTAGATTTGTATGGAGGTATGGTGGTGGTTCATGACAGCAGTGTCTTGACAACGTGTCTTTTTGTTTGTATAATCCCATACAAACAAAAAGACACACCCGGGTGTAGTTCTGGCAAATGCTGCTGAGAAACATATCGGGTCAAAGCCACATCATTTTGTCCAATCTTGTCTTCTGTTTCTGGATGTAGACGTTATTCATTCATTAACTAGACCACAGGTTAAGACAAAGAGCTTTGATGGGCATGATTACCTCCACAAAACAGTTGTAGGAAAAGTGAATTCCTGTCCCGGACGAAGTGATGAAGTGGGAGGCTCTCCTTTACAGGCAGACTGAATCGTCATCCAGACAAACAGCAGCCGAGATGAAAGACAACACGGCAGTGACAAATATCTGCTCTGCATCTCAGCTACGTTCCCTTCATCTGTGATTACAGACGTCTCAACTGCTCTTTTCAGACTAAGAGCATGGGAACTGTCCCAGATCTTAACGGAATAATCACTACGGAGGTATGCGCCACAGGAAATGACAGCCGAAATGAAAGGGAAAAACCCAGGAGCCGGAATAAACATATTTTTCGACGAGGTTCCCTGTAATAGCTATCTGGGTGCATACAGAGTCTGAGAATAGACGGCTTTCTTAGCTTTGTCCGACAACCCATTTAGGGTACATGCAGCAGACACGGATGAAAATTTTACTTGAAAACTCAAATGTACCATCTTTTACTTTTCCTGCCCATCGCAATTGTGTCCATTTTCATTTCACTGGCGTCGGGACGTTTCACCTGAAATGAGGGTCAAATGCAAACGTGACTCAGCAGGTTGGGTCCTGCTTTTGTGCTGTAAATGAATAAATTCCTCCACGACGTCACGTGGCCATTGCCCTGACTCGTTGTGATGACCTGTGCATGTGCGTCAACCGGTCGTGCTGGTGTCTCACTCAACTTCCTCCAGATCCGCTTCCCATCAGCAGTGAAGCATGACGAAGCATCAACCGCCTGCGACAGTTGCGAAAGTAGCGATCTTGATTAAAAAGAGTGGCTTTCATCACACTTCGCTGGGCCCACCAAACACAACTCAGCCGGCAAGCATTTGCAACTCGGTGGGACCGGTCCCACTATGTCCAGATTTATTGGGGAATTAAGAGGACAGATGAGACATCAGGACTCAAAACTGCATTTCAGTTGAAGGACAAGACGATGCTCTGTATTCCGCGTTCACCTCAAATCGCTCTGACCATAATAACAAGAAGCGTTTTCTGACAGCTACAATATCTCCTAATGAATAAAATGAACTGTGTGTCAACAAGTGTCAACAAACCAGCGGTTTACACCTCAATAAAGTCCAATACCAACGATAGTACAATGAATACAACTAATTCAAAAAGGAGTTACACATGCTCAGATCTGATTTCACTGGATCGAAACAGAACCTCGTTTCCTCAAGGCATCTTATCCGGACCATTTGAAGGGATCGAATTTGGGATGAATTGATATTAAAAGTGAAAAGTTAAAAACAGGTTTGCGTCCCACTCCTCTTTCATTTCTGTCTCATTGGTGATTTGGGCTTTAAGCCTTTTACAAACACCCATTAGGAGGGAATCCAGTTTCCACATTAAAGGATTAATGGATTAACATGTGTTTGACCTGCTACTGTACACCCTCCATCACCCCTGTAATTTGACAGATATGTCCAATCTTACTAAATGTTAGCTTTTGTCCTTGGCCAGCTGAGGGATTTCTCATATTCATGTCTATGGTAGTCTCTATCTCACAGAGTCTGATGTATCTAGAGCACAAAAACAACACATTTTAGGCGCCAATCAAAGGCTGAAGCCGACTCAAACTGACAACACACATCTCAAACTGTTGGGAGATGATTTTATGTCACGGCCGTCATCTTTTAGCTCCGAGCAGCTGAATCCAGCCAGCTGAATCTCGGGAAAAACATCCTTTTTTTGCAGATGAGATTGTCGTCCAATCTGTTCCTCTAAACTGAGCTTCATACCGCAGTTAACTACATACCAGCTGTAACCTCAGGATGGCAATTTAGAGATACAACACAAAGCAGGGGACATATCATGATTAGAGGTTCAGTCCTGCTGTGAGTCCTCTCAGATATCATCCAGAGTGCCATACTTTATTTGGAGCCCCGAGATTCGGATCCCGACTGGACTGCAGTTTAGCCGAGTAGTGTGATCAAACGAGCCCAATGGCCACAGTAGTGCAGCAGAGCTTTGGCCACTTGTCTTTACTTTAAGACCTTTTACAGCACAAACAAAAACAGATTAAAAGTATATCGCAGCAAAACTACTTTGATTTAGTATTTGATTTAGTTAGTGCATTTTGATGCTATTTTCATTGTGGAGATTTTTTATTTAAAAGGTTTGAGTAATCCTTTTTTTTGTCTAATGATATATTAATAACCATGGTATGTTTATCTACTTAAGTAAAATGAACAGGTACGATAGTATTTACATTGTATGCTACTTTGTACTGAGCCACTTCATTTCAGAGAAGAATATTGCACACGTTACACAACTATATAATAATAATAATAATAATAATATATTTAGTTTGTACCGCGCTTTAAATGGTACTCAAAGATATTTTACATGGTAAAGGCGAAAACAATAAAAGCAATAACAACATAAACAAGGCAGAGCTGAGAGGTGACATTACAACAGGAATAAATAAAACTGCACCACCGGTTAAATCAGATTATAAAAGGTGAGTTTTAAGTGTAGTTTTGAAAATGGCAAGTGATGGAGGATGTGTAAGGTGCTGGGGAGTTCAAGAGGGAGGGCTTTGTATGTGATGAGGAGAATATTGAACTGTATTATATACACATACATGTATATCATACACGTAGTACTAGCTACTGATAATGAATAATACTTTTGAATACGGGACTTTTCTCCTGAAGCAAAGGCGCCTTGTGCATCTAGAACCGGCCTCACTGCAGCAGCATGGAGGTGCAGTGAGGTGGTGACTCTTCGTCCACGGTGCCGTCTCTAAATCAAAAAGTGGAAGCTGAACACAGCAGATTTTTGCCGAGCCAGAACCACAAAGGGTGTGGAAGGAGGCGGAGGAGGAGGTGGCGGCAGTGGTTAGCTCGCTGTAGGTCTATATTAGGAAAGGCAGAGAGTTTATGACATTGAGGTTTTTGAAAAAAAAATCATCCCGCACCGTCCATCAACTACGTCTTTCTATACAGCATTGTTACGCTAAAGAGATGGAGGTGTGAGACAGAGAGATAGGTCGGCAACGCAGAGAGAGGATGTAACCCCCGTCTGTGTCCTTATGAGTATTTTCGGCTGTAGGGTGGGATTAGGGAGGGGTGGTGAGGCTGCTGTGTAAAAACAAACTTTCCAAAAGTCACTTGGTTACATTGCCACTTACTGTAATGTTTTATTTATTTTCAATTTAATTTCCTCGGGCTTAAATTCTTCATTATTGTCAGCTCGGTTGGCACTACGTTTAACAGTTTACTTTCTGCAACTATTAGCGAGTTCTGAATAAAAACCCAAGACATGAGAGAACAACATGACATTACTGCAGACTAAAAAGAAAAACAGCTAAATGCACATAAAGCGTGCAGTGTGCCAGCATATGGAGGAAATGGACTTCCCACCATTCAAAACAACAAAAAAAACACGACCACATGTTCGTTTACCAGGCGAAGGCAGACTTTCTCTGAGGTAAACCAGCTGCTCTGTAGGCTGAATGGTCAATTAGTGGTTGTTGTCGGCGTATCATGAAATGACTCGAAAGGCTGATTCTGAGAATAGCAAACTGGGTGAGCACCGAAAGCGCTTTACGCCAAGCGGTATAGTTTGAGATGTAAACATTCTGCGACAACGACGGGAACAGAGTCTCGTGGGGTTTTACGCTGAAGTGCATTATGCCAAAAGTTCACCTGTATACACTCCATCATTCAGATTTGCTCGTGGTAAAAGAGATAGAGGGCCAGACGCTGTCATTACAAGACTCAGAGCTGCAGAGCTGCTGAATCAGAGGTCCTGACAGCGCATCAAGCTCTATCGCAGCATACATCCAATGAGGACTGCTGCCACACACACACACACACACACACACACACACACCTCTAATATTCCAGTGAAAAACACACACATGGGACTGTGCTGCTGTACAACTAAAGTTAGACTTAGTTTTTCCTTTACTAGAAGCAATGAAACATGTGGTTTGTGTCGTAAGGGAATCAGGAAGTTACATCACTTTTGTCCATTCAAGACCGATTCATCACGAGGGTGTGAGCCGTGATGGGATCAGTGTTTTCATCACAACTTCTGTGAAAATAAGTTTACAACTAACTTGGTTCACGTTGAGTGAAAGATCGGGAACATGTTGCTGACCGACAGAATCAGCTTCTGCCGGTCAGCAACATAATCCTGATCTGCACTACAATGAGTCAGACAGTAACCATCATAAGCCTGAGCATGTTTTTTTAGATGTTTTTCTCTCAATCATTTGGGCTGCAACTAATGATTATTTTCATTATTGATCTGTTGATAATCTTCTCGATAAATCTAAAAAAAAATGCCTTTTACATTTTCTTAGAGAACAAGGTCACATCTTGATATGTCTTCATTTAGTCTTGATTTCTCTATTTTTTCACACAGCTTCTGAACCGGATGCCCTCCTTGGAACGGTGACGGAGCGAAGGGCGTTTAACGTGAGTTTTCTGGACCGCAGCGTTTCATAGATATTCTAAATATAGAAAGGTTAATTAGAGTTTATTGCTGTACACGACATCGCAGAGTCACAGAGAAAGAAAAGGCAGCGAACGATCAGGTTTGAGAAGCTGGAAGCACCGTTGAAATGTTGAACAATAGACCGACATGTCTCCTCACTTCTTCGTGGTGTGTTTGTCCCCGACATGATCGCTGGGTCTGGGAGGACACTGGGCAGGACAGACCATTAGTGGGAGGGTCCTTTACCTCCCCAACTTCCCAAATCTTTCCCAAAAATGTTGGCGTGCTTCCAATGACTTTAATCTTGAAGAGCGACGGTCTGCCCGACTGTAACCATTAACTTATTGGGGGAAAAAAGCATTCTGAAATAGGATCTGATATCAAACTATCAAATGTGAAATGACGCATGCCTACTCCTTTTTGGACTGCTTCAAAAGCAAACATACATTCTCCGGATCTCACATATGACCTCGAGACTTAGACAGGATTCACATGATTCCATAATTTAGCATAAACCTCTTTGTTTTGCTTGCGTGTATTAAATGATGCGTAATAAAGCATACGAACCGTCGTCCCAGCTTCAACTCTGTCTCGGCCAGAGGTAATGTATTAGTAATAGAAGAGGCCTGGATTTTGCTGCTAAAAGGAGCGGCGGCGGTCCCCCCGAGACGGTTGAATAAGGTGCTTCTGACGCTACATCGCTCCCGTTTCCATGGTTTCAGGCGTATACCAACAGCCTTCTTCAGATATAACGTTAACACATGGTCTTTACGATAATAAAGTTTCCCCAACAGGATTATTTCTTCCTGAACATAATCTCACAATTTCCCTTTCAGCCAGCTCTAAAATCATTTTACATTTCAGAACTGAAATACATACTATATTATATTAATAATGCCACTGAGTTTATTAACATATTTACATGTTACTGTGTTTGACCCAGATGCTTCTTAAAAACTAGAAACGGTTGGACCACAGTGCCGCTGAGCCTGTGTCTGCTGGAAGACAGTGCTGTGTCATTTTACCTGATGCATTCTGGGTAACCCACACAGGTAAACAGTGGCTCGAGTGCTCGAGCCACACGAGAACCCAGAGTGATTGATTTAATCGATACGAGTAATGGCCTGCTGCCACCGCCTGACTCATTATGATAATGCTGTCCACAGCTGAATTTAATCCATTCATTGACAACGTCGGATCAATATTGTTTGGGAGATACTTGGCAAAGCATCTGATCTGTCAGCTGTGTTTGCCAGAGCACGGAGGACATTTATGAGGATCTTGAGTCAGTGCAGCGATAAGTGCCAACAAAGACCGAGCCGACAGCCGGCTGGCCGTGACACGCAGTATATTCTGCTGTGAGGAAGTAGCTTGTCTGTAAATCTGTAATTATAAAGAGGCATAAGAAAACAAAGGAGCAATTTTCATATTTACATTGATTAACCAGTTGGCTCAGAATACAAGTAGACGGAGGTGCTGTGACATGTTCCCCGGCTTTGCGCCGGCGTTGTCTTTGGTCCGCGATCTGTCAGACAGCTCTCAACAACCGCCTCAAATACCAGAGAGCGCACGCCAAAGAGTCGGCCTTTTTAGTGGAACAGTATCTACCTGACAGAGGTAAAGGGATCTGTGGAAAACAGATGCTTTCTGAATAATTCTGCGAGGACGCCGGGAGTCAAGCCAACGACATTTGAACTGATATCGATGACACGGTCAAGCCGGCCGCGCTGAGCTCATTTAGACTAATGGTTTGGACGCAGAGCTCCCGAACATGATTTAGTGCGGTTCACGAGGCCGTCCTCGTAATGAGTAACTCACTGCAGACGGCTTCTCAGACCAGAAACCTGTCGTCACATTCCAGAGATACCAAAGACCCGTTTCGCATGAATGAGGTTGGAAATGAATGCGATACTGACCCCAGAACTGCTCATACATGTGACACGTGTGCAGGTAGCCCAGTGGGAGGTTCACATCCGGTCCTGTTTGACTTAATTACTTCTGGACAGCCAACCCTCAATAAAATATGTACCTCATGGGGTTTTCTGGTGCTGTTCATGATTAGTTTTGGCATTGATTAATCTGCCAGTTAATCAATTAATGGTGTCAACAATTGTTGTCCAACCAATTAGCACAATAATGTTACAAAACTTTAAGACAAAGCAGTATGTCTTTACTTTTGAGGGTTGGAATCAGTAGTTTCTTGATGTTTTTACCTGAATGGTATTAATCAACTGTTCACTGACTAATTGAGCGTTCGTTAAATCCCTCATACAAAAGTCATAGGTTAGCAACAAGACAACGCACGGCCGGTCTGATTTTCTTCTCTACACGCCAATAACGGTTTTAAATGGTCAATGGACTGTACTTGTATCGCCCTTTTCTAGTCTTCCGACCACTCGAAGAGCTTTAACACTACTTGTCATCATTCACACCCATTTACACCCATTTACACACTGATGACAGAGGCTAGCATGCGAGGTGCCGCCTGCTCATCAGGACTTTAACATTCACACCCATTAAAACGCCTCAATGCACGGCCTGCAGGAGAAACTTGGGGTGAAGCGGTGCGACACATCGACATGGACTGGGGTCGAACTTCTAATCCTTTGATTGAAGGACAACCCTGCCCTAACAGTGAGCCACAGTTGTTTTTTAAATTTGGTGAATAACGGTGCACGCCTTCACACCGTCTCTCCGACAGCAGAGAGCACTCACAGGGGCTGTTCTCGTGAAAAGTGACTGAAGAAAACTTGGATGAGAAGTTAACTTAAGCTCTCTTTCTCACATTTGCACAGAATGAATCACTGCGCCAAGTGGGTTAAAAGGTGTAATGGTCGGCTTCTGAAAGTTACAGAAACAGTTGAACACACACAAACACTTACGATGTCAAAAAAAGCGAGTTGGGAGAAGGAACGTGCGAAGCTGCTCGACCGGCCGACGAGCAGTTGTGATGAATTATACTGCTGATTTGACAAACCTACCATTTAGTCTTTCTCCTCAAATCCTCTGAGTAAATATCACATATTGTTCAACAATGCAAGGCAGCTGGAAAAACTAGTAAATCAGTTTGAGTTTTCAAACTAACTAGTGACAGACGATGAAACCTGCTTATCGACAGAGAACATGAAATACAATTAAGTTGATAGAAATTGCTCCTGATCCAGCAGGTGTTTCAACATGTGGGTAGACTGGATGGAGGCACAGGTGTATTTCATTACTATGGAGCCATTTGTGTTTGATTCTCTGTCCCAAGGTAGAACAGACGTTGCTCAGTGAACGTCTCAGGTTCAGTGGACTCACAATGCTTTTCAAAGTAAATAACAGTGTCTTTTCAGCTGCTAAGAGTCTGATCTTTCCTCTTCTGACAGGCAGGGTAGAATCGCGGCATATTTTGTCTCGTTAAAAATACATCCGCGCGATTGGGGGAATGCTATCTGGGTCACAGAGTGCCAGCGATATCATTGCTGTGTGGAGAAAAAAAGTTTGTGCGAGGCAACAAAAAAAAATAAGCTGGGACAGCTCGGTGAGGTGGACAAATAACGAGACGACTTATCTTTAGAAATCTCCAATTAGAGAATGTTTCCCAGCGGAGTAATTATACCTCTTGGCATTATATGAACTCAATAGCACATTACGCAATCACGTTTCTCAGGTGTCTTTTATGTTAAAATGGTTGTAGTCCCGGGTTACCGATATCACCACCACACCAGTCCTATTGTTGTATTCACAAGTAGGTTAAAGGTGATGAGATCCTGGGACAGATAAAGGGAAGAGAGAAGAAAGCGGTTCCAGGAAATGCATCCTAAACTCAGCAGCTGTAATGCCATCCTCTTCTTTTGTCTCACTAGGTGTGGTTTGAAGTACGTTACTGAAATGTGACCAATTGTTTTATTTATTCATTTAAGGAATCTTAGTCCGAGGAAGTGACAAGAAGCCACTTCTGTGCCGCAAATAAGCAAATATCGCTGTTTGCTTTCTAAATAGCTGCTGAGAGGAAAGATCCCCATGCCTTAAGAAATGTAAGTCTGCATGTCACAATTTGTAAGTGACACTGTTATTGACAATTTCCAAAAGTGTTTTTCTTTAAACATGGATAAACTGAAAAAAATGGATAAAATACAACTAATTAAAAACAATGGCTGGAATGAAGAAGAAACATGGTAAGTCGCCTTACTAAAGGTCATGGAAGTCATTTCTCTCAGGTGCTAATAAAACAGAGCTAATGGGATTAATCTATGAATCCATCAGCAGATAATCAGTGCCTAATTTGATGATCGTCTGCTTATTTCTTTTTACAAGCAAAGTGCAGAGCATTCTTGTAGGTTTTAGCTTTTTATCTGAGAGGATATGAGACTTTTCTTCTTTTGCAGACGAATCAATAAATACAATAATCACCAGGTACAATATAGCTCATCATTTTTTAGGGTACATTTTCTAGTGAACTCTATTTTCAGGTATCTAACAGAAGCCGTATCTCAACTAAAAATCATCTATCTATCTATCTATCTATCTATAGTGATTTTATGAGGGTTTCATAATCAAGTTAACACTAACTACTTGTCTCAATCTAAACAACATGTTGGGCTAGTATTTCTTTTTCCTTCAACTTTATCAGCACACATGTGCTCAATACATCAATTATATGAAACAGCCTCGCGTCACACCGTTTAATCCCCTCCATCACACGCAGTGATCCTCCCCACACTAAACTTCCCCCCCTTGTTACCAAAACGAGCACTCACCGTTCCTCCGGAGGGACTGCTGGCGCGCGGCGCGCTCCCGGACAGCGCGAGCCCACTTCTCCGCCTCCTCCAGGTTGGCGCGCGGGTCCTGGAGCGCCGCGAGACGAAAGCACTGCTCGGCTCTCTGGCGCGAGACCCCGGAACTCACCCAGCGCCGCTTGAGCGGGTAGAAGTGCGCCGCAAAGTACGCCGCAGGGTCCGCGTTGTCATCTTCCCGGTAAGCACGGCAGCCGACGCAGTCCTTCAGGCTGAGCACCACCTTGCTTCGCCCGACAGGTGCCGAAGTGAGCCTCTGGACGACGAGGTCCCTCTCGGTCAGGCTCACGGCGCACCGGACTTTCCGGTTACCTGTGAGCGTGAACTCCCCGTACAGCGAAACCGGGTTGAAGCTGTTGTTCCGGTCCGGCTCAGCTCTCCTCTGGTCCATCCTGAGCGGACGGGGGGTCCGGGGTGAAGCAGCCGCTCTGTCACATCGCTGCCCGCCTGGATGGTGCGAGCGAGTGGAGACTATTAGACTGCGACTGACAGCCTGCTGCTCGGACCGGTGTCAAGAGGCACGGACACAAACACACCACATCCGGCTACTTTTCAAAATAAGAGCCATACTTTGTTCCACACCGACGAGTTTTGCTCCCACATAAATACATTAAAAAAAAGACTGCGGAGAAGGCTTTGGAACAACATTTATACTGTAGGAAGTAAATAATAATTGAAATAATACATACATAAATATGTTTTGTATCTTGCTGCAGCCCTGATACCAAAGCAACTCTTTTTTATGTTTTAGCTTTCCTCACACTTTCTATGCAATCATCCATCTGATGACAGATATTGTAATTAGGGGGTGTATATTACCAAAGAAAATTTAAATTGACTTTGAACAAACAGTTGATGCTCAGTAGGTCTACAAGCTGGCAGGGGCCCTCTGAGGGTGCCCCCTTTGCCTGGTTGAAGCATTGGATTGGAGTGTGTGGTTTCCATTCATAATTCCAATCAGCCTGTATGGTGGGGACATTGTGTGAGTTATAATTAAGAAAGTGATGGAAAAGTCTAGTTTAAAAAGTTTAGTTGTCTTGTTCAAGTCTGAATACTGTAACTGCACATCTTCAACAGGACTTGGACATATATATTTTATTGGTATTACAAGAGAACGTGATTTTATTCTAACAGTACATTTCTAATAGCAATCAATTTAATCCACACATTGTCATAATCCATCAATGGACACATCCACAGTTTTATTTTTAAAGTCATAACTGCCTGTTTTCTCTCCGTCGTTGTGGGTGTCTCGTGCTGACTTGACTCATCTCTACTCAGCTGCAGTTGATGGTGTAACTTTGTTGAACGGTTGTTGTGCCGCTAAAAAGAGGCACTCTGCTGCCCCCTAATGGTACAATAAGGGAAATACCAGGTTACAAACGAGAACGAAGCAAATCTAATACTGTACATCTCTTATTATTTACAGCGATGCAATTCCTACTATGACATGTCTTCTGTGAAAAAAGCCTATTAATATGGATAACAGTCTAACTATAACATTATGAAAGTTAACATATTAAATTGGTAAGCTGAGATTAAAGAAACATATATATTCCAGTTATTAAAAGCAAAAACAAATGTATCTGTCTTTTAATAATGGATTTTGTCCCGTGTGATTGTTAAACATTAATGCAGAATTTGATCAAAAACCTGAAAGAACAAATGTCTTCAGATGATTAGAAACAGAGCGTGTAGCCCTCTGTATTTAATTAGGTTTCCCACATGCATACAAATGCACTTTAATTAGTAGTAACTGGAACCAAACTGAACTTTTGATGAGCCAAAGACCGCCCCCGCCCCCCACACACACACACACACACACACACACACACACAAAACGTAATTAAAAATGATCATTTCATTGTTTGGTGTACTTAAACACATCAGTGAAAGTCTGTACACACACTTCCAGATACAGATGACTGCAAATGGAGAACATGACATTGATTCATTTGTCTATACATAGTCAATTGTGGTTATGGTTGTACTACGTTCCATGTCCATTATTCTCTCTCTCTCTGTTTGTCTCTCTGTGTGTCTTTCTCTCTCCTTTGTATGTCAGTCGGTCAAATCAAGAGAAAGTGTGCTTTTAACGAATCTTAAACAGTGAATAATTCATGTCTGCGTATAAATATAATGGGACCGTAGTGACAGTGAGTTCATGGGGTGATGTGGTCAGGTTATTTACCTGTTGGTAGTTAAGTGTCATGGGGGAATCTGGAAACAGTGAAACAGCATCGGCTGCAGTGCACACACACAGAGGGCGTGGGTTCCCTCCAGGTTCTCCGGCTTCCTCCCACAGTTCACTGGCATGCAGCTTATTTTATTTGAAGGCTCTAAAATTGACCGTAGGTGTGATGTGAGCCTGAATGGTTGTCTGTCTATACTGTATGTGATAAACTGGCGACCTGTCCAGGGTGAACCTTGCCTTCACCCAATGTCAGCTGGGATCGACTCCAGGGCCCCCGACCCTGAATAGGATAAGTGGTTCAGATAATGAAATGGAATGATGATGTTATTTTATATTAAATGGTGTGAAAATGAATGAAAGCAACCCACCAGCATACTGCATAAAGTCAAAATTAGCTCCACTATGTATAGTTTGCTGACAATATTTATTTGTCCATTGTGGCATTGCTACTTCAAAACATGCATATCAACATTGTATATCATTGTCAAGAGGGTTAATATATGAGTATTGTATGCATGCTATCATCACATTTAAAGAAGAAGAAAAAAACCTGCTTGTCAAAATAAATTAACCTATGAAGGTTTTCTTCAGTCGCAATTATCATGTTTGCCAATTATTTTTAAGTACTCCTACTAATCATGAATTGATGTACATTATGAATTAAAATGTGGATTTCTGAAAAGGTGGCATATAGTATGATGTCAGCGAGGAAGATGTTGTGTAGTACCGCAGTGATTCTTGATGATAATATACAACAATACAGTCAAAGCATGTTTTTCACTGCAAGACGCTATTTTTAGCATCTTGCTAAAAAAAAAAAAAAAGATCCTGTGGCAGTTTGTCTTTAGTTACTCTGCTGGTGAAATCAGTTACAGCCTTTGCCCACCAGAAAATAAATGAGTTTGAATGTATGCCAGCTTGAAGTGAAGAGTCTCAGATTGTGCTCAACTCCAGAATGATGCAGTACCGGGGTCAAAGCCCAGGGGGCGATGTTGGATTGAGAAAGAGGCCGCTGATGGTTAACGTGCCACGGTGGGTTTAAAAGCCTATCTCAGTACAATAAAAACTAAACTGTACGAATGAAAATACATTGTATTGTATTTGTGCAGAGCAGAGGTAGAAAGTAACACAACACAATTCCTTTAAAGTATCTGTAAAGGCTCTTTACTGTGGTACCTCTGTTTTGTGAGACATCATTCTTTAACTGCAGTGGTAAATACTACACTTTTTACAACATTGGATGCTTTACATATGCAATGTAAAGTGCAGCAGAGTATAAATATAAATGTATATGTTTAATTGAAAAAGGGATGAACCACCTCATGAAATCAAAGTGTCATTTATGGTTTGTTTGCATATACGCAGCTGTAAAGATGAGCTGTAGTCAACCCCCACCCCTCTGCTGCCACACAGCAGTCTCACACAACCCGAAGCAAGACAAATATAGAAAAATCATTGAAGATGAATATTATGGTTGTAGATCATCAGTGAGAAACCGCCAGATCTTGTTAAAATGTAAAAGTCTATCCTTGAGCAACTCTTTCAAGATGTAGGGTATGAATCAACCAGCCACCATTTGACTGTAGGGACCACCTTCTCCTTCCACCTCTGAACAAACATGTTGTATCAGTATTTAAGCTGTTATTGGTTCTTTACTTTGCATTATGTGTTGCAATAGAAATCCTTCTCTAAGTAAAGGATTTGATTCCTTTTGCAGAACTAGTGGCACTGCAGCCATAACTTCATATTTTGTCATCATCACCACTATACAAACCATTACTGGCAAAATACTTGGTCTTCATCACTGCATCGGGGACGTGTCTGAAGAGTGTATTGCCTTGAGAAAATACAATTAAGAAGTCGTCTGACTTCTCTTTGTTCAAATCAAAGTCATTCTCGCGTTCTTGTTCTGCCTGCGGGCTCCGGTCCACAGAGAGAAAGGAGCGGCAGAAAGTGGGAGGAGGCAGTGGGGGAGGAGGAAGAGGAGGAGGAGGAGGAGGAGGAGGAGGAGGAGGAGGAAGGCATGTATGCAGATGGGATGTATTAGTGGTCCCAGTAAACACCTGGAGCCAGAGGGGGAACAAGATGAGCTTATTTACATGCAAGTCCCGTGCCACACTGCTGCTAAAACGCACCGCTTTTCATCCCCTTTCACAGCAGAAGATAGGTAGGCATCACCTTAATTCCTACGTTGTCTCTGAATGCAGCTCCCCCCCATCAAAAAAAAAAACTCCATTCAGGTTTCACTTTGAACGTGAACATATTATGTAATTTGCTGCAACGGGGGAGAAAATGCCTGTGAAAAACGTGCGTGTTTCTTCGGCGTGAGATCATTATACACACTACGAGCCTCGGCTACAAAAGGGGCCTTTCATTTCAAACCGCCGCCTTGATGCTGATTTCCTAAAAAGCTATTGATTGGAAATGGCACAGCTGAGGAGCGGCAGAGGAGCCATGAATGGAGACAGTAGATGCTCACTTCCACCGTCCTCCAGCTGTGAGCTCTATTGCTGCCTGGCCTTGAGTAAGGATGGGGAGAGTAGAGGGGGGGGGTCTGTGTATATGATGTGTTTATTAATATTTTATTAATTTTTTTATGTGATGTAAGACACTGTGCTGTCAATATGCACCCAATATGTGATTGTATAGTTTGGAGAGGGTTCATCTCAAAAGGACGATGAAAACAAACCATGTTTCACTCTCCCTGCACACTTTCTGCACACACACACATTTGCACTAATTGCCCGAAACTGGCATTTCTCGCCATCTGGTTTCATCTCCTGAACACGAGACACATTGACACAAGCTTAATAACTGATACTCATCCCTTATTATTATTATTATTATTATTATTGTGAGGGCAGCGCAGCACAGATGTCAGTGAATATCGATACCATCAATGCATTAACTTAATTATTGCTTACATAACATACACTGAGCCTGCTTTTGACCTATCACCAGCCCCCCCACACACACACACACACACACACACTGACAGATAACTGAGTGGGAGGTAGGACTGTCATATACCTCAGCATTTAGTTAGCATTGGCATCCAACATGACAGATTCCCCGTCTGGGTCGCTTAGCATAGATGGCTTGCAGAAAAGGGTTCGCCTGTCTGCCCGGCTCTTCTTCACTTGCCCCTTAATTCTGCTCTGTTTCTTCAGATGCCCACCCCTTTTGTCAAGGCGCTGCCATAATTATATAAGAGTTATGCAAACCTGTCTCTTGCCGGCAAACAATGAAGCATTACGAGCTCCGAAATGACGGTAATAATCGTGAGAAATATACAAACACTTATTGGGAAATTCATCATTTTAAACTAGTAAAGTCGTGGCTGTCTGGATGCTGTGTGGCGCTGATCATCATTTTTGAATGAAATCCTTCCAAGTGCTCAAGATTGACTTGAATGAACTTGATTTGTACCCAAAGAGGAAAGCAAAGCCACCACAGTGTGTCAGGCTGAATTGATTATTTATTATATTATTATCCAATGCATAAAGGTTATCTTGTCAACTATTAATATTTTCTGTTCTGTACCACTGGTTTTACGACCAGCTGAAGACATGAGATACCGTCGAAGTGTGCAGACCAAATCGGATGTTGAGGGGTTCAAGGAAATTAGATGAACTTTCTTCAGCTTTGTGGCTCTCGCCACAAAAATATGGGTCAGCAGATGATTAGCTTAGCTTAGCATTAAGACTAACTGACTAACCGCACTGTTTTTTTTAGGCTATTTAACATGTTGTACCTCAATTAAAAGTACAAAAACAATTTGTTGTGTTTTTTTTACACAGGGATATGTGCATTAACTTTTCTGGATCTCTACTGGTTGCCCGGTAACTTTACAGTGATGTCATCTTTGAGATTAAATTAATAAATGCGCATTTTAATTTCCTAGAGCCGACCATGACATATCTATATTGTTCATTTTGCCTTACACATTCTGTTTACTTTCACTTTATTCACAAATAAAAAAAGCAAATAGTCACATTCAAGGAGTTGCAACCAGTGAATGTTTGCTCTTTTGGCTTAAAAAGTGGCGTAAATGATTTGGAGGGCTCACCAGGCCATCTTTAATTCAACTCAGCTGCCGCCTGGCAGCCATGGGGCATCCAAAGGGCTGAGTCACTCGTTCGAAACTGAAGATATGCCAAGAAGAACAGACAGGGGGAAAGCCCGGGCCTCTCCCTCTGCAGCGGGGGAATCACTCCTCATTACAAGTGGACTCGGTTTATTGGGTCACCTCCATTTTCGCGGCCTGCTTGTTGGAGCATGGTGGTGGGGGAGGCATCTGCATTAGCATGATGGTGTAAGCACACTGTGGCACCCGGGGGGGGGGGGGGGGGGGGCGATGTACAGTCTTTCAAAACAACTGAAACCAACTTGCCCGACTCGATTAGAGGGCGTCCATGTTACTCTTGAAATGCGGCGTCGTGTTAGAAATGCATTGAGCGTCGTGGCCAGTGGGCGTCACTGACATGTCCTGGGGGTGCGCTCACTCACGGTCACGTGTGCTGTACATGTCGTAAGCTGCTGGCGGGCAGCAGTCGGACCCCTGCATGTTCACTTTTGGATTAAGGAATGAATCGAGTATTTCGTATCGTTATTTTCTGGTTATAAATAGAGATTGACAGTGCGTGTGCCTGCTGTGTCTCGTCCCTTCTGAACATCAGTTATGCATTCAGCTGCTCACTGCTGCTCTTCTCCACAGCCTCATCTCCTCCATCACAGTGTCACCCACAGGGTCAGCTGTGATGATGCTCATACGTGACCTGACCTATGAGGAGGGAGCTCCTCTGTATGTCGCTGCTCATTTCCTGGAGTGGCACCCCGACGGTGCCGAGCGAAGGGAACAAACATATCATGCCGGCCAAAGGAACACCTTGCTGTTCTCACAACCTCAAGCCCCCCTGACAGAAACAGAACCTACAAGCCAGTGGAGAGAGACAGAGAGAGCGTAGGCGTTTGCAGCTGTGTGCATCTGAAGGGTTTGGTGAAGGCTTTTGAGCAGCGTTATTGTTTCTGAAGCGTGTTAAGTGGCATCTTGTCAGACTTTTGCTCTCCGCAGGAGGCATCAACCTGCTGCTGAGGCCTTCTCGTCACGACAACATTAGATTAGAAGCACAGTTAAATGCAGACACATGCAGTATCACTGAGGTAACAGTGAGGTATAAAACACATGCTGGTGTTCGGTGTCACTGCGTTAGCGTGTGTCATTAAGTAATGCCTCGTCTCGCAGAGCTAAACGTTGTCCTCCCAGCCCAGAAGAAACGTCTGGCTCCCGACATTATCATTCTGGTATAGAGGGAAAAACTCTTTCCACAAACTTGCCAACAATTCCTTTATCTTCTGTTCTCAGTTGTCCTTGCAAGTTATTGCATTTGTCGCTATGATGAGTCTCATAGTGGCGCCAAATAATGTCCGCCTTCAGCACTGAAAGGCCCTGTGAACACAACGAGCACACTTTCTACATTAACCTCTGTAAAGAAATAGGAACTGGCCCAATTCTCCTGGAACTCGGGGTCCACTTTTTTCCTTTTTGCCATTTTCCACCGGCGGCTCCTGCATGAACAGTAGCCTATGCTTGTCAGAGTTGTGTCTCGTAGCATGTACGTGAGTATGTGGCATCTCTCATAGTGTATCTAGTATAGGGCCCGCTACTCTTCTTAGAAAAACAAGACCAATGGACAAATAGTTCTCATTTTATGGAACAATTTGAAATAATGGCATCTATGTCACTGTTTTCACACTTTTCAAGACATCCAGTTGGTCGGTTCTACCCCTCGGGTTTGAAATGCGTGACCAATGGCAGGTTTGTACCCAAGTTGCAACCTCCGAGTCTGAAGAGTAAAACCAATGCAGAAAGTGCCTTAAACTTGCATTCTTTCTACTGGCCATCAGGGGGCGACTCCTCTGGTTGCAAAAATAAGTCAGGTTGTAGAGAAGTCTATGAGAGAATGACTCTTCTTCTCACTTGATTAATCACCTCAGTAAACATGAGTTTATGGTCTCAATCTCTAGTTTTCAGTCCTCTTCAATACAGCATGATGTTCATTTTGTTCATTATGGTCCCATTTAGAGTCATATCGGCCATAAAGCAGGGTATCCTTTTGAAGTTTCAAAACCACAGTTCACAAACCGTGTTGTCACAGTCACGACATCCACTTACTACATCTAGTCCGTGCTCAAGTCATCCAGTGGGTTTGACAAAGTAATGCCAAACTGATTTTTGTGGATATGATAAATTAATGAATCATCATGATCATTAATTCTTATTGCTCACCATTAAGCAGTGATCAAGCCACTATGTGATTTGTTCGCTACTACAAGGAACTTTCATTTTGTGTTTATTTTGGCGGACCTCGGGGACGAAAGTTTTTTCAGGGCTCCAGATTTCCTTTCGTAAACTGCTCAATTTACAGCAGCGGGGGTCTGACAGTCGGCTCCGCACAGTACTGGTTCTGGTTCTCCTGTGGCTCGCTTCCCTCCAGCGGGCCTAGTAATACAGCCCGGGGGCTGCAGCAGCGTGGCGTCGGTGTTGGCTCCCAGCGGGGATCAGCGCTGCAGGTTGAAGGCAGCAGGAAAGCCATATTTGGGCTTACCCATGGTGGGCTGGTTCCCCTGCTGGATTCTGAGCCGAAGGAGTTTCTGGTGATTCTGCATGATTTCATCTGATTTTGTGATAATCTGACCCGGTGGCTTTTACTATGTAGAAATAGACAATCTTCTGGCTGATGTTTACTTATGAAAGTCATATAGCGTCAGTATTGATTTGAGACTAGTTCATAACCCGTTAAAAGTTCCTCACTGTAACTTCAATCATTCATCAATTAATGATTGTTGTCTCACAGTTGCTTTGAGACATCCATCCATCCATTATCTTAACCGCTTATCCTCATTAGGGTCGCGGGGCGCTGGAGCCGATCCCAGCTGTCAAGGGGCGAAGGCAGGGTTCACCCTGGACAAGTGGCCAGTCCATCACAGGGCAGACATGTAGACAGACAACCATTCACGCTCACATTCACACCTACGGGCAATTTAGAGTCCAATTAACCTATGCAGCATGTCTACTGTGAGACAGTTCAATTGAAATGCTGCTAAATTAAAGGTGATGATGTAATAAGAGTTTTTTAAGTCACGCTAATGTCATGTTGAATTTTGGTGACTGACTTTTCATTAAGGTCAAAATGAAAATGAACTTCACTTTTTGGTTAATGACCAAATAAGTGAAAAACTGATAACCAACACGGAATGCAGAAACAATATATACTGAAAACATTCAGGTCTGTGCTCCCTTATGAAAAAAACTGAACCTGACCTTTATCCTGTCGTAACATGTGAACATGCATTCAACAAAGCCTGCTGGCTACTGTGATGCATGACAGATAGCTTCAAAACAGGTCACAATATTGACTTGATGTCTATAATATCTTGCATCCTTTTCCTGCCAAACAGTCAACAATACAACTATAATCAGCTTCTCAAGAGCCAATAACTTCTCCTCTTTTCCTTTGATTCCTCCCGGGCCTCTCTCGGGGTTTTTTTTCTGTTTTGAATCTTAAAGTCTGGTGGAGATATGAAAGTGAGCTGCCCCAGTGATTGGAGAAGAAAGTGGGCCTTGTCAGTCTCCATCAGTCCCTATACCTCTATGTTTCTCTCTCTCTCTGTCGCTCTTTCTTTTTTCAGCCCATTAGGAATCATAGCTCTCCACCATCATTAGATTAACTCCCCTGGTCTGCCAGAGTGCGCAGGAAGACCACGCTCATTACCCAAGCTGCTCCACTTAAGCGAGCTCACAAAAGCCCGCTTTCACCTTGTAATTTGAGTCAGAGGGGCTCATCAGGGCCGCTGCTATCTGCAGATAAAAGCGTGTCCTGTACCGTCTTGATTACACTGGCGGATTCAGAGTGCACGCTTGGCAGGGGAGACGTTCATGGCGACATATTTGGCACATTAGTTCCCCCAATAGTGTACCGCGGCTGCAGGTATTTGGTACACGGTAAGCCACAATGGAAAACAGTGACATTTATGGTCATAAAGCTCTTAATAAAGTGGATGTATAGCATTCGCTGTCATCTCCCTGTCACAGTGGTGGTTTTGGTCTCTTTTCAAAATAACTCTGTGGTCTGTTGCCAGCGGAGCATGAATTGAATGCACACTGGTATCCAGGGGACAACAAACGGGAAAACAACCTTATTATCAATAAGGATTAAATAATTTATGTAATCAGAGAGGAAATAAGATCTCCTCTATCGGGCAAAGGAAATGATCCGGCCCATAGAAAGATGAAAAGCCGCATTAATTGATGAGATCCTGTACATATACCGGGGCTCGAATAGTTATTTCATAGGATTTGTGCACCATTCCACAAGCTTGAGAATCCATGTGTGACTCAAAACAATAACGCTGGTAGCTTGTTTCTGTGACAGCGTGAGTGTGGATCCCCCCCTTTCAAATAAAGACAACAGGACGTGTGCATCTTTTATTTCTAGTCAGTCATTAGCAGAGTATTTAGGACAAAAAGTTAGGAGTCATTTCAGGAGAACCTCAAGTTGGAAACTACTTTTTGTCATTTAGGACAGTTCAGCAAAGATACACTCAGCTGTGAAATGACTTTCCTCTCCTGAATGTCAAACAACAGCTTATGAGAAGAGATTATCGCGTGAGCGATTGAAGTGCTCGGGATTGCGAAGAAAACTGAGTTTGTTGCAATTTTCTTTCTCATGAAACAAAGACACGGCTCTCAAGGTGCATTATCTCAACCGTAAATGTGTAAAACAATCGATTGCAATGGTTTGAAGTCTTGTCTGGAACGTGGGGTTCGTTCTGCCTCCAAATCGTTTCAGAGCATCTAAAGCTGCCTCTGTGGATCGGCTGGGTGACTGCAGAGAGACCTGTCGCGCTTCAAAGAAGATGGAGGACGACACACCGGGTGGTTTCCACTTGTACGAGGATATTTCTCCAGCAAAGAGTTCTGGGAACAGGGAAGTTAGTTTGACACTGTTCACAAAGAGCTGTAGACGGCCACATTGAAAAACACAAGTACCACTTAGAATTATTATAACAAGTTTGTAGATAAATGACTTATCAATATTCTTTTTTTAATCACTCACCAGCTGTCTCTCCATGGACCTGAGGACACCTTCAACATCTGCCACCCACATCTGTGTGGAAGCGAGAGAGAGAGAGAGAGAGAGAGAGAGAGAGAGAGAGAGAGAGAGAGTGACAATTCAAATATTTCATCATCTAGAGAGAGATGTTGCAAAGTGGAATTGGATATTGCACCTTTTGATCACGGCGGACTCGCCTCTGAGTGAACATATTTAAGTCAATGGAATATTAAGCAAGCGACAGGAAGTGCTCCTGGGCAGGAAGTTCCAAAGGACAGTTCTCATTGATCAATGTAAAAGCTGTAAAGGACACAGACTTAGCCTTGAAGACACATTTTAGACTTTCACTTTAGAATGTTTCTTCACATGAGAGATTTCTGTATTTGTGTTTTTGTCTTTGCTTCTTTTGTTGGTTTAAAGTGGGCGTGGCAATGTTGAAAAAAGGTGATTTTTTATGTGGAACAATGACAGTTTGGCGACATCTTTTTAGAATATGTTTTGAAGAGGTATAAGAAGCTTCATCACTTCTATTTTGGAAACATGTTTAGCATCCTAGAAGACAAAAAAAAAATGCATTTCTATTTATTTCATTTTGTTGGCCAAATTTCACAAAATAAATAATTAATGCCTGTAAAACGACATCTGAAATATCTCTGAAAAGTTGCACATCTGCATCTACAAATACTATTTGAATAATCTTGTGAGATTTATGCAGAGTTGTAAGCATCATCATAAATGAAGGATTTCATTTCCCAGCGAACCAAACTGTACACTTTTACAGAGAACATCGCTTCTGCAGTCACAGCCCAAAACCTCGAGCGGACCAATTCACAACATCTGAACATTGCCTCTGCACAGACTGATGGAGAGAGGTTTTAGTCAAAGCGCACGTGTGCATGTGTGTGTGTGTGCGTGTGTGTTTCCACATGGAAGGCTGATGGTCGCTGTTGGATGCTAGATGGAGGCAGAGTGTAAATGCTGAACTGGAGAGTTTTCCTTAGTTGTAAGCAAAGAAAAGAACAACACTGAAGGACGTTCTTTTCTTCTGACTTCCTCCAGCAGTTGGATTGACAGATGGTTCATCCAAGTATTTTTGGAAAATGCTTGCCCTTTTCTATATATTTTCCATCGACGGCCTCTCAGATGGTTCCAAGTTCTACTGCTCTGATCTACAAGACCTTGGTGACTTAAGATTTCTTTAATGAATCAGCCGTTTCTTATGTCTTTTTATTCCTGCGACATTTTCAAACACAGATTCAAGCTGGTGTTTTTTTTGTGATTCTTGTTGGAGAAACTCTGTCCATTAAATCAACTATTGATTAGTGTGCAGGATGCTGAACTATCCGTGAATGAGGTGCCGACCTTTGACCTTTTTGGAAGGTGCCAACCAAAAACAGAGTCATGGCAATAATGGCTTTGTGTTGAAAGCCATGTCGTCGCCACGTCATCAAGTGAATAACACGACAGCTGTCTGTCAGGCTCTCGGGTGGATGGTTATTAAGTTTATTTCGGATATTTCATTTCCAGATAAATGAAAAATCCACACACAGCTGGAGAGGAGTTTGTGCCAACAGGCAGATTTGTCCTTTTTTGTGTTGTATTTACTGAGAGCACAGCAGGGTTTGATGGTGTTTCATAATGACTGTTATGTAAGCGACTGTGTTAACGACTTCATTAAGAAGCTAATTAATACAGTAATTAGTACAGATTTTATGTCAGTTTCACGACTGAACTTAACTCTCTCAATAAACATCAAGGCGGTGCAGATCACCTGCCTACAGGGAAAACCACTCGTGTCAAAGTATTGTATAAGGTGCCATAATTACACAATGTCCAACACACTACATACTAGAGAGGGCCACACAATATACAAGCTTCTGTCTTTGTTTTACTCAAATGTCCATATTGTAAAACAAAATACAAACGCATGTACAGTAATGGAGTGATGACACAAGAGATGCAGCACAGTTTAAAGAGATAAGTAAAGGAGCGCTGACGTTGACTGATCTGCTGGACAGCACCCAGAGGCATCGCACAAACACAACACAATGGACCATCTGAATAACTTAGTATCGACTGCACTGGGAGACAACAGGCAGCTCAGAGTTCAGACCAATGTGCGAGAGCTTTAAGAGAGACCGTTGCTGGAGCACAAGACCACAACAAGTTCAGGACAGAAGCGGTTCAGACGTCAGAGACGCTCTTACTCTGTGGAGTTGTCTCTTCTCGATGCTCCAGTCCCGCACGTCCCTCCAGTGCTCTGGCAGACGAGCGTCCGCTGCCCGGCCGTCTCCCCTCCCGGCCATGATGTCCCCACCACACAGTGTGCCAACGACTCGAGCGCCGGGTCACTGATCTGACCACATCCGACCCCCACCAGAAGGGTCCAACACAGTTTCCTACAACGTAACATGAGCCTGGAAACTGATACTCTTGGACGCAGAGCGGGTGGTCACGGTGTGCAGCGGGATCTATTCTGCTCGTCAGGTTTCAGGGATTCAGTGTGGACAGAGTGGACAGACTGTCGTCCCATTAGCAAGCCAATAAAAGCTGAGAAAACACATCTTTAAATGCTAGATTACCTTTCATTGCAGTGTGTCTGGTGAATGTTCCAGCTGGCATTGTGTTGAATACAATAGAGGACACCATTGTGGAGGTTTGGTTGTATGTGGCAGTCAGAATAATGAGCATGTACCTATTGAGTTTGATCTCCCTGCTGGAGGCCGAATATCTGTAGAGAGACAAAAACACATTCATGTTTTAGACTCAGTGTGGTTTCCCTGCTACATGAGATAGATGTTACGCTGCTGTTATCAGTTGTTATTTGGTGGTTTACCAAATATTTCGGCGTGACAGGTCACTTAACAATGTCACCCATTTCCTTTAATGAAGAAGAAGAAGCTCAGTTGCAGTAGATTTGACAAAACTAAACTGAATAAACTGGTATGTCAGAGTAAAGACGTGTTATCCACCTATTGTATGATATTACTGTGTATTGACGTATCATTTTATTGTCGTCCAGTGACAATAGGCCTACTATCTAATTTGCTGCCACTGTGAGACAATGAGGGAAGATATTTAGCTTCATCGACAGCTCGACATGTTTTACAAACTGCTTCTTCAAACTTCGTCTTGTTGGAAAACAGGGAAAGTCTAAATGTAAAAGCGTTGACGACATGTAGTTTCATTATTCAGAACCGTGATTAAACTGTCCCCGACCTGCCCATGGAAGGGATGTGTGGCACGGGACAACAGTGTGTTTATCATGGTTTACCTGAGGTGGGTGCCTGGTGACACACTGAGCCTTACTCCTCTCAGTCTTTGCTGCTCTGCACAGCTGGTGCCTCATCCTCCCCCGAGTCTTTGGGAAAGCTGAGAGGAGGAGGAGACGGAGGAGGTCAGAGAGCTCAGAACTGTGTGTTATCCATGGACTAAGATTATAATTGACTTAGATGAAGCAGAGAATGATGAGAAACGCTTGCAAAGGTGACAAGTGAGCGGATGGTGGTTTCCTTTTCAAGTCAGGGAAAGTGATCTGCTGCCAGATAGAGAGAGTGGGGTTACATCAGTGTATCTTGTGTGTGAGTCAAATTTTTTATTTTAGCATCCCTTCAACGTGCCTTTTCATGACTTGAGTCGAAATGCAGAGTGAAAATCTTCCTGTTTTGAAGCGTTTGACTTTGCACTTTCATGTTGTTCCTGCAGTTTGTAAAGTGGTGCAGCTCAGTGAGCGCACAAAAAACTAATTGGATTTCCCGATGATGTGTTTTCATCCTATCAAGAAGGGAAACAGGAAGTTCTTTCTGTACCGTGCTGCTGAACATTTTCCACAAGTATGTTGCTATAATTGTTTTGGTCTACTTCTTGAGCAATCACTGAAGGAGCAAGGGATCATAAAACTCACAGTTTGGATGGTAACACAGTTTTGAGTCACATATTTGATCAGAACAAAAGAAAAATGGGAGCAAATATAACTTTTAGAGATGCCTCAATCACATAGTCGATCATTGCCTATTCCTATTGGCCGATACAAATTGATTTTGTTCTTGTTGTTGTTTTATTTCAACTACTGTACAGCCAATTCAAACCATCAAAAGTTATTAATATGAATCTTTTACTTTGTTATACTCAGTTATAGTGGTAATTTGCATAAAACAACACAATTTCAATTTTTAGGACATTTTAATATTTCTTTTATCGATACAAAATATATAATTCGCTGTCTTGATTATGTATTACAAGCTGGAAAATGTCTTCATTTATGTCAAAAAGGAGGAAAGTGGACAAAGTTTAAAACAGAGATGAATAGCAGGCCAGTGTGAGTGTTCACAGCACCTTTCAGTGAACAAGGAAATTATTGCATCTTTTACAGTCAACCCTTATTAACCCTTGTTTACCACCAACTCTCTGAAGACGCTTATATTTCACAGCACTGATGAATTGGATTGTTTTTGCAACAAGGCCCATTTGCTTGGCAGTGCAGCGAGGGCATTTCACCCTTTACGAGTGCTTTAAGGATTGTAGGTTTCTTTGATCTTATTTGCAGAGATTTAGCGGCTGCTAAAGCCTCACAATCCTTTTGTGAATTTGCCCATAATCTTGTTCAGCTGTAAATCCTCCAACTCAATACACACTGTAGAAACTGGTGTTGATACCGTATGTCTGGACGGCAATATGTTCCCTCAATGTATATTTAGCTGTATAATTGTCAGCTGAGTATACTAATTACTGCATATTTCTGATAATAATAACTCATTCTCTAACATTGGAATCCCTTTTCCGGTGCGGCATTTATGATTCAACCTTTCAGCAGCTCAATACAGTATAATGATTTCTCATCTGTTTATTTAGTTAAATGTCAAAACAAATGGATGGTTATTACTGGATGTGTCTGTGTAATTCAGTTTGGGACTGTGCTCCAGAGAAAGTAAAAAAGTCGGAATCCACCACTTACAGTTTATTTAACCATTTCTATGAAGTATCACAATCTTGGAATAAACTCCGAAGATGTCATATTAAAAGCAGATGTCTGTATACAAAAGCATGCCGTTGTGTAATGTAAATGTAATGAACAGCCAAGAGTCAAGTGTGTGTTCTTTGAAACTATTAAGTTTCAAAGGATGCATGTAAAACAACTTTCATAAAAGGCATTTTAAAGCCGGATCAGCTTTTGTTTTGAGTCCATCAGAGTTACTGAGGCTCTCAACATAATGATCTTGGCATTTGCAATCAGCACCTGTTTCTAGTCGGCTCAGAATAGCATCCAGCGCTCGGAGATTCCCTTCAGTGGCAAGACTGTCACTGTGAGGCTGACAAACCCAGAAAGATAAAGAAAACATTTCCCATTGTTCAGCTGGTTTCCCAGCACACGGGCATTTCAATCAATGCGAGCCCCAGAGCGCAGCGTTATTCACACCACTTAATTGCTTCGTTTGTCCGAAGATGTTGAATCTCGTAATGAGCTCCAAGGAGATCCAAGGATAGACCCTGCCCGGGGGGGTTGAGATGCCTGAAGGCGAGGCGGGCTCTCGGATAATGACTCGTGTAGTGGTGTCTACTTTGTCATGCTCTGGCATTAGACATGGCTCTCCAACTGAGGCGCCGCACCTCATTACACATAACTGTGTGGAGAGATCAATATCTGACAACCTGAGGATGATAACATCGAAAGCAATTTATTCTCAAACATTACGAAGATCCCGGCACAACCAGAGCGCAGGGAGATGGAAAAAACATATTTTTCTGTATTTAAAGATAAATGAAAGAGTTAAACATCGAGCATTCAACTTGAACCTCCAGTTGTTGGGGGTTAAAAGATGGCCCAGAC
Organism: Clinocottus analis; assembly: GCF_023055335.1. Taxonomy (NCBI): domain Eukaryota; kingdom Metazoa; phylum Chordata; class Actinopteri; order Perciformes; family Cottidae; genus Clinocottus; species Clinocottus analis. The sequence continues at coordinate 1,071,422 of NW_027176009.1, read as the reverse complement.
AGAAGGTGCAGAGCTTTCAAAACTGCTTATGAAATTACTGTTGAAGGACAGAGATGTAAACATTTCCTGTAACGATGGAAGAGTTTTTGATCCAGAAATAACACAAAGAAATCTGAAAATAGTACTTCACGCTGGTTTCCTAGAATGAAATCACAACTGAAGATACTTAAGATTACGACTGAATTGAATACGATTAATTTCAACCACGCAATGTGTTAGTCCTAATTAGTGAGAGCCCCAGCACGCAGCACTGGCCTGAGGGTGCTCATTAAAGCTGTAATGGATCACAAAATGGCCAATTGTGCGTGTGAGACAAGTTTTTCCCAATGCATGCTTCTTGATTTGTTTTATTTTATTTTTATAAAATGGCAAAGGCTGTGCTGCAAATATGGGCTACAATTAAAAAGTGTGGATACCTTTCTTGGGGAGATGACTTACAGACACAAACTTACATTCTACGATTACACACATATTACTACACAAGTCAGATTTTTGACACTGTTTTTTAGGAAAATATTTATATTCATTTAGAATTCACCTCCACAATTACAAACCATGCAAGAAAACATAATAGAAGAAAGATTTTAAAAAAAAACAAGAAAAAAAAAACAGAAAGTAAAATCATTTGTGATTTAGAGTTTAGTTGGATTGACATAAAGAGGCTGGGGTTCTGCTTCGAGGGAATTTGGACTGATATTTTATTCATTTAAAGTAATCATAATTAAGTAGGCATATTTTACTGCATCCTCAAGAAGCTCCAGAACATATTTTCTCAGTCACCAGAGGCATGTATAAACTAAAATACTTTGAAGTAGTCTGAGCCAAGTGTCCAGTCTACAGCTCTGTTTTACTTTTAGACTATGAAACTAAATAGCTTATATTATGCCCCGTTTAGATAAAGGTTGACAAAAACAACAACAACAACTTACGTCTTGTCTCGGCTGATGAAATGCCGGCGCAGTATGAGAGCCAGTGTGGAGAGAAACATGATGGTGGTGCACATGGTCCCCGGAGACCACCGCCCTTGCAGCCAAAAAGACAGCAGGGTCAACATAAACCATCCACAGTGAATCCACTCACCACAGAAGAAGAGACCTTTCTGTCTCCCCGTCTGTCTGCTTGGATCAGGAACAGAGAGGGATTAGTCAATCCCAGATTAGAAAAGATGACATGGCACATTATTGAGGCACTGCACTGCCACACACCTAGGCTGTGTTGTGATGTATGTGCACTTATTGTGTTCAGATATTTACTGCGGAATCTCCGATGAAAGTCAACATGTCCTCAGGTTGTCTTTTGTTAGTTTTTTTCGGCATCTTTTTTTGGTCATTTTCAATATTCTCCTGGAACATTTCCTGTCATGACTGACTTAGGTTCATGTTTGTATTGTAACTATCATAAATACCAGTCCAGTGTCTGACTGTAAACGGCCTTCATGTCAACATCCAAGTCTATGATGCTCTGAATTCATTGGAGAATTGGTTAACGGACCGGTAAACAACTCCACAGCCATGCTAGAGGCCCTGTGAGGCTGTGCTTTGAGCTCAGTGCTAACGTTGGCATGCTAACATGTTCACAGTGACAGTGCTAACAGACTGATGTTGAGGGGTGTATTGTTCACAATGGTCATCATCTTAGTTTAGCAGGTTAGCGTGCTAACATTTACAAGGCAGCACCAAACACAAAGGCAGCTGAGACTGATGGGAATGTCATTAGTTTTGCATTTATTTGCATTTATTCGTAAACCAAAGTGTAATTTTGACTTGATGGTAGTGCTACATGAGTCTACAGTCTACCAAAATGAATCCAATGGTGGGATTGAATGTATACGCTAACAGTTTCACCTCCAAACCACAAGCTAACCTCCTGGTGGCGCCACAGGATTATTCACAAGATTGTGTTGAGGCCAAAGGATTCATTGTCTGGGGACCATGCACGTCTACAGTAATTGTGTTCCAATCAGTCATGTCGTGTAAAGACTTCACTGGATAAGTCGTAAGTCATTACAAAATAGTTAGTGAATTAGTCATTAGAATAGGAAGGGGGAAGATGCGTTGGTCAGCTGCTGTTCATAGAGTCTGTTCTACTTTACAACAAGGTATTCCCATGTTGTAAATCTGTGATTGATTGAGGACGAGCTGCTGCAGCATTTTTAACCAAATTAAAATCTGCATCCCACTCACTAGTGAATGATGACCATTGTTAAGGAGAAGAAGAACGACAACAACCTGGCAACATAATAAGGATGGCTCCAAGACAGAGGGTGGCTCCACAAACACACAAACACACACACACACACAAATCAAATCCTAAACCTCCCCATTCTCTGTCTCATTAGGCTGGAGTTATATTTCTTGCAGACAGCAGGACGTGGATATTCTCAAGCCAGCGATGAAATTCCCAGCAACAGCGTCGGTGACTCTGCTGTCACCGCTCTGTCATGAAACCTCTGGTGCATGGACGGCCGACAGATGGAAGTTCACACAAGTGGCTGACAGGAATGTCAAGTTGCAGCGGTGTGGCTGTGCATCTCATCTGCAGCTTTGAGACGAGCTCTCGCCGCCTAATTGGAAAATACTTCAGGCTCCCTCTCCAGCTTTGTGTTGATGGAAAGCTGCACGGACTCACCAATGCCTAAAAATGAGGGGGGATTAAATGTCACAGAGCTGTTATTTGTGTTGATCTGCGCGTGCTGGCTGGTTTAGCCATGCTCTGGGCTTGTTTGACTGATAGAATTAAGAGATTTATTGGTGCAAATGTACAAATATTTAAACGGTTACCTGCTGGGCCCTTGCGTTTCAGGAATTGTATTCAATTAGTTACAAAATCCGTTAACTCCAAGTCCATCTTCAAGCTGTTTTCTATAGCTTTTTCTAACTAAATATGTTTCCTCTTCTTCTTCTAGAGATATTTGAGTCCCTCATGAGCAAACTCCATCCACTAAGGAGAGAGTTGCAGGATGTTTATTCACCTCCTTCAAGGGTCTTAGAAGCAGCATGTTTTTGTGAAAACGTACTATAAACAGAGCACACATCAAATACTTTTAACACTTGCCAGCAAGCGGTTGCCTATTTACACGTCCTGCAGATTCAGAGCATTAACATTAACATGAGCGTTAATTTGAAGTTGTGTTTCGGCAAATTCAATGCCTATTAGTTGAATGTTTACTCTTTTTAAGCTCTGTTTAGGTCTCCGTCAACTGGCGGAGTATCTGCTAAATTCTCCCCCATGTCTACTAGCTAGTCGCTAACTCTAGCTAGTCTACCTGTCTTCTTAATGTGGGCTTCAGTGGGTTTATTAGAGCTTTGTTTTCTACTGGAAACTAAAACTGGAGACAAAGTTGATGAGTGGTGAGACTGAACCAACGGTGACGCAAAGCGAAAACAATGCGCTGGACCAGTGGGTCTCAAACTTTTTCTGTCACGCCCCACTTTGGAGGAAGAAAAATGTTCATGCCCCAACAAAATTGTAACAAAATTGTTTAAATTGTAATAAAAGGATTTAAAAGGGTTCATGGTTCAAAAGGGTTAATGCAACAACAGCATTTTGTGACTGAGTGTTATGTCTGTGTATTTTGTACTTTTGTAATATGTGAAGTTCTCAAAAAATGTAATTTAATAAATTCTGCATCCCCCTTTCGCCCCACAAGGGTTTGAGAAATACTGCGCTCACGATTAAATGATAAATGTTTCTAAAAGCTTAATTAAAAAGTTGAAGTCAGAAAATATGTCAAGAAATTTCCTCCTGACAGTTTTTAGCTTCGGAGTAATGCTTCCTGTTGTGCAGCTCATAGTTAACCAATTATTAGCCTGGATGTGCTCTCAAAGAGCAAAGTAGCCTTGGTACAGGTGTGCTGATGAGCCTGCGTTGCCGGCAAAAATGTGTCGCCATGGTTACAAGTCAGTGTCCTGTGGACCACGCTCCACAGTCATTGGAGAGCGACTCTATTTTCAGACTCTCGTGGTGTTTAGCTGCATTATTCATACTGATCGCGCCAGGCAGCAATGTAGTAAAAGTTATATCCTAATCATTATATTTAATCCATTAAGCGCTGAGTACATTTCAAACCCATTAGACAGTAACCCTGTGTGAGAAATACTGACGCAAAAATATTTATCTGAACTACAGTGGTTATGAATTCCTTTTATGAAAGCAAAAGTATGACAAAAACTTCCCTTCATTCAGGAAGCAGATATAACAGAGGTGTCTTTGGTGATAAGATGTAGTCTTTGAATAAATTACTGCATGGATTGGGAAAATTTAATTTTCCACCCTGCACGAACCTCCCGCTGGAGCCTGAGATAGAGTCTCGCCTGGAGCGTCAAGCGGCGAATGGGAAACCATTAATCATTGATTAGAAACATTTACATCTCATTCCATTTAATTATCTCTTGTTCCTGAAACAGTGGGACTGCCAAGCACGGTATCTTCCGCTGACTACCTGCCGGCAGGAGATATGAGCTGTGTTGGGATATCTGGGTCAAGTTTACCTTTGGCTGATGAGATTTAAAAAGAAAATGCAATTAAAAACCAGGAATAGACTGTAAAGACTGGAACAAAAACATGCTGATTGGTCCACAATGAGCAAAACCAGTTCAACAAAAAGAATACACAGAAAAAATGATCCATTCTCCTAAGTTTCTGCTGCCAGAGTCCTCACGAACACAGCAAAGAAGAGCAGGTCACACCAGTTCTCTGAATTTTGCACAGGCTTCAAGTGTGTCAAATAACCCCTTTTAAAATACAACTGAACGGTTTAGGGCCAAAATACATCTTTGATATGCTGCCACGTTAAAAACCACCCAGACCCCTCAAGGAGAAGCAGCATTCATTTTCTGAGCACCACATATCTGCAACACTCAATTCTTGTGAATCCAGGCTTAAAGTAAAGCTTTAAATTGTGGCCCGCAACATACAGCATACAAATATTCCCAGGTGTTTTGTACTATCTAGTTAGTGAGTTAAAAGGTACTCATTAGAAATGCTGACCGTAAATTAGTATCATGTTCATCCAAGATCATGACCCTTTTCTTTTCTAACTTCACATCTTCTATACTGTTGTACCTGCATGTCATGTGAGTATAGGTTCTGGACTGTAAAAAGCAAGGCATTGGAAATTGGAAAGATTTACTCTTTACGTAGCAAGCAATAATCTAAAATCACCTCAATTTAACGTTTGCCAATGCCTTCTATTAACTCTTTGTGGCTTATTTCTATCTCAAACTGCAATGTCATTTTTCATTTTTATTTTTTATCATGATTTCTTTGTATCTTACATTGGAGACAGCTGTTATGTATGTACTCCTCGGCCGCCTAAAGCAATAATGCTTTTTACACAAATATGTAAAAAAAAAAAAAAGAAAAAAAAGAAGAAAAGTTGAATCCATTGTTTGTAAACTTGAAAAATAAATATCCACAATACCTGCAGTAACATCAGATAAAATAATGAAGCATTTTAAGTGTAACTTATTTCAGCCTGGTCTCTGGTATAGTGACTGAGGAGCTGACTTTAATCCCACTCTTGCCCTCGCTGCAGGGCCCTCTTGTTAAAAATGTGAGCGATAATGCAAACATACTTTTTCCCAGGTGATGTAACCTGGATGTAACATTTCATGGTGAGGGGGAATCTAGCAGCCAATTGCCTCTGAACAGATTTGTTATGTAACTTGTGTGCTCATCGTTTCACCAGGGATATTTCTGATTCATGTTAGCTTGAACGTTAACACAAGGTCCTCCAGTCACTTGATGGTTGTATGCAGTGAACACTTGCATTCCAAGAAGCCACATCTGCTTCATCTGTTGATCAGATCTGATGTGTTCTTTATAAGAAAAACTTACTCAGAGACCAATTTACAAGTACATTTTATTGACAGTCATGATTCATTTTCACCAGGTCTGCGGAGGTACATGTCTGTGGTAGGCTGTGCAAACATGCTCAAAACACTACAAAGCCACTGCACTCGCTCCCACCAACAACGCAGTACATAATGACATATCCATATAGAGTATTCAAATACATAGAATCCTTCTCATAGATATATATTTAGAAAAATATAAAGTCCTAACTTTTCAACTGATAGACAGAAACATTGCACAACAAAAAACCACATAGTTCCACAGATGCTGTGATGCCCTTGTTTGAGAATGAACGTGAGAAATTATTTAATGAGCCAAGTTTGTCTAGTTTTCGTCTTAAAATGATTGAAAATGTATACTGGATTAAGTGTGTCTGTCGTACACTTGGCATGCAAGGACATGCCCAATTCACCCATTAAACGCAAGACCGTGTGTGTGTGTGTGTGTGTGTGTGTGTGTGTGTGTGTGTGTAACCTGCAGCTAAGCCAGAGCAACAGCACATCTCCGTCCAGTGTGTTTGCAGACGTGTTTCACGCCACAAAGTGTTTAATAAACAAGATGTCGGGGGACAAAAATACTCCTGAACCCTGGAGCTGCTTGAGGTCTGACCTCAGAGAGGGACGATGACGCCAGAAGAAAGGCAAAGAATAGGATCGCTGTGTATATTTTGAAAATGGAATATTTATGGCTGGCAACAGCTTTACTGCCTTTTGAGCTATTTGAGTCAAAGTGGAAACAGCTCACTTTGAGGTGTGTTTGACTCCTGTGTGTCAAACACAGGAGTCACAGTAAGCTTTCCATTTATTAGCTTACGGCTCTCCAGTTGAACTTGAAATTAAACTTGTTTAATGAGAGCTCAAAGTAAACTTATTTTTAATGGAAATGAAGAGTTTTTACAGAGACTGAAGCCAGGCTCTGGTTGCAATTATTGTTTTAATCCTGTTATCATGATCACAAGTTAAATTATCTTATTAGCCCAGAATTGTTTACTATAGCAACTTGATTATATCCTTATCTAACACTAATATTAAGCTACAAAAGATAAATTGCCTTCCAAACACAAAAGTGGATTAAACTATAATGTCAATCAATGGAAAAGAACATGATGGACACATCAGTCCAATCCCAAATATGAAGTATATTTTGTCCTTGAGTTCACTGTTTGTACAGCAGAAGAGCATTGTGTTTTTGTGCGACAGTTTGGGTATTAATTACACTGTAAGGAGTATAATTAGTACTTTCAGTAACTCACCTAAAACATTATGTCTAGTGAAGAAAAAGACATTTTTTAGAAAGAATTATTGTGAATGGTGTTTAAAACCATCTGTCCAGTCATAATTGTTTTCGGTCTCAGTGACACGGCTATAACGGAGGCAATGGGAAGTTACAGTAGATGAATGACCAAATGAGGAGGAGAGGAGACTCATTACTTCCTCATTAGTGCCAGATGCCGATGCCAAGGAGGGTCAGATGGGAGATACAGGACGTCACTGGCGCAGATGCAGACTGAAGATTGGATCTAATATCCATCCTAAACAGATTTACCGTGTATGTTTGGGAATTGACCCGAGAGAGACTCACAGATGGGGACAGCTAGCAGGGGTGAATGCAGTCCAAAGTCTGGTTACTGAAGCGTCGGTGACAAGAGGATGATGTTATGGACAGTAAGGTAAAGATAGTTAGTTTGACAGTACGCAGCAGGTTTGAGGAGGGGCAACTGAGTATGATGCATGTGGGTTTAAAGCAAGAGAAACTGTGAGGCTCCCAACATCTCCCTTGTCAAAAATGAAGAAGCATTCTGTTCATGTCAAAGCAAAGGCAGTAGGATACTAAATGCATTTCATGTATTTAGATGTATTTTGATGTAATTTCTTGTGTTAGATGGGACACAGATCTAAGGAAATGGACTGATTGCAGTTCTTAAGCTGACATTTTTTCCCGTAGACCTCCAGAGTGACTTTCTAAAGCTCTTAATGGAACCTTTAATGCCTTGCGTCTCTCTGATGGGGTCTAGAAGAGGTAAACCAACCGACAGTCCTGTAAATATTAGCACAGGGGAGGTCTTTATAGCATGTGTGAGCGTTTGAGCGTGTCCTTGTGTGGCTGCTGATTGTGTCCACCTGCTGATATTTTTCCGTCGCACTTTCCACAATGTTTGCGTAATGAAAGTGATCGGCAAGAAGAAAGTTAAAGCGTCGTTGCCGGTCCCAGACTTTTAGCAGAGAAAAAAACACAACAGCCCTCTTTAACGTGTCGGCAGCGCCGACGTGTCAATGAGTTGTAAACGAAGGCAGAAGAGTATGCACACTTGCCCACTGTACACTTATACAAACAACAGCTCGGTAAAGTTAAACAAGACATTAAGAGCACGCAATGCATCAATAGAGAGAGAAAGGGCCACAGGTCCCTTAAACATGAGGATATATTGTAGTAGGACACAAAGAGAATCTATTAACAGTCAGCAGCTCCATGGTCCCATAGCTGGGGCTTCAACAGCTAACGGCCCCGATCTAAGAGCTGAAATATCCCTTCCTGTCTACAATACTTCATAATCTCTTTTTTTAAATGTCATGAGGTGTAGTCATATGTGCGGCTTTGCCTGAAGAGGCTTCGAAGCAGGTTTCCACAAAAAGTAACTCTGTAAAGTAATAATCTGCAACGTTTTTGTACAAATAAATGTCTGCCATCCCCAGATGACCGTTCACTAAAACCCTTCCCTGAACAGCGTTAGCCCAACAGAACGTTAGCTTATCTGTTACAACACGCAGCATACCCGTCCTCATGCTAAAGCGGTTTGAAGGAAGCTGCAGCAAAGACAAATATACAAGATGGTATTCATGAGTTTGGAGGGTGCTGTTTTCTTCTTTTTTTTTCAACAAAAGCACAACACCACAATTTTAAATAGTGCAGTAGATTTAAGAGGGTGTTAAACTGAAAATGCTAGCATGTCTGACTAACTAGCTTATTACATAGAACCTACCTCAGCGCTTTTACATTTCTCTTAGAAAACAGTACTATAATACAGTATTTTTCATCACATATTTTAAGATCATATTGTACCATAATGATAGAACTACTGTATATAGCTGTGTGACAATATCAATGCTCCGCCGTTGTTTCCATGTGTTCATGGTGAGGATTTTTTTTAACTTTTGGCCTTTTGGCATAAGATGATGTCGCGGTTGATTGACCAATGAGTTGGTTGGAAATTGCCTTATCAAATAAATGACTCACATTAATTAGCAAGCTGGCGTTAGTTGATCAAAACAGTTGTTCTGACAGGTGTTGAGCTGGAAATGGTAAGCCGACCTCTTGACACCATTATGTTTGAAAACTCTACACGTGACTAGATTGGACAGTTTGACAGGTCTAACTTTGACGGTAACTAAAGGGGCCGGGCTTAGTGAAGGGTCAATTGATGACGTGTGTTGTAATTTGGCAGCAACAGTCGTTTGTTTCTCAATAAAGAAGAACTGGATAGTTAGCATTAGCAGTGATAGCCTCCATGGTTAAAAACACAGACCAAAGTACCACTTTACACTTGCTAAAACTTCATTAGAGGAAAAGTAAAATGTCGTCTAGCTACATTGTTTGGTGTCCGAGTGATCTCTAGGAAATGTGATGTAGAAACACCACAGCGATGAAGGCTTAGCACCCAAAATGTCACCAAAAATAAGAACAGAGTAGCACGGATGACCACGTTAATCTCTTCCATGTTTGTGAAACCATCCTCACAGAACTGCTTGCAATTGAAACTCCTTTACCCCCTCTTCTTCCAAACTCTTCACACCGCTGAGCTGGAGACCTGGAGCCAGCCCACGTCTGTGTAGGCCCCCGTCACATGCCAGTACACCGCCCCCATCAGTTTGGTCCACACCATCTGCACCTCTGTCGGGAAGAACTCGGGGAAATCTTCAGACAACACCTCAAGCAACACACCACTCAAGATCTGGGAGGAAAGATGGTGAGAAATAAAACTTCATTAACCTGGGGGTAAAAGAGAACGAGATGTCTCAAGATAACGCCAGATGGAAGCGAGAGCGATGTAAAGGGAGAGCAGAGCGGTGGAAATAACGAATCCAATTCGCTCTCACGAAAAAGTGGGCGAGGCGAGAATTGAAAATGATAACAGGAAAGCATGCGAGCAGTGGGTGGACAGGCAGTATAAAGGGAAAGAACATGAATACGTAGGGAGAAAGGACAACACAGGTGGGGAGTGAAAATGTAGGAAAGGAAAGTAAGAATACAGATTAAATGTAGTAGATGAACAGTGGGGGGACAGAAATGGGGGCATGTCAAAGCCTCTCGATTCTCAATTTTACTGTTACAAACTGAGAAAAAAAATGAATCACAGTTTTGAGTGGTGTCCTCATGTCCCCCGATACGACCACCTGTCAAAAAAGTGAGACTAAACTAAATCTTCTCCATGGCAACTGAGCAACTCCATGCAGGAGGGAAAGGCCATGCGATGTGGATGAAAGCTGCAGAACCTTTCAGTAGGACTTTGCACTGAGATTTGTTTCGGCAAACAAGTATATCCGAGTAAGGAATCTTCAAGGTCAACAAATTGCAAGTTGAGAAGTTACTGCAGTCGGTATTAACCAGCAGCAAAAATGTTTGTTACAAACCCCCTGAAATGATTAATTAATCAGAAGAAGCTATTCTTAATCATCTTAATTTCCCACAAGAAATTCACCACAATCATGATCGACATGTTTCACCCATGTAAATATTAGGTTAACGGTACAGGGAATACACAGGGGAACTAATCAATTTAATGACATATTCACAAAGTGATCAATTAAATCTTAAAACACTTTCCAAAGGCAATCGGAAGCCAGTGGAGGGATGCTTAAATGGCGGTAATGTGTCCTCTTCACAGCTGCACTGATGAACCAACTGCAGTCGACATTCAAAGGACCTGAAGGGAGAAAGCATATGCTTCCCCTCTTGAATAAGACAGAGAGGGAAGCATATTTAATAATCAGAGTTTCACATTGAAGAATATGCAACTATATGGTTTAAATTAAACACTGGATTGAAAAATATGTTGACGACACTATTCTGATTCTGTCTTCGCTTCTTTCACAGGTAATCAGCACTGACTCCGATAATGAAATAACTTTTAGATTTGTTAACTTTGATATTCAGAGCATTAATATAACTATAACTATTTGCCAGGATATAGTGGAGTAATGTGTGGCTGAGCAGACAATAACGTCACTCTTTCTTTGCGCATTGTTATCAGAACCACTGGCTGCACGCCGCTCTGCTCATGTGGCTGTTAGAGCTGGTGAAGTCGTCCCAAGCAACGTCATCGTCATCGAAACATAGCGCCCACCGTTTGGTTCCCCCTCAGATTAACAGTCAGTTATAGTTGAGAAATTGTGAACTGCTTTCCGACTGTTTGTATGCATATTACAGGCGGGAGGCATAGTTCTTCTATGAATTAGCAGAACATAAAATACATTACAACTGTGGTCGCCTCTGACATATTGTGTATGTTTTAGTTACACATATGTAAGTTGTAATTCTTATGTATGTTTTATTTATATCCTTCGTGTAAATTTAAATGTTGTGTTTGCCGACCTCTATTCAGTTGTTTGACTTCTCACCGTGCTGCAGTGAGGAAGAAGAGTTGGTACACTGTGACTTCACTGTTGCTGTGGTTACAGCTGTGACAGAGCACACTTCTGACCACACCCAGTATCACTGATGAGGTGATGAGGTGCAACAGATGTAACACTTACAACCAGATAACCTGAGGAAGCTGGGGGGATGTTGTCGTCCCCAAATACAGGATACACTCTTTTTGTCATGTAAAATCTGTTTTTTTTTCCACAAAAAAAGCCGAAAAAACATCAACAAAAGACTTTCAGCTTCTTAACAATTTGATGTATTTTTCCGCACAGGTTCATTTGAGAAATGAAAAAACAGTTTAGAGCAAAACAGGAACAGGAATTTTTGGGCCTTCATCAATTTAAATAGACAGGAAAATACCCTGTGGTATTGGTAATGAGAACATTTCTAAAGGGTGCTAATGGGATGCTTTGATAATTCAAGGGGTTGCTGAAGCAAGAAAACACTTCCACTGTGCCACTTAACCAGACAATTATCTTTCAGGGCATTTATTCTGTTGCATCGCCAATCAAGTGGCTCAAACTATAAAGCAATGCATCTCCTAGCAGTGAAACAATACCTCTAGGGCAGTGTACTTTGTGGAATTGTTGAAGGCGATTCTTGGAAATATACAAAATCCTTGATCAAAGTAAAGTCAATAAAGAGATCAAGTTGTACACTTTATTATAAGGTAACCCCTGGACGTCACAGATTAATAATGTACAACAATCCCATAGAATCAGACAATTAATTATTCCTTAAAGTCACCTTGAAGTACATGGGTTCCACCTTGTGTTTGATGGCATGGGCCTTTCCCACCAGAGCCAACACTGACGACACCTTCTCTGGGTCATGGAGGTTCTCCACCACAGTATTGATGGCATTCATCACCCTGCGGGCATGGAGCCGGAGTTGGCTGCTTCGTTCCATCTCCTCTGGATCCTCCATTTCCTGGAATTGGCTGAAATACTGTTTGGCCGATGGAAAGTTGATAAAGAACCTGAGAAGGAAGGAAAAATAGCTTTTTTTTTAGTCACAATAGCAGCATGACTCTGTGGATGGCAATGTAGGTTATTCTCTCCACCACTTTGGTCCAGGCTGATATATTTACAGCAGGGCTGTCCTCAACCGTAAAATTAAAAATCAAACCATATCTTGGATTGGAAGAATTGTGACAGCACTACTACCGGATAGTCGGTAAGACGATTTAACACAGATAGAACGCTTTAAATATTGTGTTTACCAGAGATGTTGCTGATAAGTAGTCTAGAGATGAGCCATTCAGCATGAAAACAACATAACACAATAACAACTAAATCAACTCAAAAAAAAAGCAACATATTAGTTGACCAATGACATATAATCACATCTCCCTCATCAGCCTCAGCTGTTATAAATGCAATGCTATTATACTCCTGCCTATGAGATTAGGATGATAAGTAGTGGCAGTGGCTCCTCTTTATAATGATGACACAAAATTGCACAAATATCATAATTAAAATAATAGTTTAGGTTTCTTATTTTCTTACTGTATTGTTTGCTTTTTTTTGCTGGTTTGCAGTAGAGAAAGGCTGGGGAAAATGAGAAGAGAAAATGCTCCTGTATATATATATATATATATATATATATATATATATATATATATATATATATATATATATATATATATATGTATATATGTATATATGTATATATATATATATTTATACTCTTTTTGTATTGTATGTTTAAAGGAACTTTCCAATCTTAACAAGAAAAACACAAAATCCAATCCTGAATACAAATTAGAGAGGTAGTAAAGCATTACGACCACAAAAACATTACACAAACAGCAAAATTGCTTAAAATTGTTACGATTCATTCTGAATTGGCAATAAAGCTATGACATCTATTCAGCTTAACTGGGACAAATCCCATAAGAAGCTCATAATAAAGCCAGGGGAAATCTATGATAATGAGAACCATGCATGCATCACAACATTTGACCAAAGCATGTGGGAACTCATGGATGAAAAATAAGAATTTACCCAAGAAACAAATGGCCAGAGGCTGGAAAGTCACTCTCTCTCCAATTTCCAAACATGACCCTCATTCAGTCTGCAAACAATATCCCGAGGCCTTTTAATGCAAAGACACCATACATTCCAGTGATTCCCTTCATCAGTAGCTAAGTAGTTTTTCGTTTAGTGAGATTTACGAACACACACACACACACACACACACACACACACACACACACACACACACACACACACACACACACACACTCTTTTGTCTGCAAAGTGTGAAATCCCACTCTGCTCCATCGGTATGACAGGAATCGGGTGCTCAAATATGGCCCTGTGATTTAAAATTAAGTGTAATTGGATGCCGGTGTGCTCAAGAGCGCTGTTTATGTGAGTGGATCAACCTGCAATCAAATTCAGCTTTATTCAGTGATACGTGAACATGTCTACCGATTTGATCTTTTTGTAATACTGAATCAAGTGCCTATCCACTTATGCAGGGTTGGAGACAGGGAGACTGCAGCAAAACAATGCAAAACAATGCAGGGTCACCTTCAAAAGCTTTTTTGCTGCTACGGAATGCAACGCCCTTCATTGTTAAAAAAAATGTCAGTGAGCACCCTATTGCAATAGTTTGGTATCTGATAATTGCCTTCAAGCACATTAATCTGTTACTCCAAATGGACTTCATGGCTCATATTTCATAGTCTACTCAGTACAGTAAGCTACTTTAAACAACTACCAACACAGGCTCCTTTGTTTGAATACTCCTTTATGTCCCAGTCCCCGCTAGCAGCTCTGTAGGACTTAGGCACAGCCATGCTTTGAGCTAAATGCTACCGGCAGCATCCTAGCATGCCTACAATGACATAACATGCTGATGTTTAGCAGGTATAATGTTTACCATGTTCACTGTTTTAGTTACGCGTGTTAGCATGCTAACATCCGCAAATTAGCAAACAAACCAAACCCAAAGTACGGCTGAGGCTGAGGTCATTTTTTATTGGACAAATGTTGGTCTGGTGATGGTATCAAATGAAGAAACAGAGAATCACCAATGTCACAAGGATTCATCCTCTGGGCCACAAATATCAGTCTTTAATGTCATGGCAATGCATTCAACAATTGCAAAGACATTTCAGTCTGGGCCAAAGTGTACTAACCAACAAACAGACTGTTATTGCCAGCCCTATAGCCACAATACTAGTCTGGTTTAAAGTGAGACCTAGTTTAATTTGGAAAATAAGTACAAATCAAATACAAGTGGTATAGCTTCCCTGTCTTGACGCCCTCTCACAAAACAGGGAGCTGTTGCTTACCAAGCTTCACCTCAGAGCTTTTCAAAAAGCATGAAAGAATTGTGATGTGGGAGAAAATAACACATATCTCTAATGTGTCTGGATTGTTTTTGTGGTGTGCCCAGTGAGTTATGTTAGGTCACGTGAGTAAATTCCAGTCTTATACCACCCATGTAGATTTAAGAGCAGAGATAAACAAAGAAAATGTAAATCGTCTTGTGGGATTCTTGTTAGGAGGATTTGTTTTGATTCAGCAGCTTGACAGTTTGCATCACAGAGAGACTCCAAGCAGCTCAGGAAGAAGGAGGTGTGCCAAAGCAACACGAAAGTTTCCACGAGCTTAGCGAAAGGCATATGAGAGAAATCAATCAACAATGTAGAGTATCATTTTAAACAGAGAGCTTTACACATATGCAGACATACAAACAAACACTGACTGAAAAGCAGATGGATTGACATGTAAAACACACACACACACACACACACACACACACACACACACACACACACACACACTTCTGCTCTGACCCACTTTAAATATTGTCACTGCTCCAGCTAACGAGAATCGCTCTTACAGTTACTTCCCAGTTTGAGTTTGGCCCTCGGCAGCGGCGCTACACTACAGTACATCCACATCCCCCAGATCCTATGTCATGCTAGACCTACAAAGGCTCGGCCTGCCTGTAGCACTCTTAGCTTGGCTCTTCCAGCTGTCACGATACGAACACCCTCTTTCCTTGGCGACGGGAATAATGCAGACTCTCGCTCTTGCTCTGCTCAGACAAAGTTAACTGCAGCGCTTTAGGAAAACAGAGTGCTGCTCTGACGTTTTCTTTGAAGAGGAAAAAAAGTTATTTTTTTGTGCCTGTCTTCTCGTGTTAGAATGATAAATGTTTAATCCCCATAGCCAAGGCATGATTTTACATTACATTAAAAAATAATTCAAGATTTTAATGGTTTACCAATATTAAAGGAACTATGTTCTCTTAAAGGAAGACAATTTTAAGGATCACACTGACTCATTTTGGGGTTTGGTTCCTGGAAGATTGTCTATCGAATGATTTACTTCCAACACAGGAAGCAGTGGACTACTTATGTATTGAGGTGGGCAGTGAGAGCATGGAGGTCGGACTGATGGATTAATGGATAGATGTGTACAACATCAGACTTTTATGCAGGCGACCAGAAACTTAACCATCGAACTTTCAATTCAGACCGGGATATATTTTATTATTTAAAAAAATGGCCTGGTGTTGCAGTGGAGAAATGCTAAGCTAGGTTGGAGCTCGATTTAGTAATTAACAGTTGTTATATATGTTATAAACAGTTATTACATTGTTTGTCCACCAGAGAGCACTAACAAGTTGATACTGTAAAATGTTCTACTCATGTATCCTGTTCACAAATGTAAAAAATTAATAAATCGAAGCAATCCGTATCAGGATTGTTTGTTTATGTTCTATATATATATATATATATATATATATATATATATATATATATATATATATATATATATATATATATATATATATATATATATATATATTCTGACTTTCTTTTCATATGAGGCCATCTTGTCATTTATTAACACCAAAACCAAACTTCTTCCATGGCAGCTAAGTCAATCATTCTTAAGATATTGAGCCGCTGTAAAGGTCTCATTTCATTTTCAAACTTTATTGACAATGCTAATCACCAAAGCCTTTAATATTATGCCGTATGGTCAGCATATTGATACAGCTGATAGATGCAGTAAAGGTTTTGATGTAAAAGCACTCATAACATGCAGAGAACCAATGGGCCAAACATCCTGCAATGGCAGGATAGATGGTGTGCAGTGTATTTTCCTCATGGAGGGATACCTGATGGGAAGGTATGGGGGACCAGAGTGACTACCTGATCCTTATTATGTTTCTGAACTTTAAAACTGCATGTCTCCAGAGGCATGGTGAGAAACATTTCTTCCCTGTGGGAGAGGAGCTGGTGTTTAGTACTTTGCAGAGCTCTGAATACATTTTGCACCTGTCTCTGCATTTAAATGAAGTCATCAAACCCAAAGCAGCACCATTACCGAGGCTTCTTAATTACTCTTTGATTGGACTGGAAGAGTTTTTTATAATTCTTTGGAGTACCATGAACAACCTTGAGCCTCACTGCTGGATCTTCAAGGACGTCTTTTACATAAGACAAACTCTGTTAATCCATACTGACGGCTTAATTATTGACCAATTTATATATATATATATATATATATATATATATATATATATATATATATATATATATATATATATATATATATATATAGTCCTGATTGTAGTTCACCTACAGTAGTATGAACTCAAATGTCTCAACAACTATTGGATAGATTGCAATATAAAATTTTGTCCAGGCATTCTTGTTCCCCAGGCGATAAATCATTCGGACTTCGGTGATCCCCTGATTAACAGTTCTTTGGTTTTGATTGACATATCTTGACTACTGGGTGTTACTGCCATCAAATCAGATATTTACACTCTCTACAGGAGGACTTTTCAAACTCTCAACGAGAATGCCGATAGCCAGTATCACGCAGATTTACCGCATGAAATACCTCAAATTCTGTATGATTGGTCTCAGAAATCTGTTTCCTAGTGAACCCTTCCATCAGCACTGTCACCATAGCAGTCCCATTTGACTCAAAGTATGAAGGGTTTGAATTTCCTCACAGAGCCGCCATATGCACGGTTCTGCAGACGCCTGGGGTGCTCTCACTCTTGATGCAATTGCATTTGTACGCATTGGTGAGATTAACTGAGGCTATTGTCACTGTCTATTCTCTCCATGCATTCGGGCACACGGATTGACATGGAAATGCAAATCCCAGATCACACGTTGTGCACTGATCTCGACAATGAGATCTCAACCGGGCAAGACTGTGACCGAGTGTCAGGCCTGTGGTTATGTTAGGTAACTGACAAACTGCCAGCCAACTGTTGATAATTACACACGTTGTGCATCACAATCAGTCGACTCAATTGGGTGAACAGACCATTATTCTGCAACAATTTAGATTCAGCATTTGAGTCTTTTATCAAGGATACACTTACTGATACGTGAAGCAATAGCATTACATACTGTTGTATATTCGTAATGTGTCAGTTGATAGATATATAAACATTTACTGATACGTGAAGCATTAGCATTACAGCTTTGCTGTTGTATAATCATAAGTCATATGATATTTATATAGACAGTATATAAAATAAATTGAATTCACCTCCTAGCACCTCTAAAGCTACCATTACTTGTCTTCACCATGAAGTTGCCAGACAACCAGAGAGAGTGCAGACTCCAAGTCAGTTTTTACACATGAGGGTTTTTAAGGATGAAAGAAAGGACATGCAACGTGCTAAATTGTGAACTTAAAATGTGTTGGATCTTGTTACCCTTTGGCAGAGCCAGGTTCGCTGTTTCCAGTTTTTATTCCAAGCTAGAAAAAACGTCACTGGATGTGGTGTCATATTTACTATAATATACTAAATACTCAAAATATCAACAAGAAAGCGAATAAGCAAATTTGTGACACTATTTTTATGAACATTTTTTATTTTATTTGTATTAGTGATTAATCATACATTCTTGAAAAGACAGCCGAGAAAGAAGTTGTGTAACTGTTCCTGGTATTAGTGAACGGTGCTAAGCATGATGAAATCCAAGAAATGAAGAAAATAGTCATTAGTTGTAGCTCTAGTGCGCAGATTCTGCCACCTGTCTGGCTTGTTGCCTCTTCAACACATCTTGTTGCTCTTTGGCTTCAAGAAGCCCTGCGTCGTGAATATGTATCTTCATCAGAGTCAGCTAAAGATGTTTCTGGATAATATATTATGTGCTTGGCAGGTTTGTCAAAATTGATTGTGATGGTTATCACAACCAGCTAAACTTTAACAAAATGACTTTTGTCATCTTTTTATCAAGGGAGGAAAGTATGTCGAAATAGGACAAGAAAGAAAAGAAAGAAAAGAAAGAAAAGACAGAAAGACGGTGACGGAGGAGAAGGTAGATTGTGTGGCATGGAGGGAGACGGGTACGTGCCAAAGCTTGTTGCTGTCATCCACAGATAAGAACGCATGCACACACACACACACACACACATATATATATATATATATATATATATATATATATATATATATATATATATATATATATATATATATATATATATAATAAAGATGCTTCAACTCTACCTCTATGATTTTCGTCACTCTTAATCGTAAATCAGTTTGTCTCACTCAGTCTCCTTGGCTGCGGATCACTGTCCATTTTAACAAGCCCGAAGGGGTTTTCTTAGTGTAACACTGAGACAGTTTAGCTGGGGACATTCAAATTAATCCAGTCTCTCTGCTTTGATATATATATAAATTTAAAAAAATACAACATGAAAAGAAGAAGGCAAAACACAGTCAAGCCCTGTTGCATCCGGTTGGTCTGCAACACTTTGCAGTGAAGCTCCAGAGAGAATTACTGCCTGTTGGAGATTAGGCACTTGGAGGGAAATGTTTGATTTTATTTGAATGGATAAGTTTTGACAATTTAAGAAGACGGTAGTGATGGTTAAGCACGAAAGCCCTGTGAGTAATATCAGAACAAGATGCTTGCAGTACACCCAAAGATGAAAGTTTATGAGGCTCTGTCTGCTGAATTAACAGAAGTCTGCATCGACGCGTGGCGTGAACTTCATAGAAATGTCAACGGTATTTTGCAGCCAAAACTCCAGAGCAACAGCCGAATTTAAAGGAGAAAAATATGTATTTGGTATAAAGTCTGCTGCACGTCCACGGTGATGTCACAGTGTACCGACTCACCCTGGAGCGCATCGCTGCAGCAGGGTGAGGTAAAGTGGAGTGCAACAAAAAACAAGATTAAAATTGTTTAATGTGCTTCTTGATACGCAACAATAACAGATAAACTAAATAGCAAATAATCACCCTGTGAGTAAAACCACGTTGTAAAGCCCTCCGAGGCAAATCTTGTATTTGTGATTTTGGGCTATACAAAATAAACTGAATTGAAAATTGAATTGAGTTGGTGATTGGTGCACAATTAATGATCACAGCAAGGTTGAACTAACTGGAATAAAACGGGTCATGTGTAAGTATAATCATTGAGATGAAGTCTGTGTAAAGTTGAGTGGAACTTCGTAATGGCCATCATAGCAAGAAAGGCTTGAACATAATGCATATCTTGTAAGGATCATGGGTGGATACCATTTCCCAAAATGGCACCTCATTAATGCCAAAATACACTAAAAAAAAAAACGTGTAAAATGTGTTTGTGACGTCCATGCGTTTTTGTAATTATTGTGTTTGTGAAAAAGTCACATGACCTGCAGTTCTGACTGTGGCCACCACGGTTAAAGCGTCACACAGCCTGGCACCTTCCAACAGAGGCTTAAAGGGGATTTGCAGGAAATAGACCCGTGTGAAGGTATACTCTGGGCTCTTGTAGTCTTGACAACCCCGTCACAAACATGCCCACACAACCCTACCTGGGCTTTTACCTCTGCCAGATTTCAGCAGATTCCCTTTACATTACTTTAAAAATAAGATGTTGTAATTGCGTGACAAAATGTCAGCTGGTACAACCGCTACACACGGATCAAGGGAAATTGGGATTAAACATGCAAGACAGATAACAGTAATTACTGATGGTTAAAAATACAATTAAATATGTGTACATGCAGTATTTGTAAATATACATTGGATATGTATATGTTATATGATGAAATGCCTCTACTTTGGTTAATAAAACCACCTTACTGCTCTTTTCACCACATTTGTGATCTCTGTATTCCTCGACTATCCAACCACACACACAGGAAGGTTGTTGAGAAAGACCTTTAACAGTACAAGATGATTCTCATTTACATCAGCATGCATGAATGTTGAGCCCTTATCTAGTGAGTCCTTAATGTGACGGACTTTTAAAAAAAAAAAGACAAGCAGAAAAGGGACAGTTTTTCGAACATTTTAGGATCATTGTCATTAGTTCTCACTGTCACTATGCGTTTTGATGCAAATACAGATAATGCAAACAACAGAGGACAAATTAGGCGAGAGATCCAAATACTTTACTTTACCAGGATGCACTATATGGTGAATTAATCACAAATAATCTATTGAAGCGTTAAGGATCCACTGCGAGAATAAGACATCCGCATCCGAAGAGCGCAACAGATAGAAAACACACACACACAGCCTTTAACTGAAGCATCTTAAAGAATCATTTGAAAGTTTCCAACACACACACACACACACACACACACACACACACACACACACACACACACACACACACACACACACACACACGCGCGCACACGCACACACACGCCCTGTGACACATCTGGGAGTCTTTCACAGTGACAATAAAATCATTCGCTTTGTTTTCGGGATGAACACTCACCTGATGAGCACAGACACCCCCACGTCCTCGCAGTTCTTGTAGACGTGCCCCCACGTGTCCTGGATGATCTCCCTCTCGGCGTCGGACAGCGGCTCGGCGCGCTCCGGACGACCCTCGCGCTCCACCTCTCCGCTCCGCAGTCCCAGCAGCTGCGGAGGCGGCGAGGGCGGCGGCGGCGACTCCCGGCGAGACATCCTCCTGCGGCGCAGCAGCCCGGAGGCTCTCAGCAGCGCCCGGGGGAGGTAGGGAGCGAGGGAGGGGGGGAGGGAGATGGAGAGCTGAGACCCCACGGCGGGAGCTGGGAGAGGAGATTTGGGATGAAAAGAGGAGCGGAGAGGGAGGAAGAAGAACAGGAGCAGGAGGAGGAAGGGGACAAGGAGAAGAGAAGTGGCAGGCAGTGCTCTCAGCCGAAAAAAGGAAAGGGAAGATGAAGCTCCAAATCCCCCCACTGCCACCCTCCAAACTCTCCCTGCTTGTCCTCCCTCCAACTGAAAACTTATTTCCCTCACTAGTCTCTATCGCTCCCTCCCTCCCTTTCTTTCCCTCTCTCTCTCTCTCTCCTCACTCTCTCCACTTCTCCTCTTCCCACCTCTCTCTCCTTCTCCCTCTTGTCCCCAGTGAGGGAGATGCTGGTCGGGGATGCTGCTGCTGTTCTCCCGTCACTTCTACTCTCCTTCCTCCCTCCTCCCTCTCTCTGATGCTCTGGTGGAGGAGATGAGACGTTCGGAGGCTGTGGGGTGTGTGTGTGTTGTGTGGACCTGATGGAATGACAGAGGGGTGGGGAGGAAAATAGAGAGAGAGAGAGAGAGAGAGAGGGGGGGGGTTGTGGGGGGGGGGGGGGGGGGAGAGCTATGGTCTCTGTCAACACCACTCCATCTCACACATATTGCCTTTTTGCACATGTCTGTGAGCAGAGCCATCGAGTGAGAATATATTTGTATATGTATGTTTGAGAGAAAATGGATGTATAAAACACTTATTGTTAAAATGCAATGCCTCTGCACGTGTCCAAAAATATATCAAGAATCTGATTTCAAAGTCAACATTACGCAGATGATACTGTTTCTTGTGTTGCTGGGAAGACGCTTGGGCAGCCAGTTATCTGCATGGTGCGTAATCCTATTTTTTGTACATTTTATGTAGTTAAATCTTGCGTGAAAATAATATGCACTGCAGTATAGCGATTTCAATACTGTCGGTCAGCATCATTGTAACAACCGGCCACTACACAATAAGCCACACATGAAACTTTTTGATGTTTTATGGACGGGAACTCATTGCAGGATCATTTGTGGTGTGCAGTTGAAGCTTCATTAACAGCCTGTTACAAACCAAACCACGCTAACAATAATAACATATTGTTGCTGCTGTCTTTGGTGCTGAAGATTTTCCCAAAATCCCAGGATTTGTTCAATCATTCAAGTATAATTAATGCTTATTCAGTCCCATTAGTAACTATTGAATTGCAACTGCTGTAAAGCTCCTCTTATTAATATTATTTAAAATAGTATTGATAATAGATTAAATGTCCATGCCCCACGTGTGGATCTCTGTTCAAGACACTCTGTTTTGAACCCCCTCTGGAGGTCGGCAACGATGTCTGTCTGCCGTATGGTGCTGAGCAGGTCAAGGTTTAAGTGAAAGTGAACCAAAATAGTAACCTCTTTGTCCAGAAAATAAAAAACAATAAGATGAAAATTGCTATAATGCTCTGTAAAGGTGCAGGGAACTGCAGAGTCGGGTGACTTTTCTCTGTTGATTTGTCATCACAAGCGACCTCTTTCAAATCACACATTACTTGTTTCCATTGTTATGTAAATATTGATTACAGCCACTTTACTTTATTATGTGTTGTCAGTGGTGTATGTGTTCTGCTCCCCAAAAGTGGCAAAAAAAATCAATAATGCAGATTTAATGCATTGCGAAATGCCCTTATTATTTTAACCTTGGAATTAGTCCCTTATGATATAATAATAAAATCAATGACATTCTCTAAATATAGAGGAATAGATTACATAATATCCATCAAAAGAGTCACAGACTCTACACATCTTGGCATCTGGCTTGATAAGAAATTTGAATTTAAATATCATGTAGAAAACCTTGTTGGTGAGCCGTGTCAGATGCTTGGCCGATTGAATAGGAGCAGAAGCAGCTTGTGACCTGTAAAAAAAGATTTTTGCACTCCTTTTTCTCTGCGTTCTGAATTATGTCAAACATCGACATGGTGCTGCCTCCCCTCTGAGGTCTCCAGATTTATTTTACCTTCTTTGCCACCAGCTTCATTACTGGCGATAATAACGCTCACGACTGCTTTTATATGATAAAGTTGGTCGCCGCCTGTCTGAGAGATGTAATAACCACTGGGTCTGGTGGTTGCAAAATTGCCATTTTGTATCTCATCTTTGTTGCTCTGGCACTGCGTATTCAACACACTCCAGTGACTGGTTTAATGCTCCAGGAGCCCTGAATCAGGAGTGGAGAGCAGACTCATGCGGCAGTCTCATGGAATAAAATACAAATCAGACCCCTCATACCTCAGTAACAGGTTCGATCTGCCTGTGATGGTTTTCACTGAGCCTGTCACTGTCTGGTCCTTCTATTTAGTTTTATTAAAATGGAAACAGCTTGTTGACATAAAAGTGCATGCCAACTGTGCAAAAAAGTTGAATTAATTCAATAAATATCTTTGTTTCAGGCTTTAGGACTCTGCCACATACAGAAAAACGTCTGTCTCTGTGAGATTGACAGCTCATATTTGCCAAAAGGCTGAACCGACAAATACAACGACTACCATGTGTAGATATATTAAACTTTCATTCATGACATCATCTTTTTTTAAAGGTTATTATTGAATAATGATTTTCTAATATAACTTCATATTGCAATTTTCCTCGTTTTCTTTTTCTCAATCCACTATTTTCCCCTCATATGTCTTGGCAGAACAAATCTATGTACAACGCCATGCCAAAAAAAGCACATTTAATTTGGGGAGCAAAAAGGAAATTATAGCTACTTGTGCTGAAGAGGTGCAGCTGCAAAGGCCAGAGGGCACACGCTCAGAAATAGAGATGTGTGAGAAGGTTCTGCTTCCTCATAAAGTCTTTGGACATTACAGAAGACATTCACCAGAGGAAGAGGAGGCTGAGGACAACCTGGGGAGAGGACAAGAACAATGATGCATAATCACAGTATTTCATTGTATTGTAATCCATTTTAACCAATACCCAGTGTCAATACTTTATTCAGAAGCAAATTGTCTTCAAAGGATCTTGTTTTAAAACTGTATTATTAAAACGGTATCCAGTATTTTAGAAATAATGAGGTCAGGAGTCCAATAAAACCCTCAAACAGCCTCTGTGACTTCTAAAGTCAAGTCTGTACATCTCAGCATCAGCCCATATGAAACAACCATCATGTGTGTTCTGTCAAACTGACTCTCACCAGGAAGCTAAAATGCCCAAACTCCTTATAAAGATCTGTGGACATGACCTCAGTGTCCTCAATGCTAGCAATGAGTCTTGTTGATTGAGTCCTAAAAGGAATGAAATCATCTGAAAGTGGGTTTAGACGATTTCATCTTTTTCCGATAGAAATTTCCTTGCTTTCAGAATGAAAACGAATCGGGAGAAAATCAAGAGGACTGATTAGTTTTGGAAATGGGTGAAATTGTTTCACCTCGCTGAAGAAAATATGAATTTTTAGAACTCGAAGATGGACCAAATGACTTATTAAGATGGAGATTTTTGCAGCGAGCAAGCTCAAAGAGGGCAAATCAATCTATACTCCTGCTGAAAAACGAAAAACAGTGCCCAGGGAGGTCCCACATTTATCTCTATCCAATCTGGTACTTTGGTATTGAAAACGTCACATTTGATATTCCTTCTCTGTGCTTGCAAAAAAAAAGAAGCTTGAGATGGAGCTGTTTGATAAACTGCTGTCCAGACAAAACAAACACTGCGCCAGCCATTGTTCTGACAGCCTTGCTGACCTTTTGGGTTTTGTAGTCTTTTACTGGTTGGGTTGTAGTCCCTGTTGTATCCATAGAGATGGAATTGAGGGAAACGCCCTTAATGTCACATTAAGGGAAACGCCCTTCATTACTGACGGGTTTATGGATATTTTTAAGTATTATAATTCAATTATTAACGGAGCTGTAAATTAGTCAAAGGTGTTTTCTTTGTGAATCACTGGTTTCAGTGTTGGATACATGAAGCTAGACCAGAAAACTTCTTCCCTCGTTGTGGGAGTTGACTCAGAACCAGTTAGTCACTAACTTCCTGTTACTTCAGTTGATGAACCTCAGGAAACGCAGAAACACAAAGGGATTATCCTATTTAGGGTCACGAAGGCAGGGTACTCTGGGGATATAGACGCTCACGGGCAATTTACGGGCCAATTAACCTAATCTGCATGTCTTTGGACAGTGGGAGGAAGCCGGAGGGACGCTGCCACGGGGAGAACGTTCAAACTCCACACGCGAACCCTGGCCCCTCTTGCTGTGAAGAGACAGTGCTGGCCACTAAACCACCGTGCAGCCCACAAGAAGTTCCCAAATCTTTCAAATGCATTCTCAGCACGAGGATGATGACAGGAGTATTATGCCACGGAGGCGACAGGAGAAGTCAACAATTGATAGATGGAGCTGTCACTGCATTTTTGCAAAATGCACCACACCAAAGGCTGTCACTCTGTCACTCGTCAAGACAAGATGAAACAACTCACTCAGACAGCTTGCATCTGTCATTCAAGCTACGACATCAAATTGGGAAAGAATATACTCAGTCTCGTATTTTGTGGGAAGTGAACATAGAGGATGATATGAGGACAAATGGACAGATCGGTGCCTCTGACAAAAATCTGTTTGACTCTCATGAGTTTAAAAAATGTATTAATTCAAGTTTGACGGTGTTACATAAAGTGTTTCTGTCATGCAATATCCTTGTGCCAATATGTGATTAAAATATGCCAAAGACCGCTGTCCTGTTACCTCCACTGGCTCTCTGTCAAGCTGCAGGTCTGCAAAGCTTTACCTTTACTGCTGCTGCCATCTACTGTCTGCTGCACTTCAAATAACGTCAAGCGATCTTCTGTGGATAAATCATTTGAGTAAAAAGGGGCATTTAAGGTGGAATGAGGGCTCCTTTGAAAAAAGAAAAAAAAAAAGGTTGGAGGCTCAACCTGTTCAAGTTATCATTTTAAATACGCTTTTAAAAAGTGATAGGTTGTTTTAAAGTTTTTTGAAGTCCTTTTTTTTTATGCAGACCGCTTCGCTGCAAGGGATTTCAGAATAGCATACATTTTAAGTGAATATGTTTTCTTAAAGAATTAATAATAGTTTAATGAAGGGCATTCAGATCTACAGGGATTTTTGCAATTTACCTGATTTGAAGTGATTTTATTTGAGGATGTTTAACTGGTGCTAAATTAGAATGCCTTAAATGTCCAGGAAAGACTTTGTATTTAATCCTGTCAAACACCCAACTCCTGAGGGATATTTTTTCATCATCCCAAAATTGCTTGTACTTTTAAGACCATTTTATCGAGTTATAATGCACGAAAATGTAATTTAAAGGTTTGGACATTTCAACAAGTTATAATCTACCCACATTGTAGTCATGTTTTGTAATCTAGTCGACAGTAATCTGCAGCACGGTCCTTACCTTGGTAACTGTAACTACTTCACTTCTGGCCTCTGGCTCCATGTTGTGGCCAAATAGAGTTAGTGCAATTTTGAAAGAAGAACCAATTTAGTCTTTTGTCAAATTATTTGAAAATGCTTGAATACAGGTGGTAGCAGAAAGCTGCAGATCCTGCAATACACAACGTGGACAAAGTGTGGTCTCATCAAATTATTTATTGTGCCGCTGCAAAATAACTAAATATATGTTTTGTATTTATTTCTAATTTATCTCTAAAATGTAAATGGCAACTTCAAAATGTGTTATTAACTCAAATACTGATGATTTGTTTGATTGTGGAACTGCCTTTTTGTAGGCCTTCCACAAGTATAAGGACAAGTGCATGGGATTAACAAATACTAGTGTAATTGACATCAATGGTGGCTGTATTCTGTTGCAGTGTCCTAGTTTGAAAGCAGTGTCTTTCTGCACTATTGCTGGAAGACGGGTCAATGTTTTTGCAGTAATAAAGCATGTGTAGTTGAGCTGAATGCAAATCTAGTTGCTTTACTCTACTAGGCACAAATATTAGAGAATGCAATGAACGCTGATTTAATTGAATTTTATGATCAGTAATGTCATTTGTGTCAGAGAAACACAAACTCCTATCAAAAACACAAGTTTAGTTTAGTTCATTTGTACATCTTCTGACTAAATTACTGCTCTTTTGCAGCCCTTCATTCAAAATCTAATTTACATGAGGGCACATGGTCAGCATAAATTATGTCTGTCTTTGTACAACAGAGGGCACTATTTCAACACACTAAAATATGATGCCAGTATATGACCCAAAGCAAAATCAAACTGGAAAGATGTGATTAATTTTACTATATATATATATATATATATATATATATATATATATATATATATATATATATATATATATATATACATATATATACATATATATATATATATATATATATATATATATATATATATATATATATATATATATATATATATATATATATATAAATATATATATATATACACAGCTTTTGTTAAATATCTGATATGGTTATTGTGGTTTAAAATAATAATAATACATTTTGTTTGTATAGCGATTTAAAAGGTACTCAAAGGTACAAAAACAATGAAATTGATAACAATGTGAACAAAGCAGATGGATGACATTACCTTTTCATTGCATTCTTCTCTTCGTTGATTTCAGTTGTATCCTCCTGCGTCTGATGATCTCTTGGTTTGTTGTAATGATATATGTAAATATTCGTATTGATTAAATTGGCATTTGTTCAAATTGTTTATGTATTATTTGTAAATCAGATAAGGAGAGTTAACAAAAAAAGAAGGAAAAAATTCAAGAAACCGAAAAGGACCTATAGATCAATTAAATTAGACGAGTATTGCCAATAATTATTGGATTCTGTTACCTGTTTGATCATATGTATCTGTATGAAATCGACAAATACAACTATTGCATCTCTGTTCAAAAGTTGACTGTAATATTAAGTCTAGTATGGCTCTCACAAGCAGTGACATGTAGAATGTCGTGCAACCGCGTAAAGCCGCCGCAGCATCTGCCCAGTCTGCAGGTGTTGATAAATTGGGCGGCAGTTGTCAACTATCAAAGTTTTGGGATGGAAATTATTTTGGACCAATCGTGGTTCGGCATCAGACTCTGGGAGCCAATCGCGTCTCAGATATATTTGTGGGTGTGTCCCGAAAAAAGAGTGCGGCGGTGCAGCGCAACCTCCCTGGCCGGCGAGAGTTCGGTTGAGAGGGTGCTGGATGGTCGGGGAGGACCACTGATGCGAGAGCGGACGAACGGACTAATTTAGCACGCATTGGGGGACGAGTACATTCATCTACTGGATACTGCTTCGCACCTGGACAGGGTCCCTTCATCTTCAGTGTGTGGTAAGTTCAGCTGGAAAAAAAAAACAAAAAGAAGGGACACGGCCGTTTATTGTAGTGAGGATTCATGTGGCTAGCAACAGTAACCGTTAACGTTAGCTAGCAGATTATACTGTGCCGTGACTTTTCAATGATGGAGGACCAACGGTGTTGCTCATGTTAACCGGCGCCGCAGAGCCAACGTGCTGTTATTATATTTTTATTTCAGTCTGATAAACTCTTAAACTAAATGTGTGATGCATGTATCTGTTTTAGAAGAGTATAGCCTTCAGGAGCTGCGCGTGAAACGTTGTGGTCATTGTCCGCGCGCCTTATCCCTACCCAGACACACGTCTATGAGACACCCACACCCATGATGGGATTGAACCCCATCCCCAGAATTATTGTTTCGTATAGACAGGAGAGCGTTTATATGTATTGTTGTTCACCTGCTATTTGTTCGGAGACATAAAAGGCGCCAGTGTCCGACCTTCCGTTGTGTTTGCGGGTCCACCAGAGCTGTCGCTTCCCACGCGGGCATCATGTAGTTAGAGCGGGTGCGATACGAGGCACAGCACGCCAAGTTTAAGCTAACGGTAGCAAGCTAACACTAGCCGATGCAGCGGTACGGCCCGGCCGGTGTGTGTGCGTGTGCGCGCGCGCGTGTGTCAGGTCTCTAACGAGCTATGTCCACAGATAATAGCACATTTTGTCAACCCCCCTCCTCTTCTGAAATATTCCAGTCGGAGGTGTCTATACATCTCTGTGCTGTAACATCAGGGCCGCATGAGGGATGGAAGTAGTGCTTTATCCAACTCGGGAGTGAGGGGATGCAGCGACACGACAGCCAGCAGCCAACTGATCCTCCGGCCCCTGACCCGACCCACATTCATGTCTAATCAGAGACTGATTTAAGCATGGGTCTGACTCGATCCTAGGTTAAATATCTCCGAGCAGTCATCAGCTGATGTTTGTCTACGAGAAATAAGAAGCAAGCTGGAGTGGTGCTTCCCAGTCACGGCCAACATTCAGACTCGTCTGTGTATCAGCTGTTGGAGGCATCAAGTGCTGCTTTTACTTTGTTACTCTCTGTCTTTTTAGCTCAGTTTATGGAGTAATTATATCTTCTATTGGATAATCATCTTTTTTTTCACTATATGCAGGACTGTAACTATTACTTTATTATTAACATTATTATTATTTATTGATGTATGTATTTTATAGATTACTCCTGTGGTCCCCTCACTGTTCCCTTTAGCCCAAGGCAAAACATCTTCAAATAACTTGCACTATTAATCTGCCAATTGTTTTCTCGATTAATTACATGCCTTGCAAAAGGTCAGAATATCTTCAATATATATATATATATATATATATATATATATATATATATATATATATATATATATATATATATATATATGTATACACCAATACATACACCAATATATACACCAATACCGCATGTATTATTGCACAACACAGTCCTGTGGCTTTTGCAGAAGGCTTAAATGGTGATGTGACTGTACATGTGGGTTGGTTATGCACAGGGATGGAGGTGTAAAGGGCTTGAGAGTCTGTGTGGGCCCAACAAGTCCTTCTGCAAAGGAAAGACAGCCAAGTAATCCAAACATAAAGACAGAATACAGATAATTCATTTTACATGTTTTCATTTGGCTTACATTTTCTCTCATTTGGAAAGTAAAACATATCTTGGCGTTCTGAAAGAGTATTGTAACAGATGCTCCTCCTGATTGAGACTCTAGTTTTGGTGCATTTTCTCCCTCAACTTTTCCTTTTCGTCATACAATACATAGACTTACTTCAACGTACACATATACTCAGTGAAGAGCTAATCTTTTCAGATGACCCACAAAAATCTACTAGTAGTACTTTAATACAAGGTTAGCCACCGCAAATCTCTGCTGAGTTATAAGGGTAGCAGCAACCACTATGGATGACTATGATGAGTCGTGACAATGATCAGACATGTGCTGAAAGATACTTATTAAACCCAGTGTTCAAAATTGTCACAGGAGCAAACAAAAAGTGTTAACTTTGGGAAGTCTAACTGCTTGTTGTCTGAAAAGGTTCTTGCACTTTAAGATGAAACCAGAGTTTCCTTGGAACTGGATGGCATTCAGCTGCATCATCCTTAAAGCACTTAACCATCAGCTTTAACACTCAGCAGTATTGATTACAATCAAGTTGAACTAATGTTCTACCTGCCAATGGTTGAAAAGTGCCATGGTCATGGTGCCACCACGTTATGAGATTCGCAAAATAAATATCAACTATTTACCATCTCTTTAAGTCTTGATGCCCTTGAGTCAAATTCTATTTCGTCAGTGGAATCACTGCTTTTTTTTTTTACGCTGCATCATTATACACAGGGAAATGCATGATTACAGCATAGTAGGCTATAAACTTGCACCAACTCTAAATGTATGCTAGGTTCACATTGAACGAGGAAGTGCGGGATTATGTCAATTGTCGAGCAGCAGCGTAGCTGTTGAAACCACATTTTTCTGGCAACAAGCAATTGTACTCCTCTGCTGTTTTGTATTGATTTAAACTCTCTCTCTGTCTCCCTCTCTCTCAATCTCTCTCCTCTCTATCTTTTTCTCTATCTATCTATCTCTCTCTCTCTCTCTCTCTCTCTCACTGTTTGCTTGCTTGCTTGCGTGTGTGTGTGTGTGTGTGTGTATGTTTGTGCGCGTCTGCTCGTCACGCTCGCTCTCTACCACTATCCCAAACAGCTGTGACAATTAAATACAGTGGATTTATTCATTTATTACAGCTTAACAATTCATATTTTAGAGATGTATTTGATGGTAATTTATTTTAATTAGTTGATTAATTTCCTACATAATTGAAATATTTTTTTAAATAATTATTTGTGATACTACGACAGCTTTGCAAATTTTTACATTATTTTGGTACTAGGTGCTCCCTGCGTGCATACTCTGAGCTTTTAAGACTTGACTGTCACAGACAGGTCATTGATAAAAGCACTATTAACGCCATGAACAGGAGATCTCATGTCTGATTTATACTGCAGCAGCTGTGCGCCTATTCTGTGCAGGCTGGTGTGACCACCTCTCGTGCACGCTTGGCACAAATAGTACAGTGGTGGTCTCATCTGTGCGATACAAAGGTGAACAGTGGGGCAGCAGGCTGCATGGAATTTAATTGAAGTTAATTTTCTTTCTGAAGGCCATTTTCTTTTTTTTTGTTGTTCAGACAAACATTATACTTTCTCTACTTCCTACAGGTGGCGTAGTGTGTTCTGCTCCTGGTTCCAGCAGAAATGTCACAGCGGAGTGGGCAGGAGGACCCGGAGCGGTACCTCTTTGTGGACCGCGCCGTGGTCTACAACCCGGCAGCACAGGCCGACTGGACGGCCAAGAGGCTGGTATGGATCCCATCAGAACGCAATGGCTTCGAAGCAGCCAGTGTTCGCGAGGAGCGCGGAGATGAGGTGGTGTTGGAGCTGGCCGAGAACGGGAAGAAGGCGGTGGTCAACAAGGATGACATCCAGAAAATGAACCCGCCAAAGTTCAGCAAAGTAGAGGACATGGCCGAACTCACCTGCCTGAACGAAGCCTCTGTGCTTCACAACCTCAAAGACCGCTACTACTCTGGCCTCATCTATGTAAGTATTTGTCATTCACCCGTAACAACTCGTAATAAACTACTTACACACTGAAGAAACAAAAGTAGGGTCTGAAAATATTTTTCTTGATAGTTTAATAAGAGTTGATGTGACCAGTTCCTTCCAACCACCTATGAGCCCCTCTACAGACTTTGACATCAATATATATATGTTCTTTGTCAGGTTTGATTTACATCTCGAGAACTACATTTTAAGAATTCCTTCCTTCATATGGTCTAATATTATGAGCAAGTAGCCAAATCCTCAGTCTGAAAATGCACAATCCATCTGCATATCTTAGCATTTTATGCTTGAATCTCTGAATTCAGGAGATGAAGAAACACACCTTCTATGACCAAGCCATCATGTCCTACGTAAGCTGCCGATTTCCCCTGTGATTATGGCCCACTTAATGCCATGCATTCCTGGAATAGCCTAGCCACGGAGCTTGTGGGCCACCTGAGACCCGGGAGGTGGCAGGGGCTGAGCGGTTCACACTCTGAGGCCCAATCATAAAGACAGAATGAGTTGGGCTAAACTAGATTATTTAAACAGTGGAACATATTTCTACTCAGTAAGATATTTACATTTAATCATATCAAAACAAATCTTACAGCTGAGATTGTCTGAAATCACATGCATCTTACCCGTACGTAAAATTAAAAAAAAAAATCCCTTTTGTTCAGGGAATTATTTGTCAATTGTTCCACTTACATTTTATTTGTTGAGGGGAATATGCTGAAGTTGAAAGTACTTGTACTTGTACTGTGGTTTTCTGCCCTTGGCCATTGATCCAGAACTTATTACATTTTATGGATGCAGTCAGGACATTTGAAATGTTAATGAAGACACGTTGTGTTCTTTGTGTTGTGGGGGCATTACTGTCATCATGCAGTACAGTAGATGGCCAAACCACCAGCATTATAGCATTATCTCCTTCAGGGGAGTAATTACAGGAAAGAATCCATTTGCAGGTATTTTCCCTCTGTTGGGATTTAAATGGTCTGTAATGTGTAGTCCATCCAAGAGCTATTTTGCATTAGTGTATGTACTTTGTAATTTTACGCACTTTACTGCATCATATATTCCACTAGGATTTGCTACATTTCCAGGATGGTATTGGACAACTCTTAGTATGTGCTACCGATATGTATCAGGCGATTGCCCAGCAAAATGCAGTTTGTAGTCCCGGTTTTAATCAGCCGCTGTAGAGTGCTGAACCAGAAAATATTTTACATAAAACAAGCTGAAACCAGTCAATGTGGCATTTTGGCTTAATTTCTTATCAACATTCTTGCAGATTTTACAATTTAATACTCATTTTAGTCTTAGATCGATTACGTCATGGTCTATTCAGTCAACTAAACCTAGCATCTTTACTGCTGTATGGTAGCAAGGCCTAAATATAACATTTTACCACTTTATAATTAATGTAGTGTAATATATATTTAAATATAGGGCTCGTGCTGTGAGCTCTGCTATGTGTTCTCTGTCCTGGCTCTTTGCCAAGAGGCTACTTAGTGCGTTTGTATCTTCAGACAGCAGAAGTTGTTTGCCGCCATATTAGAACAATGATGATTAATGACTATACAAGAATTCCAACGGACATAAATCATAAGTAACATGTGCTTTGGAAGTTAATTTTTGGTTACAGATTTGATTTATTCTTCATGTGCTGAAACACAATTCTCCCTTCTTACACAATCTGCACCAGTAATATAAAGTTCAGTTTTCATTCATTCAATAAAACAAATTCAGTATAAATTACATTTCTTTTTATACTTCAGTATTCTTCAAAGTGCTTTTAAGGAGACCCCAGGCCCATCTCTTAACTCGGGGAGGCCTGTGCTGAGTCACACTGTAACCAACCCGCCTTAACAGAGTCCTTTGTGTTCACTGATAAGCAACAGCTGTCTACTCAAATAACTGAATTTCTTTCAGTTTTTCTGCCAGAACCTAAATAACAGCCAATGCATGTGGGCTTTTTGTACATTTCCCCACTGCGGGACTAATAAAGGATTATCTTATCTCATCTTACTTTTAGAACGTGTGCTATTCTGCAGGGTTTCAGATATGTTTTTCTTCTGATCCAGTTTGCATACTTGATACATTTCTGAGCTGCTAAATGATCATCTCTCCTCAAGGCCAAAGACCCCAAGTGTGATGCTAATGAACACAGAGTGTTAGGAGATTGGCGTTGCATGCATGCAGATCTCTGTCAGTCATTTCTGCTTTAGCATTCCTGTCTGGCATGTTTTTGTTTCCTTCTTTTAAGGATTGTGTGACCTTTTAAGTCAGACCAGCATAGCACATCGCTGACATAACCTCTTTGATTACTTGTATCCGCACAACAGGCAGTGGATGTAAAGGTGATAATTAGTGGTTGAACGGGTCATGCAACCCACGGGTAGTAATGGATCAGCTCAAAATAAAAATGGGAGCAAATACAACTTTTAGAGATCCCTGATACCGCTGCTACTAATTGCAGATCTTTGAAGATTCATAATGGCAGACACAGATTCCCGTTGTTTGATTATAGCAGCTGGTCTACAAAGCTCCAGGCTCTTTTGTCAGTGTAAAGTAAAACATTCTAAAATGTTATCCTTTTACTTTGTTATTATTTTCTATAGTGTATCACAGCAACATAAATAGATTTAAATAATTTACCATCATACAATACAGTGTTTTTCATATGGTAACCGAGTCTGTGAGATGGACCATGGTGACTTAAAACACTAGTAATAATCATGCTTCAAAGTCTTTTAAATTGGAAGGTAAAAGAGAAAATAATTAAGACAGACTTCATGTGCAATTTTCAATAAAACAGTTTCACTCACTGAAACTTTGGTGGACATAGCACGCCATGCCTGGCTTTGCCGATTAGCATGGTTAAAGGAAAAGAGGACTGGATATGGTGATGATGTCACTGTGATGCATTATTGAGTCCACACTATTTGCTCAACCTTTTGTTGCATTGGCGGCACAGAGTGCACATCCCGAAGAGGCTGGCTGGCAGCTCCAGGCTGAGAGCTTAATGTAGATTCTTGTGGGCCTTTATCGGCAGGCTGTCTCTCGGTTCAATAAGTCTGCCTCTTACTGGAGCTGCCTTGACGGAGCCAAGGTAAGGGTTGGCTCCGTTGCAGCCAACCTTTACCTTGATTGTTGGCTGGGATTTTTTCTTTATCATGTGAAGAGGTGGATATTTTTATAAAACGCCAACTCAATAACTTGTCCAAAGACATCCTGTTACACAATAGTAAAGCTACGCTGCTCGTTGGTCGCGCTACCCAATGTCTCCAACTAATTTCTCATTAATTTTTTTGCTGTCAGCATTTAATGTCTTCTTCTTTTTTCTTCTCACGCTGTCATCTTCCTTACCGGGTTGAATGAGTCCTCTCAGCTGTTTGAATGTAGGTTAGTTCCCTCTTGTAAGCACACAGTGATGACAGGTTCATCGTTTTAATCAAGTGCTGTTGAGTGAGATTAAGCGCACCTCAAGATTTAGAGCAAATACAGAGCTGTAAGAATCTTCACAGTCTGTCTTGGTATTACTGGAAATAATTAAAATGTGTTGTGTGAGGAAAATGCATTTCTTAATGTCCCTGAGAAGTGTGCAAAGACAATGACGTGATGGCAAAGCCCAGTTAGCCCAGTTGTGTCAGAATGGGGGAGGTGAGTGGGGGGCACTGGATTCTTGTAATTGCAGAGCACCCAGAAATTGTTTCCCCTTTTCCCATGGAGAGAGGCTGAGGCCCTGTTGCTAAGCACCGTTTTCTTCACAGACATTTATTTGGACATTTCCGGAGGGCTTGGAACCTTTTCAACTGTGTGAGAGTTCTCCTCTGTTCACCATCGCTTCTCTGAGTTGTGGGCTCAAGGGCCTGTTGACCAGCTCAGACCCATTTATCAGCTCAAAATACCCTGCACAAAGATTCATAGATACTGTTGACTTGTAGTGCTTCAGCGGATCATAAAACTCACCGTCCGGATCGGATCACGGATCAGAGTCACGGATCGGATGATAGCTTTTTCTTTTGTGCTTGGATCAGCACAAAAGAAAAAAAGGAGCAATTATAACTTTTTGAGATCCCTGATCTTGTTTTTTTGGCCACCGATACTATTTGCAGATTATCGATGACCCATATTGGCAGAAACAGATTCCTTTGTTTTTCAATTATAGTATTTGTAAGGCTCAATTGATTGCATTATTCACTTTCCAATGACTGGTAGAATGTTTGGTCAAACTCTGCATTTTGAGAAAGAAATGACCTCTAACTCGTTGTCTGGCTGGTGTCTTGTTATGCCTGGTTGTGTCGGTGTCCAACCCCTTGCCCTCAGAGCCGCATTAATCCCTCAAATACCCCCTGGGGTCCACGTCAAGGACAGCCAGCTGAGTCATCCCTCTCCCCTCTGCCTGTAGCCCACGCTGGGCCAGGAGCACTGATCTGTCTGCCTGGCGCTGTGCCCACCGTAGGGGGCTTGGAAAGGGGTTATTGTGGCGTGGGCCCTATACTACATCCTGTGCTGCATGATGTTTGGTTTTTACAGGCGATCCCAGTTTGTAAGGAGTGAGCATTGGCCTCAGGAATCGGTGAAGTAGAATAGTGTTGCTGCGGGTGATTGCAGGGTAACAATTCTCAGAGGGGCTATACAGAGCTGTGTCTAAAGCATCTGTGCACATGGAAGAAGTGGGAAGGGGGGCTTTGATGGCCATCTGGTGACATTACCCTACAGACACACACACAACACACACACACACACGCGCACGCGCGCGTGTGCTACAGTACAACATGACCAACTCCAGAGAGACCTGTCTGTTACTCCCATGTATGCATATCTTGGATGGTTTCAATTTGAATAACTGTGGACTAACTCCTCTCTGTACCAGCAGGGTGTGCATATATCATCATAACCCTTATGTTAATATCCAGCTATATCCAGAATACTACAGTAATCAACATGGCAGAATTTTTTGATGTGTGTTGTACAAGAACAAAATCATCCTAATTCAACCTACTATAACTAATTAAACTTCTGTCATTTAACTTCAGTCATTAAACAATGCCGATATTAAGTGACTATGTGGAATCATTGACTTGCACTGAATGCTCATTGCATCGCAGCGAAGCATCAGATTACATATATGTGTTGTGTATGTGTGAA
The DNA here is from genome assembly GCF_023055335.1 of Clinocottus analis. NCBI lineage: Eukaryota > Metazoa > Chordata > Actinopteri > Perciformes > Cottidae > Clinocottus > Clinocottus analis. Next base: position 1,033,834 of record NW_027176009.1, on the reverse strand, counting down.
TGTGTGGTGTGAACCTCCAGCCATGTGACAGTTGTGATGTGTTTTGCCAGTGGTCTTTCTCTCACTGAGCCTCTCACACACACACACACGTACACACACACACACACACACACACACACACACACACACACACACAATGCCCTCTGCACACAAAGCATGCTTTGGTCATGCCAGCATTGTTCCAGTTCAACAACTGGGTTAGCAGGCCCTGGGGCCCCCCTGCAGCCCACTGGTTGCCGCAGACAACATAATTTAAAGAATCTGGCTTTGCAGTCCAGCCAAACAGATAAATCAGAAAGGTGACAAAAGAGGGAGGAACGGCATAGAAAAAGAAAAAAAGCACAGCGGAGTTGGTACCAATACCATAGGATGGTAAGCGAAAGGAGGAGAAACGTCCTCTTCTCATTTTAAATCATGATCTGGACAGATGGCAGCAATTTATCCACAAAAAAAAAGTTGTTATCGGCATCATGTATCAAGATGTTTGATAATCTCGGTCATTGATTCAAAAAGCCTTAATCTGGTATACCCCGTGAGTTAATGGAGTGCCCCAGCAGCAGACATGTAGGATTAACCCTGTGTTGTCCATATTGTCGTGGATTAAAATCCCTTGCATCTGATTCCTGGTGTCAGTCAATGACTGTCGGGGTTAAATTGCTACCAGCTTGATGTAGATAAAAAGGAGATGGTGAAATGCTTTGTACAAGGAGAATCAGTAAGGGAGCAAGAATAATAGTTTCAATAAAGCGTGAGACACTTGGGAGTGTGCCAGCAAGCTGCAGATGTGCACTGTTTTCTTACACAATCACATAATCTACACAACATAACACTCGCACAAACAGATTTGTGGATACATTTTGAAATTATAAGTTGATTTTGTGTTTGCATATATTATTTAATAAGAGCTGCACAAAATGCACTGGGATGTGATTTAAGCAGGTTTAAGAGACTTTGTGGCACTCATCAATTTAGTTCTCAGTGGTATGAACAGTATTGTAATCCAGACGTGACGCACAAATCATATACAGATTCCTTACTAGTGACTTAATCTGATATTTGAAGTTTAAATATGGTATATATAGTGCAATGCTAACATCTGGCTTGGACTCCAAAAATACATCATTGCTTATGATGAAATCTCACCTTAGTGCTCCTTCTCATGAAAAGGTGGCATTCATCGGACTGAAACAAGCGATTTACGACATTTGGTAATTCTGGCTTGGCTTGTCTCACAAAGAGAAGAAGAAAATGTTCTTTCATGAAGGCCATTGTAACAGTAATTACTAATATAATTTATATACTTGTATTTTAATCTGTACAGGACTTCAGCGTCCAATAAAATCCACACTCAGCATTGTTCCCTCTAAATTGTGTTCCTTTGTCAGCACACTAAAATGATCTCAAATCCCATTTGTGCTTATTCAGTATCCATTTAGAGCTCAGTATCATCAAAGCAGCCAAAGACTAATAAAACTGTAAAATACTAACTGTGACATAACGATGATGTGAAGGCTGCTGTGTGATGAATTAACAGTCAACCACGTTTTCTTTCCTCTTTTTTTTAGACCTACTCTGGTCTCTTCTGTGTGGTCATAAATCCCTACAAAAACCTGCCCATCTACTCAGAGAACATCATTGAGATGTACAGGGGCAAAAAGAGGCACGAGATGCCCCCTCACATCTACGCCATCTCAGAGTCTGCATACCGGTGCATGCTGCAAGGTAAGTCTTAATGTCACCACTGTACTCTTTTCTTCATGTCAAATTAGGCATAATGTGACTTTGAAGTGTTTTCTGTGTGCGCCATTGTAGCATGGAAATGTCACAGCCTACTTACAAGGATGTGTCTTTCTCATTTCTTTTAAGAAGGGATTGCTCTTCCTGAAATGTCGGGACAATGTGCTTAATGTTTTGTTTCATTCAAAGATACATTTTGACAATTGTGTTTCGCTCTGTAAAGTCCCATCTTCTCAGATGTGATGTGTCAATGCTAGCTGGTCATTTAGAAGACCAAGAACCTAATGTCTTCAGAGTGTTTTGGTAGCACATTTCTGTTTTACACATTAGGATTGTGATTTTGCGGTAGTTTGAGGAATGCACAGAACAGGAGCCCAACATGTGCATGTAGAAAAAAGCTAAACATGTGGCTCCAACATGACTCTACCTACAATAAAAGCAGGTAGTTGAAGTGTCTTGGATTGACAAAACCACGAGAATATAGCCACAACATTCAGATTTTTTATTCAATGCTGGCCTTCATACAGGGTTTTTTTTCCCCCAAGCATCTGCCTCTATCAATGTGCACAAATAAGACTAGTGTTAGACTCCTAACTCTGACTTTCAACATGTTTGCATATATTTCCCAGAGCCTGACGCTGCCGTCATCGGTGGCGGTCGTCGCATTTATTCAATTTGAATTCGTTTAGGAACATACAATCTTCTAAGTGAAGGCAGTTCCCTCAGAATGATGTCTTCAAAGACCCCCTTGCCTGGTAGTTGGCGAGCTTCCAGACTCTCTGAGCAGTGACTGACTGGGATCAGACCAGCGAGAACAGAGAGGGTGACCCCATTGTGCTCAACAATAGCTCCTTTGTGTGATTGCGATGGCCGACCAGTGGGGGTGGTGACAAACTGGACAGTCCCGTCAGTCCTTTTCGGCCTTACTTTCCCGATGTTGGTACACAGAAGGAAGTTTTGGTAGGGTTAACAAATAGCTTGATTATAGTTTTGCCTCGCTTTAACCAAACCACATATGTCATAATGATGATTGTCATTTGTTATTACCCCCTTTTTTTGCCACAAATGTTCTGATATTTCCTTGTAGTTTATTGCCACAATGCTTGTTTTGAAATTGATTAAATTACATTATCGACATAAACGCAGTGGGGCAGTCTATTAGTAACGTGTTTAAACACTGTAGTTGTACATTTTCTTTTTTCTTCAACCAATCAAGCTTTTCAAAGGATGCTTGTGTTCACTGTGTGTCTCGCAGTGCACAAGCTTGATTGGTCTCTTTTAATGCGTCGCTACGTCGTGTCGGAATTAACAGTGTTAATTCAAAATGAGGTTTGTAGGTTGGAGATTAGTGGAGGCCAGCTGCTGTTCAGATGTGGCCTTCAGCATTTCAGCAACCTGGCGGATATAACAATATATAGCTATATAGACCAGAACTGTTTTTTTTCCTTCTCTTTTCTCCAAGTGTTCTTTCATGTCTTTGACACAGAGGCAGATATCATCACATTTCTTAGATATGGATGACATTTTCAGGGGCTGTTTCTATATATATATCTGTGTGGTGCAGTACATTTTCTGGAAAATCCAGAAACAATTTATAGATCACATTGGCTCATTTTGCAAACAAAATACCTGCCAAATCAAGATGGGACAAAACATATACAGATATCCAATATTGCCATAAAATGGCCAAATATAATACTGAAAGAATTGTCTCAACAATTTTGATCAAATCAATAAAATGTTCTGCCAAAATCTAATTAGAAACAAAGGATAAACAATCAATTGATAAATTGTAAAACTAATCGTTAGTAACATCCTTAGTCTAATACGACAAAAATATCAAGTATTAAGTATATCTACTTGGGTGTAAAAGATCTGGCAAAGTATTTTGAATAACTTTGAAAATGATCACACACTCTATGCCACCATATGGCCCAACACCATGCGCCTGTTATCTCAGAATGTTTCATTACATTCCAGTTATTAATATCAATGCTTTCACACACCATGTTTAGACTTTGCAGTGTCAGTTGCCATCTAAACAAGAAAGAACACTCGAGACAAATCATTTGTTGTCTCTGATTTATGAGCTTTGGAGCCGAACAGATTATTATAACATATTTTAGGCTGAAGGGTGTCTCAGCCTAACAGGGATCTGTTAATTACCTCAGCATCGCTGTGAAGCCCGTCAGTACTCCGATGGGAGGTTAAATGAGGTGTTACCTAACAAAGACAGGGTGTGTACGCTGCAACCTCTCGAACTTACTGCACATCTGTCATTGATTAGCCGTCCAGATACTTTACATAATTGCCCTCAATGCTCAGCCGAGGTGAACTCACTGACGTACAAGGTGCTAATTTTACCATATTTGTTGTCAGGAAATGCTGATGTTTGTTTAAATGAAAACACGTGTTGAAGGTCCAGTCATGTCAGCAGCTGCGAAGGTCACCCAGTGGACATGCTTCAACAGCAATGAAAAATGTCCCAAGGTGTGGCTTTGAAAAAGGGAGTCTTTGTTGCAGTTGAGATGGTGTAAGACCCCCCCTTCTCGAGCCACTCCCTGGTGTCTAATCAGGGTGCTAGGTCAGGTCCACCTAAATCCATCTTAGCTTATTGAGTTTTTTCTCTCTCACAGAGGTCCATTTTTATCAACAATGAACAAAGCCCTTCTCATCTTTCATGTGTCACATGAATGACTGATATTGATAAAAGATTACGTGCATTGTTTGAAGAATGCAAACTCATGTTCCATGAAGTTGTCCTCCCAAAGGCTGCTCTTTTTCTCCCTTGTGAAAAACAACTGGAACAGATGTGGTTGTGTGTCAGTAACTGAAGGAGCACTCCACTTGTATCAGAAATAGCACAGCTGGAGCTATATAACTGCTAATCCTTTAACTATTACTTAAAAAGAAAAAACGTTATATAAAATGTAAGCTAATGCTTTCCTCCCTGACACACAGTTTTATTAAGAAATTGTAACCAAAGCCCTTTGTTCCAATAAAATGTAAGATCAGTCATTTATTAATGACCACACGACCAAGGTTAGTGCAATTTTCTCTCTGCAGAGCACAGTGGAAAGCTCTATTCATCAGTGACACACAACACCTGTTGAACCTCAAAAGGATAAAACATGGATTGTTTGATTGTTTGACACATCTCTGCGCCCCGACCCAACATGGGATGTCGGTATGTTATGTTACGTGAAGCAGTGTCTTATGCATGAGAATACAACGGTTGAGCACAAAGCTTTTGTGACTGATGATGAGAAATTCCTTGTTGTTGTGATTGATGGAGCAGCTGACTCCACTTTACTTTTTCATTGTTCCCCAATTCATCTTAGAAAAGCTCAGATGTGTATCTGCAGTACAAAATACCTCCCTGGCGCTTTTTTGTCACCCAGTGTGAAATGATTTCTGGCAGACTGAGTTTTGTAAGAGACTTGCTCGTGAAGTTCACCTTTTGGCTTTTCTGAAAGGGAGACAGCGCCTCAGACAGATATTTTATGACACAATATTATGTCATTTTATTTAATGTACCTAATTCATTAATTTTGTTTTATCTCTTGTTACTCAGGTCCATATCACATATATAACTTTCACTATGTCTTTAATTCCCTTCACACAATAGTTTTCCTTCTCAAGTCCAGTCGCCTCTGTTTTGCTGCCACACTACCTGTCACCACTGATTTATTCTGAAACCAATGTAGATATTGATGACACATTTGTTTCTTAGCTTTAGCTTCTTAAACAATGTTAATCTCCCTATCAGATTTCTTTCCAGGCTTTCCCTCTCAGATGGGAAAACTAAATACTTTGGATCTCCATTCCATTTATTTCCATCTGTAAATTCTTGGCTGCTCAGCTTCAGTTCTACCCACACGAGAGGCCTTTGACATTATAGCCCTAAAATGGATGGTTTGAAATGATTGACTGCTTTGACTTTTAAAACCATATTGACAGATACCTCTGTGTCAAGGGATAGTCGAATCCCTTTGGGATAATAGTTTATGGTTTTCATTTATTTGGATGGTGCAGTAAGCTGAGAGACATGTATTGGTTCATGCCACTGCAAACATCACCAAAGCCTTCTATTAACTGGCTGAAAAAGCCCCTTTAGCGCCCTGTCATAAGTATAATTGCTCCGAGGCGTTAAACTAATAACCAATCACAAGCCCCCTCTGTGTTATGAGATAGCTGTTCTGTGCCAGGACTTTACAGACACCCAGGATTCTTCAAAATCAGCCATGCTTAAGATTTCATGTTTCATGCCAAACCCCCGTCCCTCCTCCCGCTCCATCCAAGTGGGCTTATGAGCAAATCCCATAATTGCCACATGGGATACTTAACCCACTACTTTATTATAGTTGGAAAATCAACTATATGTGGTAGTCCATGAATAGTAGTTCTGCAGTTGTTTTTTTTTTAAAATGATATTGGTCATCACCAGCGTAGCTGGACTATTGAATAGTTTTGCAGGATTGCATTCATCTTTAGATTGTCATTTAAAAATGTATGTATTGAAAAATTATGACAGTAGTTGTAGTATCTGTATAGTATCTGTATGAAGGATGCAACAACAGTGGACTTTGTCGATCAGTGCATTTCCAATAGTCTTTTTTGCTTATAAAACGCTTGGAATAGAATTGAAGCTGTGAGTTTTCTTTGGTTTTGGGGTGGTAGCAATGCTGAAATACAACTAAGAGGTTGCTGATTGCCACTAAGGCTGCAACTAACGATTATTTTAATAATCGGTTTATTATTTTTTCAATTAATCAGATAAAACTTTTTTTTTTCTCAAAAAGCATTATTTTGCAACCTGTTATTACAAAAACAGAACTGACCGGGAAAATTCACAGTGCAAACAATCTTAACAATAAATAATTTACAAAAGTAAAGAAATACAAATCAGAAATGTAACAGGACAGTGTAGAGAACTTGTTCTAAAACTGCATTTTAAAACGAAGAAACATGGTTTCAATAAGACGTTATCTAACCCAACAGCGCGGCTCAAACACGGGGAATGAATGACTCGCGAGCGAGCTAACGACCACGGTTAGCCTAGCTGCTACGTCATTGTAGCAAGCAATGGGAACACGTAGTGACATACGAGAGGATACAGCGGGCTGCACCTGGACCTTGTGTCTGCTGCACTCTGCCCTCAACTCAACTTTCATACTCAAACATCTCCGCGACTTATTGAGTGACGTAATAATCGCGCGACACAATGAATCGATAATGAAATTTGTTGCCAGCTTTTTAAAAAAATTGATTTTGATTGATTTTATCGATTCGTTGTTGCAGCCCTAATTGCCACCCATGTTCATAAATAGTAATCCCCCTGACCGGGTCGTAAAAAATATGTCTGGATTCCTGTATACTAGCTGATACAACCCAAACAACCCAACATAAAGGTTTGTGTTGGGCGATATGGCTTATTGACAATCATTTTGGTAATGGCTTAATATACTGTCTGTAGCTCAGCAACATTATTAACAATATAGCTCCCCTTTTTCTTCGCTGACAGCCCAGAGTCAGATCTCTAGGCCCTTGTGTAAATGAGACAGCATCACAGTGGGCATTGATTTGTCTTCATTGTCATGAACATTCAACTGATATGTCCTACCATTTACATCTCTGTGTTTTTTGAGGTTTTTGTCCCACTGTGACTCTTAAGTAACGGCTAGATCAGAGTGCTGGACTGGTTCGTGAAGTGAGTGTTTGCCCTTCAAATACAGGCATTAGCCATCAGTGGCAGACACTGGCTCAGGCCCAGCGTGCCGCAGCCTCACAATGCGCTCACTGTCGTGGGCTGAGATCAGCTCACCCTCCTCCCCACCCCCTTCCTTCACCCCTCTAGCTGAGAGAAACACCACATGCAGAGCCGCTGTGTTTATGCCAAAGCCGCGAGACATCCTCAAATTTTCTTTGTCACCAGTTTCTTAGACCATTGACAAGAGAGATACATTGATACAGATACTGCCATTGGACTCAAACAGCTGGATTGGGTATCGTGACAAAAGGCCAATCTGGCATTGGCTACCATTATTTTATAAAACAATAATTAGTATGTTTATAGCTATTTATTTATCTGTTACATTTTGTTTTACAAAGTTAAGAAAGCAGTGTTCAAGTGGAGCCCGGTGTTGCTTTACATATAACAGAATTATCCCAGAAACTACCACACAGTGAGGCAGTTTATTAATTAATCACTGGTATCGGATCGGTACTTGGTATTGGTTGATACCAAAATCCCAGGTATCGGTATCCGGACTGAAAAAGTTTGATTGGTGCATCCCTAATTGATGTGGACCTTTTTATTAATTTTTTAATCTGAGAGCTACTTTTTTCGACGTCTGTGTACACCTGTAACATGTCTAACTGTCAATGTTTTGCTATTAAAAAGGTCTGTATTCAATACTTAAAATGATATTCAAACTTCTCAGCTTTCCCTTTCACTAAAAATGTTCTATAACCTGGGGGAATGTTCGCTGACTACCCAACATAATGGGAGTCATGTGGAGCTGGCAAGATCGTTACCAATCATGTGAAACCCACAAAACAGTGCTTATGACCATTAAGTAATGTTACGGAAATAACAGCCCCGGTTTGGGTAGTCTGCCAATCAGCGCTTGACAGTCTGGAGGGGTTGTTAGGGTTGCAGCAGTGCTGGCAGATTGCTGAATGGAAATGAGAGGTCTCACAGTGACCGGATTGCATCTTTCCACTGTGTCTGCAGCCAGGCTGATAAAGGAGACACTAGCGCTCTGAGCAGTGTGGTGTTGTGTCTGACTCAGATAGGGATGCCAATGTAAAGAGAAAGAGGGGGAAAAGAAATGATGGCATTACATGGATTGTGTTTGCATGTGTGCTGTCATGCAGGAGGTAGCAGTTGACGTCATAGCTTGAGAAATCCTGAAGGATCTGGGGTAGCTTTAGCGTGTGTGTGTGTACTTGCATGCATGCGCTTGAGGCTAATTCCCCTTCTTACAGTGCTTGACTGCAGGAAGTTCCTGCTCAAAGCCAGGAAACCCATGTTGTCCCTGATGAGCCATTCAGCTGTGTCCTCAGTCAGATAACTTTCCATCATTTTACCCCAAAGGAGCACAAGTCAGCACTTTCGGTCCAGGAAACCTTCACCTCTGGCAGAACGGTCCCGCCTGGGACGCAACATGCACAAAATGAGTTGAAGTATTCACAGCATGTCTTATAGCAGTGGTTCCTAAACTTTTTGGCTCGCGACTCCATTGAAATGAAGCCATGTTTACTTGTGACCTCTCGTCACATGTCATGGCCTTAAGTGGCAACATGAGCATGGTGTCAGTGATGAATGTGATTTTTTTTCTTGGATTGTGTCCATGCACATTTCTTTGAGACGCACTGAACCAAATTAGGTCACACAATCACAGGATTGGAGCATTTTGGAAGTGTGCTCTGCTGCTCCTCGTGGTTAAATGATCAGAGCTCCCATCCACCTCTACCTCTGAGATATAGATCATGTATCTCCTGTCAGCTTGTTGCTGTAACGGCAGAGGAACCATCCACACTAGTAGTGTTTCAGGGAACTATCATCTTTTTCCATGAATCTTATTTGTATGTTGCTCAAATAGATCGCTTCAGCAGGATTAAACACTTTTGAAACCAACCTATTTTGCACAACCCAAACTAAAAAAGGTGTATCTTTGCAACCATTATGGCTACATAAGTGAGATTTGTTACTGTTTAAGATCTTCAGGTAAAAAAAAAAGAGCACTTTTTGAGAATGATTATTTCTTTGAAATAATGCAAGGTCTAACTCTCACCCAAATCATAGCACAATATGTGAACATTCTCTCTGAAAAGGTTAAGTGAAGCAGAAGAAAGTTGGAGAGGGTTTAGTACAAAGAACATTCAGACGAGGTCTCCAAAATTTGGATCGGGGCACATTTGCACACATCTGTGACATTTGAATTTTCACATGTACCAAACCATATATTTCAAATGTATAATGATGGTGCTCAATACATCCAAATAGAGCAGTTAGGGGTTATAGGTTTTTTTTATGAAACAACCTACGATTTACAGTTTTATAAAACAATCACTCAGTCTGCTCCCCCGAGAGGGGGATTGGTTTTGAATTGGTTTGAATGGCCTGTCCTTGTGACATAAAGTGGGTGGAATCCACAAATCCAGAAACAGGGAAATTATGTTTTACCATTGTGTTGCAATTACTATTGTGTTGCAATTTCCACCTGATGAAACACTTTATATTAAAAATAAATTAATCTGCAAGCTCTTGTTGCCTTGCAACCATTTTCTGAGGGCAAACTTGGACAGGCTTTTTTTCATGCTGTTGTTGAGCTACTGAATTTATTTGAGATAACTAAAATTAAATCTTGAATGTTAAGGCTAGAATTGTCACAACTCTACTGAAATTCAGAAAAGAAGCATAGTTCCCTGAGTTGTTGATGGCTAACAAAGTCAATATACTAATGCAGCAGCTTGCCAGTAATCACCGGTAATCTTTCAGCTCACAGATGTGTTGACTTTGCAATACAGTTGGGGTATTAATTGCCCCTGGGACCAGGCCTCTTGATGAACTAGCACTCACTCATCAAATAAAAGAAGCTGTCTTTGCTTGAATGAAAAAAGATGGATGTCCAGTTAATCTTAAACTGTCAAATCAATCACAGGTATTTGTTTTGAGCCCATTGTGATGAATGGCCAAACTGCAAGTATAACTTTTGCTGCAATAAATCCATACTTTTTGATTTCATGTGGTGATAGCATTTAATTAAGGATACTTTTTTTTGATGATATTGAAGGGAGTTCACTTACAATGTTCAGGTGCAATTTGAACCGTTTCCAAAGATGAATGGATTATTTCAATATATAATCCTGCCCTTAGTATTGGTTTATTAATGACAGCAGTTGTTCTTGCTGAATGAATGTGAAGAGAGTCTGATGACTTTTATCTTATCTTTGGAGTTCTTGCTGCTCAGGCAGCCATGTGACTTTAAGAGGGGCCCTGTTCCTATGGGGGCATTGACGGGAAGACAAAGTAGTGTTTTCTCATGACATCATCCCCATTATATCCCGGTCCTCTCGATGACTCCGGCTTGCCTCACTCCAAGCTCACGAGACACTCTGAACTGGAATACCCTGTAGGTTAATGGAAGATGCATATGTTATACTTTATTGCCACATGACCACAGTGCAAATTGTCCCAGCACATCACACATTTTTCAACAAGAAAATAATTGGATCACTCATTGTCTCATCGTGCTGTAACTAAATAGTGGAAGCCATGTTGAATTCACAAGTGGCTGTAAAGCTATTAATTCTGATTCAACAGCTGTACTACATTTACCAAGATGCAAAATGCAAAGCCATAAACTTGCCCTACTGTGGTCACTACTGCTGCGAAAATCTTGTATGCTAGGTGTGGATCAAAAAACACAAGATTACACTGTCTGACTGAATTGATTCTTTTAAAGTTTATGAATTAAGCTGAGTATAGACATGTAAGTTGTCCTTTTAAATCTTTCAAAAATGACTAAATGGTCGCCAGCAGTCAGACTAGATAAACCTGTCATCACACAGGCACAAACATTGTTATATTGTACGGGTACAAATACGATATTATACAAATCCGGCCAGCTCCTGTTTTTTTCACATAGAGGCTATTCTGTGATTATTAGAGATAGACTGAATAATTGGCATGGCCGTTCACTTGAAAGATATCAGTTTTTATGCAGACATATTGGTATCTGTGTGTACATGGCGACAGGTACAGAACAAGAAATGTCAGTCGAGAAATGTCACATGTCTGAGTTCATTTAGAGACAGTGTCACGCAACCAATATATTTACCAATATAAAGCTGGCATTAGAGTTGCCTTATCTCTTCCGTGCAGTGACTTGACTTCAAAGTGCCGCTTCTCTGCATTTCTGACGTTGCATCCAGGAAATACCTGTGCTGAAATGTTGTGAAGCCTGAGCCGGCTGAAAAATACGGCCCGACAAAATGACATTTAAAACTTGTCAGTTAGCTCACAAGGACACACACACAATCTGCTGATAGGACTTTACTTTTGATATAATGTTTTGGTGATGAGGTTGTCAATCTAACTTTGCGACTACACAGTGGAGATTGTATCAGAAACTGCTGAGGTTTGACTTTCTCCTCCCCTTCCCCACTCTTCTTGTCTCCTACAGATCGAGAGGACCAATCCATCCTTTGCACGTGAGTAAACAGGCTCAGTCCATCACCACATGAATTTGATTTTATATTTTAAATTTTTTGTTAACATTTCTTTTGCTTAATTGAAACATATTAGTTATTGTTAATGAAGCAATTTTAGTGTTTTGTTTCTGTGTCTTATATCGCTAAGATAAAGATATAATAAAATAATCCTTTATTGATCCCACAGTTGGGAAATTGCAGGATTACAACAGCAGTGGACACAAGGAGCACATAGTAAATCCAAATCAAGTTATATAAATAAACAGTAAAACATTAATAAAAGCAGTAAAGAAGAAAAATAATCTGCGATAGCAATATTGTATATACAGATGGAATAAAAAGTATTTTAATGTATTTATAAAACACCAGTCGAAAGTAATTAAAGTGATTGAAGTGGTGTCAAGTGTTAAACTGAGCCCTCTGTCCTAAATAAATAAAGCATAAGGTTCACGATTGATTCATTAATCTCATGCATGTCTCTTTTCTCCTCTATATCCTCAGAAATAACATTACATGGTGCAGTATATTTCCCTTCCGCATTTTATTTCGTCTGAATGACGACAATGCGTTCACTGGTAATTAAACAAGTTCAGGAGCAGTGCAAGTGAGCCAGCTGCTCCCGGGCCTTAACAGTCATTTTAAATCATGCATCTCAGTGACACTGACCAGACTGTCACTACTTGAGAGATACGTGTGAAATGTGGATCTGAGAAATGCCTGACATGTCTGCGACACAGCCCTCTGGCGTCTTTTCAGTGACAAGTGTCTCCAGATGACAGGAATGTCAGCAAAGAAAATTCCAGAGGGGATATGAAGACATAAACCATGCAAGGCCCTTTCACTGTTGCAGGGTGAAGAGTGAGGCGTTCATGTTACATATCTCTTTGATATGCACAAAGGGGTCAAATATATTGTATTGCCCACCGAGCTAAATAATTCACTGTGATACAGCAAACAAAGCTAAAAACATATTGAAGGGCAGTTACTTTAATAATAATAAAAAAGACCAATAACACGTGAATCACATTACTTCAAATGGAACCGAAGTAACTTAACTGTAAATCGTGACCTTTGTGTTGAACTAAAAGACGAATATATTTATGCTTTCACACACTTACACAGAATACAGATTATACAGATAATCAAGGACTTGGAACTGAAATACACAAACTGATTGTAAACGGCATGAAACACTAAATAATGATCATGTCAACAACACTGCCTGATTACATGGCATTCTTTGACTATTCTCCTTTCATAGTACAAACAAGACACACCACTCTCCCAGTCTTAACTCAGCCACATCACTCTCACTCAGAACAGTATTTTTTTGCATACTTGGTGTATGCAGATTTGCACTTAGTGTAAAACCTCAAGTATGCTCTGGATCCAAACTGCTCCCCCACACTTTCTGCATGGCTTGGAGATTTTTCTGTTTTAGTTTTCTATGCCACGGTCTCTGTTTGACAGGGCAGTGAAAAGCAGGCTGCACACGCCAGCAACCACAGGCATAAGCTTGACTGACATTCTGGGAAAAAGAATATCGCAGAGAAATACACACATGATCAGATATGCACCCGAATTTAGTTTCAGTTAAAAGATTACATTTGTGCATTTCTCTGTTATGGGAATGAGGTGAGGGCTTGTGTTCTGTTACGCTAAAGAAAGAATCACAGTTTAGCTTTATTGATCCAGACTTTTAAGATGTAGATGGGTGAATTGTTTTAACAATCAATTGTTTCATGCAAGTTATTCTGAGGATTTTTGTGTTTGTGTGCGTGGCCTTCTTTTGTTCCACAGAGGTGAGTCAGGAGCTGGCAAGACGGAAAACACAAAAAAAGTCATTCAGTACCTGGCACATGTTGCCTCCTCCCACAAAGGAAGAAAGGACCACAACGTTCCGGTGAGTATGCTCTCCCTCGTCTCTTTAATTTAGTTTGGCAACGCCTGGTGGAAGCCATGAACTTAACAAGTCCATTAAAAGCTGTTCAAATGCTAACGAATGAAATGAATCACCACCACTTTGGCCTATCATATCGTTGTATTGCCCTGCAAACAAAGTACTAGGCTGTTATATTGACCTATAACACTGTAATTGGAATAACTAATGAGCAGTTTGGTCAGGGTGGGTTTGTTGCAGCAAAAGAATAGATACCAGTAGCCCGAGGAGGCAACATGTCTTTGTGCACTATGTACACAATCTAACAATTGCATTTCTTTATCTGTAACAGCCAGAATCACCCAAACCAGTGAAACATCAGGCAAGTTCCTATACTCACTTACACACCATGTGCATACTACTTGAACACACCTGATTTGTCTAAAAATTGATTTAAAAAAAATCTGTTTGTCATGAGCCTACTAAGGGCTTATTTAATAGTGTAAAGAAATCTAAAGACACCAAAACCGCATATTTAGCTTTAACGTTGTCTCTCTTTGTCAGGCTCAAAATGCAGTTGTAAGTACATTTTAAAACTTGCTTGGTTATTCAGACTTCCTTCACTGTGCTTTATGTGAATGACTTCATTTGTCCACACTGCCATTATTGAGAATCACACTCGGTGAAACATGGTGAAATGCATGTTGTTGTTTTTTGTTGTGATAGCCATATGTTGAGCCTCGGCTGGCATCTTGTGCTACATGAAACAGCAAATTCCGCAGCTGAATTGAGCTCGGATGCATGCTATTTGAACTTGTATTATTATAGCAAGGCATGAATTGTATCTGTGTTTAAGACTGTTGGAAGTTAAGATCAGTCCTAGTCATCAGGACCTTGATCCCTGCAGATAGTTATTGGATCCACATGTGACTGAATGACAGCATACGGGAGAGCCACATTACAGACCATAACTACCTGTTAACCTAGAACACTGGCAATAATCTGTGTCTTGAAGGCCAGGATTACAGACCACTGAGGTCTTACAATAACACCCGTTGCTAATTCCAACCATAGACCGCCGTGAGTTGCACCTAGAGTTTGAAGCTATGGATATTATTGAAAATGTTTTGCTTTAACTGCAATTTGTAATCATGAATGCAATTTATTATTTTCCATAATAACAATTGAATTTCCCCATTCCTACAGAGTGGATCCCTGTTTTATGTGAGTAGTATGTAGTTTCTCACCTATTTCACCTCAAAAATAAAAGGGGTGCTTTACCCACTCTGTTGCCTCCTCTTCATCATCTGAAGACTGACTATTCAATGTTGTCTGATGTTGGGCATTAGATGTTTTCCATCCTCTTAATCCACTTGCTGTAGTTCTACATTCTTAGCCTGACTGCCAGACGGCAGTATTTTTGCACTGAATATCTCCATCCCGCATATAAACAGGTCAAATTGTTAAACCAACAAAGTCACCTGTGACCATGCGTATTGGCTGTGTATTCATTTTGTGCATACTCATCTAGTCAGTGAATTGTTCGTGGGTTAGGTTTAAGGTCAGGGGGTTAGGGTTAGTGTTGGCCATAATTGTTGTCCCATCACACGGATGCTTGCAGACACTTGACTGCCATGCAGGAGGCAGGGAGCTACACATGGGACATATCAGTTCCCCCTCTCACCTTATCCCAGGTCTTGCTCAGAGCCTGCAGGAATCCAGCGTGGACTCCTCTGCTCAGACTCTCAGCCATGCATCCATTCTGGTGTTTGATTTCATGTCTAGGTCTAGGAAGCTTGGAAGGTTGACATGACATCAACAGCTACTCTGGGAATGATTAGCGTCACCACGGTCCTTTCCCCCGATGATGTTTATGTTTTATACTGGGGCGACGCCCTACATCATTGCATGGTCACAGGTAACTTTGTTGGTATAACAACCTGCCCACATATGAGATGGAGATATTCAGTGCAAAAGCACCTTCATCTGGTGGTTAGCCAGATATTATAGAACCATAGTTACATTTGTTATGTTTCAACTTTTGCATTGCATGATGTGTACTTTCTATCGTCACTGAATTAATAGGATTTGCTTCTTTTAGACATTTAGCATTTACCTTGCTTACAGTGTAGAGACACCTCCTTTCATAGAAATACATTGTTTGCTCGAACCTCTCATCATTTTACAAACTAATTTTGCTACCATGAAACTTATAAATCCCATGTTATTTATTTGCCTCCAAAATGAAGAAGGTTATTCACATTACATCCACTGTTTATTATGTTCCAATCTGTCTCACTTCAACAAAAAAAACAACTGTTGGCATGTTTCACGAAGTTGTTTAGTTTAATTCCTCCTTGTGGTTTATTATCTGTTAACTAGGAATTAATAATTTGAGGTAATTATAAAATGGCAATATATTTTTTTTAATTATTCTAGCGGTTTCTATACTTGTAGTTGACACATAGGATTGTACCAAACATTTTCACAAACCTGTCTTGATTCTACACAAACAGAATCGGTTCCAATAATATGGTCTGTTACTGACAGCGATCATATAGCTTCACAATACTGGTTCATCCAAATTACTCGGCCCTGCTCTACTGATGCAGAACCTTTCTTACATGAAGTTAGATTCAGTCTGAAAGCTCTGTTGGCCCATATGGGTTCTCCACATTGGCTCGTTCCCACCCAAATTCAGATACTTGATACAGGACTGCTCTCCTTTTTTGCGCTGGTGAAAACAGCGACTTGTAATATTGGTCCGGCCTTGTGACCTCTGGAGCAGATGTGGAGCAGTGATTAAACATCCACAACTGGCCTCTGTCTGCCCCATAAGATTCAGTGGAACAGTTTTGATTGATCCTCTCTGACTCCACTCAATCTGCCCTAAAGTACTGCTGCACGGCCTGCCAAACAGCCTGCACTTTCTGTGACTGGGTGTATTTGTAGTGAGTGATAATGTCTCTCTCGGTAGTTTTGAGACATTTGCTTAAATTTGATCACAGCTGCACAAAATCGGCCAGCTCAAGAAGTGAAGTAGCTTGCTCCGCCGGCTGTCAGATGCCGACATGCCCACTTTGCAACAGGAATGTGGGTCAATTTCTAATGCTGCTAAATTGGACACCCACCAGTGTTTGTAATCTGCTCTTTGTCTGTATGTGCATACAGCAGACCACACAGATGGGTAGAGGCTGCCAATGAACAATTTCAGATACCAAGTTGCATCACAGGCCTGCGTTTATACAGAAGCAAAGGTTTTTGGTTTGAATCCCCTGCCCTCTGTGGGCTCTGATATCTGGAAAAGGACCAGGTTTCTCCAGTTCATCCTGCTTCACTCCAGCTGCTCAAAACCTCAATTAAAAGCAGCCCATGATGCTCTGCGGCCTAAGATCACATTTCACGTCTCACATCCTGAGTGCAATGCTGATTCCTCATCCCACAGAGTTCCCTTTGGTGGAAAATGGCCTCCTCAAACCTTTGGTGTGTGCAGCTATTTTTGACGTAATGGGAACATATTTCGCTCAGCCACAAGAGGAGAACTAACGTTGGTAAAATAAATAGTTTTTCTCTCTGCAATCTTGGATTCTCCGGTCATAATGAATGCTTAGATGGGAACACAGTGAACCACCTGTCCAAACATACAGTATGGATAAGTTGCTTATTTATTTATTCAGACTCTAGAAGGGTCCAGTGTGATGGGGGGGAAAAGCCAAAGTATATTTGTTGTGTGTTGTGGACACATTCGATGTTATAGAAGAACAAGTTGGCTTTCCTGCAACAAAAACTCATATTCTCCCTTAAATTCCTACGTTTACAGGATTATATCTCATGTGCTTGAAAAAATACAGTTAGTCCTAAAGCCTCAAGTCCACTGCCAGGAATGAATTGTGTCCACATTAGGCTTTCTTAAATATGATCAGATTAATTTATATAGCTTAGAAAACTGAACCAAAATATATTTAATTTACAATTTGATGAAACATACAAATATTTTTTTTCTTTAAATTGGTTTTCAAATGGCGTGATCACATCCCTTCGACCTGTCTGGATGAAAATTTCTTTGATAGTAAAAAGCCAATTTAGCTCATGTCAAAACCAGCAGAACTACTTTAGAGAATTGGATTTGGATTTTTAAAGAACCATCGTACCACCTTACAAAAAGAACCCCACTAAGTTCTTACAAAATGATTCTTATAAACTTATCATTATTAGGTATCTTAGGTTTCTCTCTCTTGGTACATCTGCATATTTATTTTATTTTACAGTTTTCAGTGATTCACATTTCATTTCTCATAGTTTGTCTTGGTTAATCTATTCAGTTTTATGTATTTTTTTTGTCATGTGTCATTTGTCATGCAGGCCTGCTGTAACATCCTTCTGTTTTTCAGGGTGAATTGGAACGTCAACTTTTACAAGCCAACCCCATCCTGGAGTCTTTTGGGAATGCTAAGACAGTGAAAAATGACAACTCGTCACGTTTTGTAAGTACCGACAAAAATGATACTCATGTGGAAGGGCTGCATTTTTACCGTGCATCTCACAAACTACCCTCGTCTTTGTGACGATAAGCAGAAGTAAAATGGATTCCGAGTAATTATATTATCATAATTTTCCTGTAAGCCATTACACAAGTTGTGTAGCCGGACACGGGCGCCTGCTTGTTATCAATGATGCCTTTGATGTGCTTGGTCGTTTCAGACTGGAGGCTACTCCACTTAGCAAACCTCTTAATAATAACATAAAAGATCTTGGCTTAAGCATTACTGTGGTATCTGTCAAATTAAGGGGCATTATTATTGAAAGCATGTTGCCTCATAAAAAGACTCTGGTCAAAGCTTTTCAGCTTGAGTGCTGACCAGCTTTGAGAGTTTTTACTGGATCAGAAACAGACCAGTTCAATAATGTATTTAATGTAATTTATTCTGTTGATGATCCAACTTATCAGGCGCTCCTCACCATGAGACTCATCTTGTGATACAACAGAGTCATAATGTAAGCAATTCCTTTTTTCTATATCGCTTTGTGAGCATTTATCTTGTGTTCATCTCGCAGGGAAAATTCATCCGAATCAACTTTGATGTCACCGGATACATTGTTGGAGCCAATATTGAAACCTGTATCCTGTTTTGAAAAGATTGACTTGAACTGACTAAGATTCAGTCACTGGAGCTGATATATTTACAAAAAAAGCCTCGCCAAGAGTCACACAAATATTTTCATCATAGAATGCTGTCCAAATTTATTAGCAACACTGAAACAGAAAATTATTTTTGAAATCATATGAATTCTCAACCAATTTGACCTGTAGGAGAGGTGAAGGAAGTGGCTCGCGTATACAGTGACCTGCATTTTTATGTTTTGTTTCTACATCAAACTGAACCCACCAACAACAAAAAAAAGATTTTCTTTGATCATTATGTGTCAGACTTACTGGAGAAATCCAGAGCTATCCGTCAAGCCAAAGATGAGCGCACCTTCCACATTTTCTACCAGCTGCTGGCTGGAGCTGGAGAGCACCTCAAATGTAAGAACACTGAGCTTTTAATACGATCAAGATACCTCTTATTCCCTTTGTCTGTCATTACTCTAGACCTTCCTGATTTTGGCAATGGCTTTGGTAATGTTTGGCTGAACGATATCATTTTTTATATATATATATATATAATTCATATTTGTATCTGTATATTTTGATCTAAGCACACTTCTCTTCTCAGCGGACCTGCTTCTGGAAGGATTCGACCACTACCATTTCTTGTCCAACGGTAACGTCCCAATCCCGGGTCAGCAGGACAAAGACAACTTCCAGGAGACCATGGAGGCCATGCACATCATGAGCTTCGGCCATGAGGAGATTCTGGGTATGTTTGCCACAATAGAAACTTAAACTTAAGCTTCTGTAATGTGAAGTATCTCCTAGTGAACAGAACATCTGGAGGACTGTTGATATGATGGGTGGGGTAAGTGCTAGTATTCCAAAATCAAAATAGATTGGATAAATGTACATGTGAATTTATCAAATTCATGAATTCATGAGGAGGATTAGTCTCAAGTAATATTTTACAGGGAGATAAAAGAGAGGGATTTTAATGTAAAGATACTTTTACATATTTTGCATGCACCAAAATAAAATAAAACAATGAACACTGGTAAACATATGGGTTGAATGTTTCTTGTTTTAAATGATTATGTCCAGTGATAGTAAGAGGAAATCAATCATGATAAAGTGATGTTTTACAATATTGATATTGTTCTCTTTACATCTGTAGCCATGTTGAAGGTGGTGTCCTCGGTGCTTCAATTTGGTAACATTAACTTTAAGAAAGAGAGGAACTCTGACCAAGCCTCCATGCCTGATAATACTGGTAGGTGCACACACACACACACACACACACACACACACACACACACACACACACACACACACACAGCAATCCTTTTACATCGGCTTCATAACATCGTAGCTTGGAGCTCACAGGTCAAGACATTATTCTCCTCCTCTTCCTCTTCCCATATATACTTCAACTGTCCTCCTTCTTTTCTTGCCTCCCTCACACTGCGTCCTCATCCACAGAAGAGAGGGACTGGTGATTAATGTCCTTTCTTTCCCAAAGACTTGTCAACCTGCTATTAAGACCACATCATTATGAGGATTTACTCCTGAAGGAAACGGGGCACAGTCTCCCAGTTCCTCCACATGTGGCACTGCATATTTGGCACTTAAATGAGGGAGGTAGGGAGAGAGAAGGAGCTGAACGCCAGTGAGGCAGCTCGGCCAGATAGTCCCAAAAGCGGCGAGCAGAATCCAGGATTGAAGCAGATGTTTTTTTAGTAGTGAGACTTGGCAGATCTAGACCGGGTCATGCTTTTTTCTACTTTTCCACAAGCTCCAGCCATGTAAAATATGACATTTTCTTCATTACACTTCATCAGAAAATATCTTTATAAGATTTGTGATACATCTTAATTTCAAGTTTAGTTTAATTTATATTTAATATTAATTATTATGATTAAAATCCAATCGTCAAAATAATACTGGGAACACACAAGTACGGGTCAAATATACAATTACTACTGTGGCCTCTTTTTATTCTCATTAAGTGTGGCTTCAGCCGCATGGGGTCATAGACCCCATGCTGCAAGCACACTTCATGTTCTCCTGCGGGCTTATTAGTTGGAATGCTGCAAGCATTCCAACTATTGTTCTTCAAATCTTTATTAAACTGTTTCTTCTTCTATTTCTTCCATCCGTATTTTGGACCGTAACTAGTCCTTCATATTCCCAGTTACAGAAAAAAGTTCAATTATTCAAATATTCAGCTACTTAAGGAGACGATGGCTATGACTTTTCATATTTCTGACTTTTCAAATTTCCAAATTATTAAGCTTTTTATGATTTTTTTTATAATGGGACCCAATGGGGAAATTTTCAAATCATCTTCAACTTCAAACGTTTACAGTTTCTTCATACGTTGAGCTTGAGACAATATTTAAAATTTCACATGTTGACAAAACCTTTAGCTATTAATCTACGCTTTTACATTTTTCATATTTACTCAAATTTTAAAATTATTCAGCTTTTTATAAAAAAAAAATGAATGGTTTCCAATGAAGAACATCTTCAAATCCGCTTTCAACTCTTCAACTTCAAAAGGTAAAGGCTCTGTCATGCCTCCAGCTAGAGACACCATTCCACCTTTAAAATGTTGACAAAACGTTTAGCTGTTATTGTATTACTCATCTTTTTTGATATATCCTATATTGTTTTAACTGTCGGCGTTTTCGTTTTATAGTTTTTCCGCACCTTTTCTGCCTTTCTCATTATTGTGTGTTGGGCAGCTCACAGCGGTGACGTCATACTCCAGAGCGAGGGCACTTGGCGATACACATATTTTAAACTTGCTCTCTACTCCAAACCGTATACTCTTTGGACATAATTTATAGCTCAAAACGTTGGAAATCTTGTCTTCTGCCGTAAACTGCGGTCGATAGGAATCCAACAGATAAGACGTGTTGAGGTCCGACTGAATGGGAGAGCCGGTCCGTCCCCAGCAGCAGCCCTTTGGTCTGTGCATCTACAGGCAGCAGGCACGTAAGCGGCCGCACACGCGAACGGGTGGCGCACATGAACGGCCGTGCTCGTGCGTGAACGTGTTATTATGGTCGCGTGCACGTTCGTGTGTGTGTGTGCGCGCGCGCGTGTGTGCAGGTCACTTTGGTTATAAACGTCAGGATTAACAGCGTCACTGACGTTCACGTTGAGGTTTGACGGATGGTTTTGTAGACACTCAGTAATATCAGGTCTCTCACCAACTGCACCTGTAGATCAGTGGTTAGCAACTCCGCCTTAGGAGCAAAGGGTCAGTGGTTCAAACCCCACCTATGACAGATTTTAATTTTTCAAAAAAACTTTTTTTTTTCTTCTGTTGGACTGGACACTGTGGCGGGCCGGGTCGTATGTTTGACACCTCTGATTTAGATGATGCAGTTTTCCTTTCAACTTTTCCAATGATACATTTAAACGACAAGGATTTTCAACAGTTCAATTAAATGATGTTGAACTGTAACATTTTTCAGCAGGTATTTTGCCTTTTCTATATTTTCAGTAATGATTTGCTATTTATTTATATATTCATCTATTCCGCAATTTTCAGCTGCATTAATATATTCAGCTGTTTTTACATATATTCAGCTATTCTTTCATTTTCAAATATATTTAGCTATATTTAGCTAATTTAAGCTATATTCCACTATGTTCAGCTATATTCAGCTATTTCCTTCAAATATTTCAGCTATAAGCTTCAGCCTTTTGCATTCCAACGCATTTTCAGCAGGAAATGCTCTTTCTAGTTATTATTAGTTGGAATGCTTCGAGCATTCCAACTATTGTTCTTCGAATCTTTAAAAAACTTATTATTCTATTTCTTCCGTACGTATTTTGGACCTCTTCAGCTCCTTCATATTTTCAGCTACAGAAAAAAGTTCAATTATTCAAATATTCAGCTTCTTAAGCACACGTGTGCAACTTCCTTTTCAAATTTCAGACTTTTCAAATTTTTTAATTATTAAACTTTTTATGATTTTTTTTAAAATGGGACCCAATGGGGAAATCTTCAAATCATCTTCAACTTCAAACGTTTGCAGGTTCTTCATACGTTCAGCTAGAGACACAATTTCAAATTTCAAATGTTGACAAAACGTTCAGCTATTATTCTACGCTTTTACATTTTTCATATTTTTTCAAATATTTAAATTATTAAACTTTTTATAAAAATAAAAATGAATGGTTTCCAATGAAAAACGTTTTAAAATCCGCTGAAACTTCTTCAGCTCCAAAAGCCTAAGGCTCTGCCATGCTTTCAGCTAGAGACACCATTCCAAGTTTAAAATGTTGCCAAAACTTTCAGCTATTGCCGCATATCTCCACTTATTGATATATTTTATACTGTCATAATTGTCAGCGTTTTAGTTTTATGTTTTTTTGCCGCCTTTTCTCTCTTTTGCATGAGTGTGTGTTGCGGACCTCAGTGCACGTGATGTCATACTTAGAGGGCAGACCCACGTCAGATCTTGAAGATTTTTTTTTTTTAAATTTGCCGTAAACTCCGTACCGTGTACTCTTTGGGCATAATTTATAGCTCAAAACGTTGGAAATCTTGTCTTCTGTCATAAACTGCGGTCGATAGGAATCCAACACATTCAGACGTCTCGTAATCGGACTGAATGTGAGAGCAAGTCCACCTCGCTCTGCCATCCGCTTCAATGTTAAATCTCCCTCCAAAGCCACGTCTCCCCTGAAGCTCGTACCTGATTTGTAAATCGCCCGTACAGACACATGTTTTATCGTACAGACTCACCAGTCACAGTATCTGTTCATCAAGTCTTCCTAACGCTTCATATGCGATATCTAAGCAATCGGAGCTTTTTAAGTATGTTTTTTGGGTGATTTTTGGATAGGTGTTTGCCAGCATTGACTCCATATAATCATCGGCAGTTAGTAATTGTAACTGCCGATATTTGAATTCATCACCATGGCAACCTCTGACATGAGGGCAGTTCAACAGACACACAGACACTTACACACGCACACACACACAGGACTTCTCTCTCTGTCTCCCTCCCTCCCTTTCTCTATCTGTTCATATATATATTCCACTATTTTCATATCTATTCAGCTGTTTTGTTATTTTCAAATATATTCAGCTTTTTTAAGCTTTATTCAACAATATTTTACTATGTTCAGTGTTTAGATGATGCACTTTTCCTTTCAACTTTTCCAATTATACATTTAAACAAGAAGGATTTTCAACAGTTCAGTTTAATGCTTTTGGGCTTCAACACTTTTCATCAGTTAGTTTTCTTTACATGTTCATATATATTCCACTATTTTTATATATATTCAGTTGTTTTGTTATTTTCAAATATATTCAGCTTTTTTAAGCTTTATTCAACAATATTTCACTATGTTCAGTATTTAGATGATGCACTTTTCCTTTCAACTTTTCCAATTATACATTTAAACAAGAAGGATTTTCAACAGTTCAGTTTAATGCTTTTGGGCTTCAACACTTTTCATCAGGTAGTTTTCTTTACATGTTCATATATATTCCACTATTTTTATATATATTCAGTTGTTTTGTTATTTTCAAATATATTCAGCTTTTTTAAGCTTTATTCAACAATATTTCACTATGTTCAGTATTTAGATGATGCACTTTTCCTTTCAACTTTTCCAATTATACATTTAAACAAGAAGGATTTTCAACAGTTCAGTTTAATGCTTTTGGGCTTCAACACTTTTCATCAGGTAGTTTTCTTTACATGTTCATATATATTCCACTATTTTCATACATATTCAGGTGTTTTATTCAGTTGTTTTGTTATTTTCAAATATATTCAGCTTTTTTAAAGCTTTTTTAAGCTTTATTCAACAATATTTCACTATGTTCAGTGTTTAGATGATGCAGTTTTCCTTTCACCTTTTCCAATTATACATTTAAACAACAAGGATTTTCAACAGTTCAGTTTAATGCTTTTGGGCTTCAACACTTTTCATCAGGTAGTTTTCTTTACATGTTCATATATATTCCACTATTTTCATATATATATTCACCTGTTTTGATAAATATTCCAGTATTTTCATATACATTCAGCTGTTTTCA
Organism: Clinocottus analis; assembly: GCF_023055335.1. Classification (NCBI taxonomy): domain Eukaryota; kingdom Metazoa; phylum Chordata; class Actinopteri; order Perciformes; family Cottidae; genus Clinocottus; species Clinocottus analis. Next base: position 1,008,835 of record NW_027176009.1, on the reverse strand, counting down.
TATATATTCAGCTTTAAGCTTTTTTTAAGCTTTATTCAACTTTATTTCACTATTTTCAGCTACATTCAGCAATTTCTTTCAAATATTTCAGCTTTATGCTTCAGCTTTTTGCATTCCAACGCATTTTCCACAGGAAATGCTCTTTCTAGTTATTATTATTATTCTTCTTATAGTCAAACCACTACTCCTCCCAGAGCGTTGCCAGCACATGCGTAAAAAATACGTCGAAACGTGCGGTTTGCGCGGGAATCGTGAGGTATGACTTTTCTAAGAGATTCGCCCGTACGTTTTCCCGAAAAATGCAAAAAACATAAAAAAAATTTCACGAAATGTTCGTAGAGGGTGGCGCACCAATTAACAGAGTGAGAAGAAGCGACAGAAACTGTTAAAAAAATAAAACGTATTTTGTCATTACTCCCACAATGTTCACTCTTCATACACCATTGTTGGATAGAAACGTTGGAAATCTTGTCTTCTGTCATAAACTGTGGTCGATAGGAATCCAACGGACTCAGACGTCTTGAAATCGGACTGAATGTGAGAGCAAGTCCACCTCGCTCTGCCATCCGCCGCCATGTTAAATCTCCCTCCAAAGCCACGTCTCCCCTGAAGCTCGTACCTGATTTGTAAATCGCCCGTACAGACACATGTTTTATCGTACAGACTCACCAGTCACAGTATCTGTTCATCAAGTCTTCCTAACGCTTCATATGCGATATCTAAGCAATCGGGGCTTTTTAAGTATGTTTTTTGGGTGATTTTTGGATAGGTGTTTCCCAGCATTGACTCCATGTAATCATCGGCAGTTAGTAATTGTAACTGCCGATATTTGAATTCATCACCATGGCAACCTCTGACATGAGGGCAGTTCAACAGACACACAGACACTTACACACGCACACACACACAGGACTTCTCTCTCTGTCTCCCTCCCTCCCTTTCTCTATCTGTTCATATATATATTCCACTATTTCCATATATATTCAGCTGTTTTGTTGTTTTCAAATATATTCAGCTTTTTTAAGCTTTATTCAACAATATTTCACTATGTTCGAAGCAATAGTGGCTTTTAAAGTACCATTTTTTTAAATAGTTTGAAAGGAGTTCCACAGTATTTAGGTCTATTAAGCTCAGCGTAAGGAAGTCCCTTTGAAGTCATCACCATGGCAACCTTTGATCTAACGACCCACAGGTGTTCTCGTTAGGGCAGTTTAACAGACACACAGACACTTACACACGCACACACAACACAGATGACTTCTGTCTCTCTGTCTGTTTGTCTCACAGACACACACACAGACACACACACAAACAAACAAACACATACACAAACACACACACACACACACAAACAGACACACACACACAAACAGACACACAAACACACACACACAAACAGACACATACACACACACACACACAGACACACACAAAGACGTTTACGTGTGTTTTATATTGTGTAGTTGTCAACACTGTGATCATTAATAAGGTCATATGATATTTCATATACGTTTGTGTGTGTTCAGGACGTTCAGTAGTTTATTTCCTTAAGTCCACAGTCCAGTCTGCCACTAATCAGTCTGCTGGCGCTCACTTGGTCACCATGACGACGGCAGCACACAGGTGCTTCATATCAGCCAATCAGTTTAACACACAAACCAACTCAAGTGCTTTGGAGGAGAGACGGGCGTCAGAAACAAAAGCTATATATTGCGAGGTCTTACGGCAGTAGTAGCCACACTTTCAAAATTTCTTGCGAAATTTTCTAGTTTAAATAATATTTTCCCCTCTATTATGTGTTTTTTCCATCTCTCGTTTCCCAGCCGCTCAGAAGCTGTGTCACCTGCTGGGTTTGAATGTTATGGAGTTTACCAGAGCCATCCTGTCTCCAAGGATCAAAGTGGGAAGAGACTACGTCCAGAAAGCGCAGACTAAAGAGCAGGTCAGTTATCTAACGCTGTGTATATCCTCTTAGGATTCTCACTGATATCCTCAATTACACTAACGATGATCTATCGTAAAGCAATACAACTTCAGTCGGTCTAATTGAGTGCTAGATAATTTAATTATGGAGAGTTGCGCAGTTGGAAGAGTTTTCCATTTCTCCCATCCAGGTTTCCGGGAGTAAAAGTCTATTTCAGTACAAATTAATGTAATTGTGTTAGAAAATGGTCCCAAGCTGTATTTTGGGAAGAAAGGATTTAATCACAAATCACATCTAGAAGCATGTCTGCTTTATACTAATGTACGATCAACTTTGTATCTCCTTATATTGTCTCACCATTACTTTCGACTTCTTTCTTCTCTCTCCCTGCAGGCTGACTTTGCTGTCGAGGCCTTGGCTAAAGCGACGTACGAGCGCCTGTTCCGCTGGCTGGTGCATCGCATTAACAAAGCCCTGGACAGAACCAAACGCCAGGGCGCCTCTTTCATCGGCATCCTGGACATCGCGGGTTTTGAGATCTTCCAGGTTTGGATTTAAGAAAAATGAAATATTATGATCTTTAAAGAAGGCAGTTTGTCCAGTTGTGGCTGAAAGACGTATTGTGTAATCTATATTTTTCATACAGTCGACGATAATGTTCGTTTTTGTTGCATTTAAGATTTGGAGTTCTTCACATCTAAACCCATTTCCAATGAAAGTATTGTTCTTCCTCGTATTCCCCCCCCTACGACAGTTGAACTCATTTGAGCAGATGTGCATCAACTACACCAATGAGAAGCTGCAGCAGCTCTTCAACCACACCATGTTCGTCCTGGAGCAGGAGGAGTACCAGAGGGAGGGCATCGACTGGAGCTTCATCGACTTCGGCCTGGACCTGCAGCCCTGCATCGACCTCATTGAGAGGCCGGTCCGTGTGAAGCATTCGCTTCTTTCTATCCATGAAATAAATTCAACTTTTATTTTCAACTCTTATTTTTTCCACTTAATCTTGAATTATTGAGCTGTGCTGACAAACGATCCAACAACTAAAAAATAATGTTCACTCTACAATTCTTTTTAACCACATGCTCCAATGTTCTACCTAAATTAAAGCAACGTCTGTACTGCGAAGAAGTTGTCCTTAAAGTAGCTTGGTGCCCTAGAAATGTAAGATGCTGATCACGACGCTCCTACCCACTGATCACAAAAAAACACTTGAAAGTTGTTGCCGTGCTTGTGTAGTTACATTCCACTGCCTCTGAAGCCTGTAGCGTTAATATTCCTTCAGGCAAACCCTCCAGGAGTGTTGGCTCTGCTGGATGAAGAGTGCTGGTTCCCCAAGGCCACAGACAAGAGCTTTGTGGACAAGCTGATCCAGGAGCAGGGCACACACAGCAAGTTCCAGAAGCCCCGCCAACTCAAAGACAAGGCAGACTTCTGCATCATCCACTACGCTGGCAAGGTACGCTCGATTTGATCTTTTTAAAAATTGCACTGAGTATGCTACCGTCTCTGCCGACATACACTGCTGATGTGTTTTTATTTTCACACTGGAAGTGCACTGGAGGGTTTTCATAAGGAAAATGAAATTGAGTCTTTCCTTGGAAATAATGGCAAAATAAAGTTGACTGAATGTTAAAGCTTTTGAATTTGACGGCGGTGATTTTTAGAGCCGTAAGTCAGGCGTCCTTCCAAGAAGCATTCATCAAGACAGACACATAATGTAGGGAAAACGTGAATCAGATGGTCATAGCTGATACAACTGACACCATCATACTAATGTTTTATTGCTACTGTACACACCTTACGTTGCTTTAGTTTACCTGAACCTTCTATAGTAACAAGACACTTCCTGGCAATCACTATTCCAGCTTAGAATAGTGATTTGGACGTTGTGAGTGGTGTTATGTAATAACAGCAGACCTGCTGAGTTGCACATCTGCTTTTCACGATGTGCACAGTCAGTCAAAAACCCAGAGATTCCAACTTTAAGAACAGCTGCTGCGGAGAAATATTGGCCGTGCTGTGAAGCGAAATCCGTAAATGTTGTCAACATAGGTATGCACAAAATAATATTGCCTGAATCACTTCAATTGGGTGAGGCCTGTATAGTAAGTCAGTATTTAAATGAATTAGGTCACTTTGTGTAGAAATACATATTGATGCAACTGTTACTAATAAAAAATATTTAGCACATATGGTGCAATACACATTGCATCATATTAAGTAGGACAGACCTCTGATTTTAGACCCTTGCCAGTTCTGGATTTTTAAGAATGATATCTAAGAGTTTCAGAGAAAGCCATCGCTGTCTATATCAGCCAATATTTCTTTTTTATTACAAAAATACACTTTTATTTTCTTATAGCCCTTTTTTTTCTCATTCTTTTTTAAGAATGTGTGACCAAACTAAACGTGTCATTGCTCTCTGTGACTTACTCTATGTATGTGTCTGACAAAGACACCTTTTCTCAATTACATCAAATATGTTTTTGGCAAATTTATACAGCATTTCCTTCGTAACTATTCGCCGCCATATACGGCAATACAAATTAACAATAAAAAAATATATAAAGAAATTACCTCAACTAAATCCTTAAAACTACCGTAGGCACAGCATCATTAATCATCTCACCATAAACATATGGACACAAAATTGATTGACACAGCTCACGTGTTCATTAATTATATACAATATCTTTTTGTGATCTAATACCAGCATATCAAGACAGCCCTATTGGCCCATATACTGTATTCTACACATTTTTATGCTACAAAGTAATTTGTACAGAAATGTTAATTGACATGCTTTAGATTCTTCTCATAATTCTTTAATAAAGCAAATATACAAGGTGTCTTTTCTCAAAAATGTTTACTGTTAGGATGGCAGACAAAATATCTTGTTCTGGGTTTGTTTGGATTTGTCTTCTATTGGAGAGCAGTCAGATGATAATTCTGTCATTTATGTTGTACCACTTCATTGTTACAGGTGGACTACAAAGCCGATGAGTGGCTAATGAAGAACATGGACCCTCTGAATGACAATGTGGCCACTCTTCTGCATCAGTCCACCGACAAATTTATAGCTGAGCTCTGGAAAGACGGTAAGATGCCACGGTCTTCTCTCTGACCCTTTGAAACAGTACCAGATACCAGTAGAATCAATTCTGGTTACTCATCCTTTAAGATTCATTATGTATGTACCTGTTAACCAGCACGCTAATATGTCTCTCACAAAAGCCTACTAACGACAGCAGTCTGCCTTATTGACCCAGGCCGATACATTTATGATTTCGAAGAATACATTTAACGTCCCCCTCCCTCCCTGTCTCTCTCTCTGTGTTGTAGAGATTCAGACCATTCAAAGGGCTTCATTCTATGACACTAGTCTGGATGACCCGGCAGGTGAATGACTGGGTCGTGCCGTAACAGACCTGGGCCAAAATAATAATAGCTGAAAATAAACAGCTTTGGATTGTGAAACCAAGCTGCTCAAGGTGCTTGGCGGGCTAAATATAAACACTTGCTTCCCAAGCAGGTTCATTTCTTGAAAGTGTAGCTACTGGTGTATTTTTGCCCAGATCTGGCTGTATGTTTCATGCTTCAGCCGGTGCTGTGTCTGTCGTAGCTCCAATGGCTCCCATTTGCTTCCAGGCTGCATGGCTCCATTGTCTCAGCCAAAAGCAGTAGTGCCTAATCCCTGAATATGTTAGACTAGTAGAATACAGTCAACTGCTCCCTCTAGTCGAACTCGTGTGCTTTCATTTGTGTCAGCATTTTTGTAGGCCGACATGGGTCCCGTGATCTTTGTGTGGTCAATAGTCCTGAAGCAAGCGGTGATATCGAGTGCAGCTGTTAGTCGTCTTCATAGCTCCTCTGCGATGGGAATCATCCACAAGCAAATTCAGGATTTGCAGCTCGACGGAACATTTTATGACATTCATTTCCCGCCTTCCTTGTTCCTCGATAGGATTACAGCGGCGGGGAATTGAAAGCAGATGTTGGTATTTGTTTTGGTTCTGAGCTCAGACGTCAGCGTAGAAGGTCCAGACGGCACGCCGTACATCACCTCAGTCTGCGACTCATCAAATCCTTTTAATGTTTTTTTTAATTAAATCTAGTTGGTTGGATAATAATATGTGACATATTGTTAAATCATTAAGTCATGCGCTGTGCCATTTTGTCAAGCTATTTTTTTTAATAACATCATACCAGATCTTTTTTAAATGTACTCTACCATAGCACCAAATCAGAGTCTAAAATAGTAATAGCCCTAAACCCATTTCCCAGCTGAAAACGATTTTATTTCTTTTTAGGAAATATAAATGCGGTTGACCTGTTTTCTGAAGATTTTTAGTATGAACAAATGGATTTGTAGCTGAAAGACACAAACTGAAGTCAAACAAGTATTTAGAGATGGACGAATGGAAGAATTGAAAATGGGGATCTTTTTATTGATTTTTTTTAACATTTGCGTTAATACTAAATAATGTCTAAACATACTGATTTAGTGCAGATATCCTGCCTTTTAGTTCTAGCTCTGGTCAAACCCCTAAACAAAGTCATATTGGTACGTCCCCTGCTCTTTCAAACTTGACGTCCTTAGTCTTCTCCAAGCTCAAACCAAAACGATGCAAATGATGTCACTTGAGTCGCTCTTACACTCGACTAAGCACAGTGCAGAACCACAGAAAACGTTATTCGGACAATTATTTTTAATGTTGAATAAACTGTATTTTATCTTTTTCTCAATCAATTGATCACCCTTTTGATCAATCAAACAATTGTTGCAGCGTTAGCCGCCATACAACTGTTTTCACAGACTGAGAAGGACTAACACACCACTAGTCACCTGGTTTTAATGGGTAAAATTGATGGGGTGTTAAAAGGTTATGAACAGTTATAGTTATACAACAGAATATATGATTTGCCTCGCAATATGTTGATGCTGGTTTTGTATCTTAAAGCAGTACAATGTTAAAAGACATTTATGGCATCCAGCATTGTCTCTCTTTTTAATTCTAATAAACTTCAAGGCTTTGTGAGTAAATCATAGTGGAAAAAAAGGTGCTTCTCTCCGAGGTCACAGCACATTAGAGTCCTGTAGAGACCATCAGGAGTAGATCGGCCTCGCTCTCCATCTTCCATGCAGAAGCTAGCGGTAGTTCTAGACTTTAAATGCTTCTTTATAGAGTGCCGTTGTTTGACTAGCGTGTGATGTCTTTTCCATCCATCTGCACTTCTCGTAGCTACATTACGTCACTGTTGCTGTGTTTTTGTCTCTGCTCCCCATCAAGTCTCCTCACTCTAACCAGTTCTCCTCGTCTCCCCACCAGTCGACCGTATCGTGGGCCTGGACCAGGTGGCAGGGATGAACGAGACGGCCTTTGGCGCTACCTACAAAACAAAAAAGGGCATGTTTCGTACGGTGGGACAGCTCTACAAGGAGTCACTGACCAAGCTCATGGCTACACTGAGGAACACCAACCCTAACTTTGTTCGCTGCATCATCCCCAACCACGAAAAAAGAGTAAATAATGATTCTAAATGGTTTTGTTAGAAGCTGCGTATCAAGCGGTGGAACGTGAGGGCTCTGTTAATCTTTATATTATATAAGGTTTTTTTGGAGAGCAGAAATTTTACTATAGAAAGACGTGTTTCTGGTCTTGATGGTGAATTTGATCGTTCTCAGGCTGGTAAACTGGAGCCTCACCTGGTTCTGGACCAGCTAAAGTGTAATGGAGTCCTGGAGGGGATCCGTATCTGCAGACAGGGCTTCCCCAATCGTATCGTCTTCCAGGAGTTCAGACAGAGGTAACAAACAATGAGAAGCTTTCTGAACTCTAATTCCATTGAACACAGAAGAAATGTTGATAATAATTTTTACTTTTGTTCACAGATATGAGATCCTGACGCCTAACGCTATCCCCAAGGGATTCATGGATGGAAAGCAAGCCTGTGAGAGAATGGTAGTGCCTTTCTTTTCTCTTGCTCTATTTCACTTTTAAAGCTACTGCCCTGGAAACAATAGCATACAATATATAGTCGGCTGCGCCTTAGAAACTGACCATTAGCCCTTTTTTGACCCATAATGAAACTAGAGGAACTAAACTCATCTAAGGTCACTACTGTATTTTCACCACATCAAAAAGGGACAATTAGAATAATTAGTTAGATAATACAAAATGACAGCAGCTTTTTTCAAGAGTTGTTTTGATACTAGTGCCTTGGATACAGCCTAAAATGCTGGAATTGGGCATTGGCAAGTCCACATGTCTTTGTATTGATCTTACATTACTTGATCATATTGTTTATCCGTGTATATATATATCCAGATAAATCTGTTATTATTTCTGTTTCAATATGTGACCGGCATAAAACTCATATGAATCATTTATTTCATCCATTCACACACTTCTCTAACGCAGCTCCTTCCCTCTCGAACATGCTAAACTGATGCAACATTCAGGTTAGGTCTTCAAAAGATTGTTGGTCCCCTGAGAAAGTTTCAGTCGTGGAAAACACTCCAACAGAAATACTTGCTTGATTATAATATCAAACTGTTTTCCAGGAACATTTCTTGAATTTATATATTTTTTATAATGTACCATATCTGTCTACAGAGGAAAATTCTTTTTAAAAAAAGCCCTGATGTGCCTTTTCTAGATCCGAGCCCTGGAGCTGGACCCCAACCTGTTCCGTATCGGTCAGAGTAAGATCTTCTTCAGAACTGGTGTTCTGGCTCACTTGGAGGAGGAGAGAGATCTGAAGATCACTGACGTCATCATCTACTTCCAGTCTGTTTGCCGTGGATACTTGGCACGCAAGTGAGTGTCAGATCTCATGGTTTTCATCCAACATTCGTACCTATAAATATACATCTGCATTTGGAGACCCAAGATGCATTTCACGACGGTGATGTAATTGCTCAGACTGTCACGGGTGGACGAGGACGCAAAGCATGAATAATACAGTATATATGCAGATCCACTTTGTCAAGGGTACAGCTTCATATATCAGAGCATAAAGCAGCACAATAAGGAAAATGACTGGGAGTGTGGTGCATCTACAGCTCATCTGCAGCCTAAACGCTAGACCCAGACATTGACTTGTCGCCTGTTTGTCCATTTCTCCCTTCAGGGCCTTCGCGAAAAAACAGCAGCAGCTGAGTGCCCTGAAGGTCCTCCAGAGGAACTGCGCTGCTTATTTGAAGCTGCGACACTGGCAGTGGTGGAGGCTTTTCACCAAGGTGAGAACTCTAATAGCCAATGTTACCGAATGTGATAGACGCAGATCTACACAGCTCCACATCCCTGCCTCAATGAGGCAGAGACTATTCCTTCAGTTATATGAGCACTTAACAGAAAAATACTAACATCTCTGCATCAGAGTTTTCTTTTTACATTCCTATGGGAACTGAGACATTTTTACTGATAGAAAAATGCATTTGTTGCCTTATCAGACCATAGGCCTGCCCAAGTTCATCTCTTTTTCTTTCACTGGGCTCTTTAGTCTCTATGTTAAATGTCTTAACATAGATATTTAAAAGTATAGAATTACATTTTTTTTAAGGTCTTGAATATTTTTTAAGATTAGTTTTATATGTTGTACATTTGCTGGAGGCTGTTGGACAATGTTAAATACCTTTAATCTAGATAAGTGAGCCTCAGACAACAGTGGATTGTAAGAAACAGAAGGCCACATTCTTAGTGACGTCTAAACACTGCTACTACCATTATCATCGTGTGTCAATTTGTGCATGATGTTTAATTTAGAATGTTTTAAATGCTTTATCTGGATCCAAGTCATGTAAATTAATTAAATACATTACCAGGACCTTATTATCAGTAAACAAAAAAATGATATTAAATTGCAGTCCATGTCTAAGTGTTGCATTTAATTGGGGAAACACTTTAACTTCTCTCTCTCTCTCTCTCTCTCTCTCTCTCTCTCTCTCTCTCTCTCTCTCTCTCTCTCTCTCTCTATCTCCCACTCTCTCTCTCTCCCACTCTCTCTCTCTCCCACTCTCTCTCTCTCCCACTCTCTCTCTCTCTCTCTCTCGCTCTCTCTCTCTCAGGTGAAGCCTCTGCTGCAGGTCACCCGGCAGGAGGAGGAGCTGCAGGCCAAAGATGAGGAGCTAGTAAAGGTGAAGGAGCGACAGCTCAAGGTGGAGAACGAGCTTGTGGAGACGGAGAGGAAACACCAACAGGTAGACATGCTTTTTATTATCGAAAATAAAGGTTTTTAACGTGCACAAGTAGTATGATTGTGGTCCTGACAAAGGGCCACAATTACCTAAAATGGTGCTACTCTTTCTCATGTTACATGCTATTAATTCTGTACCCAAAGTGTGTCAGTGTTCTATCAATGTTATAACAATTGAAGAAATAAACATTGTAGCTAAGAAGGTTGCTTGATTTCTTAATAACTGTTCCCTCTGTCCAGCTCGTAGAGGAGAAGAATATTCTTGCAGAACAGCTCCATGCGGAGACGGAGCTCTTCGCCGAAGCCGAAGAGATGAGAGTTCGTCTGCTTTCTAGGAAGCAAGAGCTGGAGGAGATCCTTCATGACCTGGAGTCCAGGGTGGAGGAGGAGGAGGAGAGGAACCAGAGCCTGCAGAATGAGAAGAAGAAGATGCAGTCACACATTCAGGTGGATAACTTTAAACTTCTACATCCACTAACATCTTTCCTTTTGTTTTCATATGCTAACATCTGTGCTGTTAGTCGTCTTTCAAGAACATTATGCGCATTATAATCATAATCATACTTGTCTTTAGTTTAGCATTTAAAGCTCCTTGCCTGTTGTTTATATAGAAATCGGAATCACAGCTTTAGCTCACGAATGTGATCAAACCACACTGATGAAGCAGTTTGCAGAGAAATACTTTTTAAACAAGCGTTGAGGAGTTTAAAGAGTTTATAAAGTGTTAAAGAGTTTATAAACTTCAGTGTTGAGATTTTAACCTGTTGGATTGGATCGGTTATGAATCTTTGCCTGTACGTATCTGTGTTTTCCTCCTCGCAGGACCTGGAGGAGCAGCTTGATGAGGAGGAAGCTGCAAGACAGAAGCTGCAGCTGGACAAAGTGACAGCCGAGGCGAAGATCAAGAAAATGGAGGAGGACATTCTCCTGCTGGAGGACCAAAACTCCAAGTTCGTCAAGGTGAGTGGATTAGATCTGCATATGAAGGCTCAAACGGAAAACAGAAAAGGTCAAATGAATAACTGATTGCTGAGGTATATCATGGAATAGATATGAAAGAAATACTAATGTAATTTTATTTTTACCGTTTTACCTCCAGTCAGTTGTTGTCTAACCAACGTATGGATTTCACCCAACAGGAGAAAAAGCTGCTGGAGGACCGGATCGGCGAGATGACCTCTCAACTGACAGAGGAGGAGGAGAAAGCGAAGAACCTTGGCAAAGTCAAGAACAAGCAGGAGATGATGATGGTGGACCTGGAGGGTAAGCTACTGTTACTGACGCCATTTTGGGTTCATTCACCAGAACACACACAAATAGGTGGATGGCCTGTGTCACATCATTTTTAGGACTACTGAAGTTACGTGAGATAGTAGAGTATCAACAGGTTTTACCAACTGTAGTTACAATGATCTGAACTGAAAACAACAGGTTAGGGTTTAGTGTGGGACTTGAGAGTTCGCAGAAGAAGTATTAATTCATTTAAAATGTACTATTAGCTATTAAATAGCATACAGTTCAAGGATTGTGTCAAACTAACATTCACACTCATTCGGTTGTTGTCCTCAAAACAATAACAAAAAAGCTGCACCAGACTGCATAAAACGCTCCGTCTGATTGGGCAACGAAAAGGCAGTGTTGTGCACTTTGCATTATCCACCTGCTAAATGCTAAATGTCTAATCAGGCCCCTAATCTGTGTAGTTTAAGTGCCGGGTCGATAAAGAGCAAAAGTATGTAGGAATGTTTGAAAAAAACATCCACGCGTTGAGGCAAAGCAGCTAATCTGATTACCAATATTTGTGTCAAGCAGTTAGCAATTAGTTGTTTGTCACTTTGTGTGACCTCTTGTACCTCGTGTGACGTGACCCCTCTGTGACTTGTGACTTTGCCCATTCATCTTTTGAGATCATTTTAAGGCAACGGTTTTCTCTTTTTTTTAAAATAATTATGTGGTTATGACTCCTTTCAGAGCGTTTGAAGAAGGAGGAGAAAACACGGCAGGAGCTGGAGAAGGCCAAACGCAAACTGGATGCTGAGACCACTGACCTGCAGGACCAGATTGTTGAGCTTCAGGCGCAGATAGAGGAGCTGAAGATCCAGCTGAGCAAGAAGGAGGAGGAGCTGCAGGCTGCTCTGGCCAGGTCAGTGATAGAAAATATATCAAAGTACGTACAAGTCTCAAAATCGACTGCATCAGATGCCTTTTGCAAAATATAAAACACTGATAAACTAAATCTAGATGTGATCCTTTCAGACGGTACACTGGATATTGACAAGATTCAATCATTATGATAGTCAAATCATTTTGAAACCTAATTATACACATACTGAAAAATGAAGATATAAAAGAAAGGTCATTCAGAATATTTGAAGAAAGGAAATTGTATCACATGACCCCAGGGCAATAAACTCATCAAAAACTTAACTTTTAGCCCCAAAAAAAAATAGATTAACCAGAGGGGCCTCGTGACTTAAATTCGTCATTTTTTTTGCCAGAACTAAAGCAAACGCTACGATTCCTTTTGATTTGTTGTTCATTGACAGAAGTCCGACGATAGCTGACCAGGAGTTTGTCACTTCACAATGACACACATATTGTCTCAGCAACAACTGTTTTCTGTCTAAAATCAAAAGCCTTGTGCCGAAACTTGGCATAGTCCTGTGAACTCGCATCACTACAAACCTAAAGGTTTGGGAAAATACCACTGTTGGTGGTATTGCTAACTTTGGTTATGTGAAGTTCTACTTCAAACACGTCCTCTCACTAGTGCAGTACATCCAATTTCCATGACAACTGCACTCGAAGTCAATAGGAAGACCCTTAAATAGACGCTAGAACACACAAACAAACACTGAGTCAACTCTGACTTAAAGCAGCTATCGTCCTCTTCAGCTGCTGCAGTTGGTGTTTCAGCACACACACAAACACACACACACACACACTTTCTCCCTCTTTCAGTCGCCTCAGTCCCACTCTGCTTTCCTCTGCTTTCTTTCAACAACACCGTCTGAGACCTTTTATCTCGGACGCAGCCGCGTGTGGTGACAGTCAAATTGATGGTGATTGACGATCTCAGTCGCAGGCTTTTCAGTAGTTTTCCACATGATGAAAATAAAAGAGAGCTGTGCTGAATCCAGCTGTCATTTCACAATGGAGTAGAAACAATTAACAGACCGTTTGTTTTTTATTCTCAGATTTCCCGATTGTAAAACACGTTTGCGGCTATAGCTTTAGAAGAGCTGTGTCTTTCCATTGCATCCCTGCAATGTATCCCACTCCTTTGTCGACCCTGATTTTTCCATCCGTACATAGTGGGGAAAAATATTCTGGGCAACACGTTTGGTGTCACGTTCAATCATTTTTCCATTCAGCGTTACAAGACATGCAGATGAGGGAAACGGCTGTGAAGGTCGTTGCTGTGAAGGTCAGCACAGATTATTTTAACGTTGACTCCTCAGTAGTGTCCTCCTCGCAGCCGGCCAATGGTCCAGACTACAGGGGTCGTCTGTTAATGTCTGTCCGAGTAATTTCACACGCAGAAATCACCAGTTTAGTCACAGCTCCACGTGATTAAGCTTTAATTAAACTCGATGTGCCCCATTTTGATTTTAACAGCTATTTTGAGAACAATAGTATTGTGTTTTTTTAATTTTTTTATGGGGAATTACTTTTAGATTGGAGTCATTAGTGCTTTTAATCAACACTGTGGCATAATGTTAATTATAAAACTGAATCATTATTACATCCAGTCCGTCTAATCAGTGGGTTTCTTGGTCAGTGAAGAATGTTACAGGAGTCGTGCAGCCGGCATGAATTGGACTTAAACAGATCAGCAGTCTCATCAACATTTCCATCTTCATGGAGGTTTTATGTGGACAGCTTCAGCAGTCAATAGATCCCCACACTGCCACCCTGTGTGCGCATTTAATATAGAAATAAAAACAATGATATATACAAATCTTTACTTAACACAGACAATACAAGTTAGATTTGGTGGAGAAGAAATCTTTGGAAATTCTGATCCTCACCTGAAGGTTTAGGCTAAGATGTTGTTTCTTCATTACGTGAAAGACTAAGTTATATAATAAGGGTCTACGCTTAAAAAAACTGAGTTGTGTTTTGTGTCTCTGGCCAGGAGTGATGAGGAGACGCTCCAGAAGAACAACGCCTTGAAGCAGGTTCGGGAGCTGCAGGCCCACCTTGCTGAGCTTCAGGAGGACCTGGAGTCAGAGAAGATGTGTCGAAGTAAAGCTGAAAAACTGAAGAGGGACCTGAGTGAGGAGCTTGAGGCCCTGAAGACGGAGCTGGAAGACACGCTGGATACCACCGCTGCTCAGCAGGAGCTCCGGTACATATTTAACGTTGGTTTGTCAGCAATTATTGCAGATAAATTGCATCAAGTGATGTCACATGAGTCAGAATAGTAAGAAGCGGTCTAATCAGAGCTGCACGGTGGTGTAGTGGCTAGCACTGACGCCTCACAGCAAGAGGGTCTGTGGTTCGGATCCCGGGCGGGGCGGGTTTCGGATACTGGTCTGGCAGGTCCTTCTGTGTGGAGTTTGCATGTTCTCCCCGTGGCAGCGTGGGTTCTCTCCGGGTTCTCTGGCTTCCTCCCACAGTCCAAAGACATGCTGCATAGGTTAATTGGACTCTAAATTGACCGTAGGTGTGAATGTGAGTGTGAATGGTTGTTTGTCTATATGTCTGCCCTGTGATGAACTGGCGACCTGTCCAGGGTGTACCCTGCCTTCGCCCCTTGACAGCTGGGATCGGCTCCAGCGCCCCGCGACCCTAATGAGGATAAGCGGTTAAGATAATGGATGGATGGATGGTCTAATCAGACCTCTGAAGCTGCTCCTCATCTTTGCTTGAGGCCAATGATACATTATGAATGGTAGTGTTAAACTAAAGGGTTTAGCAAAAGCTGTTATTTGTGAATACATTATTAATTAACACATTCTTTAAACTGGACATTCTCTAACTAGTGTTTGATATTTGCCACTAATAATTGATTCATTTATTCCCTTATTAAGACAACAATAGCAATAGACCCTGCATGTTAAGGTGTTTTTAATGTATTGTCCTCTCACATGTCTGAAGGTCCAAGCGAGAGCAAGAGGTGGCAGAGCTGAAGAAGGCCATCGATGAGGAGACCAAAAACCACGAGGCTCAGATCCAGGAAGTGAGACAGAGACACGCCACAGCGCTGGAAGAAGTGTCTGAACAGCTGGAGCAGGCCAAGCGGGTGAGTGGGTCGCCCCGTGTTACACTCGTAGGGCTCGTACACATCAGCCTATATCAGCTGTATGATATGGAGACAGAAAAATGTCATTAAATTGTTAATGTTAATGCTCCGCACAGTTCAAGGCCAACCTGGAGAAGAACAAGCAGAGTCTGGAGAGTGACAACAAAGAGTTAGCTTGTGATGTGAAGAGTCTGCAACAGTCTAAGATGGAGTCCGAACACAAGAGGAAGAAAATGGAGGCCCAGCTGCAGGAGTTTATGTCCAGAGCCACCGAGGGAGAGAGGGCCAAGGGAGAGCTGGCCGAACGCTCACACAAACTCCAGGTGAATACCTCCACAGCCACTCAGACGGCAGAGAAGCAAACATTTGGAACCGTTTTGCTATGAAATGAAGGGATAGAGCCCCATATGACTCTTTTTTTGTTTTACTTTTAAAGGAATTATCAATGACACATTTAGGTTTTGTTTAGTATACTTTCCTCATAACCACATTCATCTTTTTCAGTCGGAGCTAGACAATGCATTCACTTCGCTGGAGGGGGCAGAGAAGAAGGCCGTCAAACTGGCCAAGGAAGTCGAAAAGCTGAACAGCAAACTGCAAGACTCAGAGGTATGAAGGAGACCGCGTCCGCCAAGAATAAAGCGACAGAAAATCTGTTGTTATTCTGTTATCGTGCCTCAGTAATTAGTACTTGTCTTATACTAATAACAACAACCGGTATAACAGATTTGCCTCTGTGCTTTTCTTTCTTCTGGGTCATCATCTGTGGCGTGTAGGAGTTGCGGCAGGAGGAGACGCGTCAAAAGCTGAACCTGGGCGGCCAGATCCGCCAGCTGGAGCTGGATAAGAACACGTTGCTGGAGCAGCAAGAGGATGACGAGGAGACCCGACGCAACCTGGAGAAACAGCTGCAGATGGTGCAATCGCAGGTACAGTGACACCTAGATATTGGTACGAATCTGAGGTTTCTTACACCCACAAACATACGAGGAAAGCACACTGTTCAGTGCAAAGAGGGGTGCCAGACTAAAGCAGTGAGACCATGCAACAAATTAAAGACCACATGAATTGAAAATCTGTATATCTGGAAGCAGATGGATCTTAGTAGAAACTATTAATTGCTGCTGAGATTGCTGGCAGAAGGAGACTTCACTTTGCACTGCTGTCTTAGCAAGATGGACACTTGTTGGAATGTTGTATTATCTTAACGTAAATACTGATTCGTATTTTTTAAATGGCCTTCCTGTAGCTGTTTGAGATGAAGAAGAAGCTGGAGGAGGACGTGGGGTCGATGGAGGGCCTGGAGGAGGTGAAGAGAAAGCTCCAGAAAGACGTGGAGCTGACCAGCCAGCGTCTGGAGGAGAAGAGCATGGCCATGGACAAGATGGAGAAGACGAAGAACCGACTGCAGCAGGAGCTGGACGACCTGATGGTGGACTTGGACCAACAGCGCCAGATCGTCTCAAACCTTGAAAAGAAACAAAAGAAGTTCGACCAGGTATGCTGAACCACAAAAATGTTTCAGAAAGGGCTTAGGGTGTTAATAATTCACCGATAACGCACAATAGTTATTCATGACAGATTCATGCCATCAGTAAAAAATGAGACTAGCTGGAACATCAGCATTGAGAAAGAGGCTAAATGTGTCCACAGCAATGCATGCAACACAGTAGCTGCAAGTCCTCCATGACGGGAGAGCTGGGGACCCTTTGAAATGATGGATTTCATCTTGTTAGTTCCTTGCTTTAAGCGGCGCTGTTCGTGAAGTGCCTCACCTTGTTAACGGTTTATGATCAGTTACCTCGGGTTGACCAGTATGCCTAGTCTGGAGTACGTATTAAAGGCGTTTCTTTCTTTCTCTGCACTAGCTGCTTGCTGAAGAGAAGACCATCTCGGCTCGTTACGCTGAGGAGCGTGACCGCGCGGAGGCCGAGGCCAGAGAGAAGGACACCAAGGCCCTGTCGATGGCCAGAGCTCTGGAGGAGGCCTTGGAGGCCAAAGAGGAACTGGAGCGGTTTAACAAGCAGCTCCGTGCTGAAATGGAGGACTTGATGAGCTCCAAGGATGACGTGGGGAAGAACGTAAGTGACCTTTGACCTGTTTAATGACACTTCCAAGTGTTAAATGACCATTTAAAACCAACGTGATAGAAATTACATTTATTTGGATTTAATTTACAGCAGAAATTACTGATACTCGATGTGATTTCACGTTTCATTTTTAGTATCAAAGTCCCGCCTGTTTTGCTGACATCATTGTTTGTCCCGCCGATGCGTACAGGTCCATGAACTGGAAAAGTCAAAGCGAACTCTGGAGCAACAGGTGGAGGAGATGAGAACTCAGCTGGAGGAGCTGGAGGACGAGCTGCAGGCCACGGAGGACGCCAAGCTGCGTCTGGAGGTCAACATGCAGGCCATGAAGGCCCAGTTTGACCGAGACCTGCAGGCCAGAGATGAGCAGGGGGAGGAGAAGAAGAGGTCGCTTGTCAAACAGGTACACAGGGAACACAGAGAGATGACCTGCGGGAATCGACGCCATACGTCTTGTACGGTATATTTTTATACACGTGCCGTGTTGTTTACTCGTCCAGGTGCGTGAGATGGAGGCAGAGTTGGAGGACGAGAGGAAGCAAAGAACTCTGGCTGTCGCCTCCAAGAAGAAGCTGGAGATGGACCTGAATGAGCTGGAAGGACAGATCGAAGCCGCTAACAAGGGCAGGGAGGAGGCTGTTAAACAACTCAAAAAACTACAGGTACACACACACACACACACACTCACACACACACACACGCTCAGTGCATAGACTCAAAGCTTTTTGACGGGACATCCTCCGTTACCTTAACAAAATGTTGATGCTGCAGCACAAAGAACAGTGACACCCTTTCTAGTGTTATGGGTTTTATATAGGGCTGGGCAAAGTTGAAAAAAATTAACTGATTAATCGCATGATTTTTCTGTGATTAATCGCGTTAATCTGCCCAGCCCTAAATTTAAGGTAACTGTGTGTCAGCCGCTGCCGTCCTGCTGAGTTAAATGAAAAACCTCACAGTTATTTTTCTGGTCCACATTGTCTCTGTAGGCTCAGATGAAGGACTATCAGAGGGAGCTGGAGGAGGCCAGATCTTCCAGAGATGAGATCTTCACCCAGTCCAAGGAGAGCGAGAAGAAGCTCAAGGGCCTAGAAGCTGAAATCCTGCAGCTACAGGAGGTCAAAGTCCAGATTTTCATTGAAATGCAAAATTCCCTTGAACTAGCGATCCGCTACTAGTCTCATATGAACTGTTCCTTTGTATTTTATTCATGACAAGCAAAGCAAAATAGAGAAAGGATGAATTTCAACTAGTCGTCAGACTTTATTCCCGTATTTGATGGCCTCCTGTGTTTCTGTGTGGCTCGAGTAGGACCACGCAGCGTCCGACAGGGCCCGTCGACATGCCGAGCAGGAGAGGGATGAGCTGGCGGATGAGATCTCCAACAGTGCTTCTGGAAAGTCAGTGTCGCCTTATTCATTTGGATATTTTAAGTGACGTAAAAAAAAAAAAGTCTTGAAAAGGTGTTGAATTTAACTTTAGAATTCCTGCATATACCCTGAATTAAAATGTCTGTGTGTGTGTGTGTGTGTGTGTGTGTGTGTGTGTGTGTGTGTGTGTGTGTGTGTGTGTGTGTGTGTGTGTGTGTGTGTGTGTGTGTGTGTGTGTGTGTGTGTGTGTGTGTGTGTGTGTGTGTGTGTGTGTGTGTGTGTGTGTCTGTGTCAGGTCGTCGCTGCTGGAAGAGAAGAGAAGGCTAGAAGCTCGCATCGCCCAGCTGGAGGAGGAGCTGGAGGAGGAGCAGGGCAACATGGAGCTGCTCAACGACCGTTTCAGAAAGACAAACATCCAGGTAACGAGACTTTGCACTTGAGGCGATGGTTATACGCAGGAACGGCAGAAACTTGGCTCCAAAATGACAGATCGCTTCCATCTTCCTCAGGTCGACGCCCTGACCACCGAGTTGGCCGGAGAACGCAGCACCGCACAGAAGAGCGAGAACGCTCGGCAACAGATGGAGCGGCAGAACAAGGTCCAGAATAGTTTATTAAACACATTTGCATACATGATAAATACCCTGATGTGCATACAGAGGATGGATAAAACAGAATAAGCGAATAATGTGAGCTATTCTAAACACCTCAACGATGAGAAAAGTGTTGAAATCCAGATGCACGCATACAAATAAAAAGAGCATCTTGTCATATTTACTGCTCATGAATCTAACATGTCACATGCTCTGAACGCAGGATTTGAAAACGAAGCTCGCAGAGCTGGAGGGGACCGTCAAGTCAAAGTTCAAGGCGTCCATCACTGCGCTGGAGGCCAAGATCCTGCAGGTGGAGGAGCAGCTGGAGCAGGAAGCAAAGTAAGTTGAGGAAACGGGTGAGTTTGGTCAGAGGACATTTAGTCTCAACTGATAAAACACCAGCGGAGAGAAGTTCTGCTCATTTGGATACACGTTAAAAGATTCATTTGAACACCGATAAACCGTCAAGACATTGATTTTAAAGACATTCCTGGTGGTAGATGGTGCTAGTAGCGTTAGTGGACACGGAGCGCTCGTCTTACACGTTTCTTTTCCTTTTTGACTCGTAGGGAACGAGCGGCAGCCAACAAGATCGTCCGTCGTACGGAGAAGAAGCTGAAGGAGGTGATGATGCAGGTGGATGATGAGCGTCGCCATGCCGACCAGTACAAGGAGCAGGTATTGACTCGCGAGCCGTCGCACGTGAAGAGATTCACTTGTGTCCGATTATCCGGTCAAGCAGCTGTGTCCGTCCGTCCCGTCAGATGGAGAAAGCCAACTCTCGTATGAAGCAGCTGAAGCGTCAGCTGGAGGAGGCGGAGGAGGAGGCCACCAGGGCCAACGCCACCCGCAGGAAGCTGCAGAGGGAGCTGGACGACGCCACCGAGGCCAGCGAGGCGCTCACCCGAGAGGTCAACACGCTCAAGAACCGCCTCAGGTACGAGGAGGACTCCGCTGGCCCCGAGTCAGAGATGTCCTCAGAGGCCCCGAGCACTTCCACAATATCAAGAGAGATAGATCTCAAACGCACAACAGTGTGTATCTGCTATGAGGTGTCAAGCTTTTACCGGCACAGTATCCAGTAATATCATTCAGAAATACTTATTAGTGCAATATAAAGTTTGTCTGCAGTTTGTCTGCCGAATGTGGTGCGATGGAGCCGAGCTCATCTGAGAATGAAAACTGGAAACAGCTGGCCTGGATATGTTGAATATGAATGCTGTGCACATCATCTCCAATTAGTAGGGATGTCAATTCATCCAAATCCACTCATTCAATTTTCCTTATTTATACATAAAACCCTGTCGGGTCTCGTTTTACTGCACTGTACCGTGTACCGTGCACGCAGTGTAAGAAGACGGATTTCACGGCCCTCCTCTGTTCACTGATTCCATTCACGAGTTCATTACTTTGTTTAATCTGAACACAAAGACATTGTTCCAGCATGTCTCCCTCCAGTCAGGCCGGCTGTTTCCCCCCAAATCTAATCTCCTCCTCGCCGCACGCACACATTGATCTACTCATCCCAAACTCCATGAGAAGCAGTGTAGTGAATTTATCAAGCGTTGCGCGGCTCCTTCGAGCGGCAGGTTGACGTTGTTTTGTCGGTTTGTTCGGAGCAGGCGCGGCGGGCCGGTCAGCAGCTTCTCCTCCAGCCGCTCGGGCCGCCGCAACCTCAACCTGGACGGCGCCTCCGTCGACATGTCGGACGATGACGCCGACAGCCGCGCCGGAGACTTCAACGAGACGCAAACCACCAACGCCGAGTAACCGCGGCGGCCCTTTTCGTCCTCCGCCTTTTCCCCGCTCCCGTCACGACCCCACCTCGCCTCACCCGCCCGAGACCCCACCCACCACCGCACCCCAGGGAAAGGTCCTCGGCGTCGCCATCGTCTTTATTCATTTCAAACCACTGACTCGACAGATGATTGGAGCGATGCTTCTTGGTACCGCTGGGCGGAGCGTGCCTGGAAGCCCTTTTTGTATCAGTTTACACTTCAGGGAAACTCCATCGCCCCTGAAGTACAGCCTCGGGCCCTCCGGAGTCGCAGGGGGGCAAACGGACAATTCTGCCTTACTCCGCTCTCCTCCGGCCAGCTGCTAGTCCCGGCTCGCCTCTCGGCGCCGCGTCGTCTCAGCGCCATGAGGTCATACGCTCCCTCCCACCCGGCATCGAGTCATCTGCTCAGCTGATTGAGAAACGTATACATAGGTGCAAAGTCTTTTTTATACATATGAATCTGTAGGTGAAAGCTGTGAAGTGTACACACACATCAAGTAGTAACGTATGTGAACACACCCCATACTGGAATCGCAGGTCAACAAGGAAAGGCACCGCGTTACACTTTAGTGTTGTTATTGGTGTTCTGCTCACTAGTTAAAGTGTAAAAGCCATCTCGTACGCGCCGCACTCCCTCCTCCCACAACAGTAAAGGTCACCGTGGCCTTCGGACCGCCCGCTGCTTTTGTTGCATCCGTGTCAGTACGAACTGTTTGCTTCTCCACGTCAGGAAGGACCAACATCTCGGGACCCGCAAATGAAGAACACAGACTCTGGGTTTGAAGTGTATTACTGTGAAGACGAAAAAAAAAAATGTATTTTATGTTCCGTGTTGCTTCATCTCAACATTTA
The DNA here is from genome assembly GCF_023055335.1 of Clinocottus analis. Classification (NCBI taxonomy): domain Eukaryota; kingdom Metazoa; phylum Chordata; class Actinopteri; order Perciformes; family Cottidae; genus Clinocottus; species Clinocottus analis. Next base: position 986,770 of record NW_027176009.1, on the reverse strand, counting down.
ATGACATTTAAGGTCTCGCTGGGTTTGAACTAGAAATCTAATGTGTCTTCTCGTCTGGGCCTGAGCTGCACAGGAAGACGTTTGCATTTGTAACTGGAAACCAAACGCTCCTTCTTACTGGGAGCACTAAACTTTCACTCGGTCCACATTTTCACAATTTTGACACTAAATGGTTATGAAGTTGAATGAACAGCCATCTTATTGCTGCACGGCAGCGTTTGTGCCCCAGTTTGTTTGATCACTACTTTTAAGTCACAGAGCTTGAAGATTACCTGCCGACCTTTGTAAACGAGGTCCTTTAAACCTCGTCCCGCTGGTCTGAAGGCATTTTCAGAATCCTCAGAAGCTCTTCGTCTGCGCAATAAAACAAGATTTTTTTAATTTCAAACTTTTTTTTTCCACAACCAATGAGACTTTACAGCTACAATACCATGGCAACTGGTTTCTGACCCGTTACCCAAGTTACAACATTACTTCCTAATTTTCTTTTTTCTTTTTAATTTGTTCACATTCATGTTGAATTTCATAAAAAAACTAAAACACACTTGAGGAGGAGACTTCTTCATTTCTGGCTCCCTGGATAAGAAATTGAGAAACTGGTTAAACCAAAACACAGATTCAGCATCTTTTTTGTTTTGTTTACTTCTCATCCACGTTGGCTAATAATTAAAAAGAAAGAAGACAATAAAGGGATGCAACAGTATTTTTCAAAACCGATAGTGTTAAACCTTTTTGAAAGCACTTTATTCATTTTTCAGAAGGAACTTCTCATCTCTGTCACTCAAACGTTACGCTAACTTTGTGATTTGAAGCCCAACTCTTCCGACTATTAACAGAAGTGATGAAGCAGTTAGTACACCTTTGCATTTTAGCCCAGGTTCCTTTTTTAATAACAATTTTCACAAAGTGAAGCGATGCTCTTGAGACACAGCAGGCACCTCAACGGGTTGACCACTAGAGCGATGACACGGTGCCCGAATATAAAACCCTTCCTCGAGTCTCTCCTTCATCATGGATCTGCAGATAATGGCGGTCGTCTCCAGCGCACTTCTTTGCCCTTCTCCAAATTGTTAACAGTATGTTTCTTTAAAAGTGCCTTGGACACTAAATAAGAACATGAGCGGGCAAACGCTTCACTCCAGGTGTGAAAGAGAGGAATCGGTCCACCGAGCAGAGACGCCTCTTTCTTTAGTATTTGTTTCTGCTACATATCATATCGGCTGCGTAACTCCATGTTCATAATAACCGCCTCGCTTTGAGTGTTTGGTCAGATTCAGTATTACAGCATCAGAACGAGAAGTGGAGCTCCCCAAACTGAGTTTGGTGCTAAGGTTTTCCCGTGGAAGCAAGACTTAGTACTGACGCCATTTTGGAAAACGATGGTCAGGATTCCATTTGGTCGAGAGCTTTAACCTCCACAAGTAGTTAACTCCATGTTTATTTTATTATTATTATTATTACCCAGCTGGCTGTTGACAACCAGGCATTCAACTGAAAATACTCCCATCATATTATTTCTTGTATTCCTGTATTTCTAGACATTATGTTTTTGTTTTGTTGGTTTTTGTAAGGAAAATAAAGCATTTTCATTGTAGCGAGTCTATTTGCATTTTATTCAGACTGGTCTCAGTTTCTCCTGTTATTCAAGACACTGAACCATGACTTTGACATACACTCTGGCTTTTTATGAACTTTATGATACTGTAACTTTTTCATGGCATGCTACCCTGAAATGTTTCTGACATTTATGACTTTTTTTAGTTTCCGTTTTTTCTTCTGTAAAGCCAATTAAAAACACGACGGTTCAGAACTGTCTAAATGTTCGGCCTGAAGTGTTGCAGCTTTGTCAAGAGCCGCCTTTACAGACAACCTCACACTGACTGCACTTCCACGGGTCAGTCTGACTCCAGATGACATCTTTTGCTATCAAAATTTTTTTTAATTCATTAAATAGTTTTAAAAATAATGGGGGTTGTTCAATAATATGCTTTTTGTGATTATAATACATTTGCATCATATTCAGCACCCAAACATGTAGCAAAAAAAGAAACGTATAGAAGAATCGTCATGAAAACCATCTGTTTTGTTTAATTTGATAATTGACACACAAAAATAATCTACAAAAGACCAAATTAAGTAACCAGTTAACAACAAAATGTTATTTTTATCCTCCCCGACTCCCAAAGAAAGCACAATTCATAAGACGTCACCCACTGCTCCAGTCACATGACTTCACAATGACATCCTGAAGGACCACACGTCGACGCTCATGGGTTTACAATTTGGGGGGGGATGCAAGAATAATCACTCGAACACACACACACACACACACACAAACACTCACGCACGCAGACACACACACACACGCAGTGACCAGCAACGCCCCATCTAAGTGAGCTACAGAACAATCTTTGGCGCCATTCTCGGTGCAGCTGGTCAGTCAGACACACATGAGGAGGAACTAGTCGGGCGAGGACGAGGAGAGACTCAGGAAGAACGGTTTTGTTAACGGAGGTATTCAGCAGAGGGAAGGAATCTCTACAGGTTTGTTCAGACGGACGGCGACTGCGATTTTGGCTTCGTCTCAATGTGACGGACACACTGGGACTTTATCTGCTCCCAAAACTCACGTTTATAACGATTATAAAAGTAGTTTCACTCGGTGCTGGTCAGCAAACAAACATATCCGTTATTCCGGGTTGGGAGTGTTTACACATTATTCCAAAAGTGGTTCAGCCCACTGCTGACCTTGTAGCAGCACCAGGCAGACATGTTGTGTTGTGCATTTGCAGCAGTTCATCACTGTGTGACTCGGTTTCAGAGCTTTACACCGTTTGTATCCAATTAGCTGAACCGAGTCATGTTTTAGTGTTAATATTGGATTTTACTTTGATGCCAGCAGTTGTGAGCTTTTTCCACCAAAGTCAAAACATTTTGCACTAAGTTGCTTCTTTCCGTCGCTCTAAAATGTTGCCTCGCAGTCCGTCTGAACTCACCCCAGAGAACAGAAGTCTCGAGTGACACAACAGCTACTAACACAACTCCAGAAATGCACCGACAAGTTGAGAAGAGGTTGAAAGCCAAGCGACGACTTGTACTTTTGCATTGAGCGTTTTACAGTCCTGCATAGATCTTTTTCATACGTTTTCAATACAAACTAAGGCGTTGTGTTATATTAAGTTGGATCGAGTTAATAAGCAGAGAAAGTAAATAAAAGCTTAGCTAAAAAAAAATAATTAAAAAAACTAAAACAATTCAAGTAGGCTACAATCTTGACGTTTCTCCCCTCTCTCTCAGGCGGCTCCTCTTCAGAACAGGAGCCCAAAACTTTTTCAATTCAAGTCTTTTTTCCAGAAAAGGTCCAGTGTGATTAAACAGCACCAAAAACACACTGAGCGAGAGAGGGGCATCAAACTTACTCGCTCACTATTGTGAAAAGGGGGCACGCAGCTTTACCCATCCACACAGAATCATCTGAACGAGATTAACAGTATATTTGTTTTTTTATGTACATACACACATTCAAATAAACTTCATCGCTCTCACACCATCTCTCTCCCTCACACACACACTCTCTCTAACACACACACGCACCATAACATATTTTTGTCCCTGTGTAAATTACAAATAATTTATCAATATTAATTTAAGCTACTACTTAACAGTCATTTGTGGGAGCAGAGGTGACCACGATAACATTTCTACGGACACAACGATTCCCACATCTGAGACAAAAAGACAAGAAAATAAAAAATAAAAATCTTCTTTCTTTTCTTTTTTTTTCTTTTTGTACTGCAAGAACAAGAGTCTTGTTATTCCACATAAGCTTAAATACAACTTATATTACGTAGCGTACTACTCATCTGTATCACCACCTCGCTCTCACTCATTCCACAGTGATCAAGGTCGGTCATATGTAAACATGTTGACAAAAAATAAAAATAAGCGGAACAAAAGTAAAAGTGTTCTCGTCATTCACTCCGTCTTGTTCTCATACCCGGCTCATTAGAAAATACAGTTAAATGAAGTCATCATTGCGAACCGATTCTCCTTTAGGTCCATTTTTAAAAGAGGCAGTGGAGCCCCGCCCCTTCATACCACGTCACCGTGTCAGTCAATCAGAGAGAAGATTCCTATTGGTGGATGTGTCCAAGAGGCTGTGATGTCACCGCGCTGGTGTCGGCCTCCTGCGCTGCTATTGGTCAGTGGGTTTTCCTCTTCATGTCTCCGCCCTGGCTTTGGTTCGCATCTGAGTGGAGAGGATGGAGATGTTTAACTATTCAACGTTCACACCAGACCACGTGAAGTACAGAACTCCTTCATGATGCCACACGCACACACACACACACACACACGCACACACACACACGCACACGCACACGCACTCTATTAGTTCCTACGTGGAAAACCTTTTTCCGTCAGACGCCACATCACTGACATCTTTAACAACTTTAATCTCAGAGTCGTACCTAAACAAAGACTTCGGTTTAGCTGGTTAAACTAATTCAACTTGGAGTCTTGTATTTTGAGGCTCATCACGTGGTGAGCTAGTGCAACAGGATGATCTGTGCTTTGAGTTTGGGTCTCCTGATCTAGACGTTCAGATGTTTCTTTGGTCCGAGTGCCAGGAATAATCAGTAATCTGATTAATTTGGTGTCGCCGTTGACGGCGACATAAACACCTGAATCTTTACTGTGTATCCTGTAATCTAGTGAAACAACAAGTCATATCTGAATACCTTCAGAGGATGCTGAACACCTAAGATACTGACCCAAGCAGAAAGTTACAAAGCAAACCACGCAGCAGCCGAGCACGACAGCTCGATTTGACACAGACAGATGGAGGACGAAGAGGAGGAGGAGGAGGAGGAATGTAGATTACCTGAGAAAGCAAGCTGCAAGTGAGGAGGTAGGGCAGCCTGCGACCCTGACTGGAGACTCTTATACAGATCTGAGGAGAGATGGAGGGAAGATGAGAGGGGAGAAAGCAACAACAACAGTGAGAGGGGACATGGGAAGATGACGCACAGGATGAGGAGCATTTTAAATGAGAGGCCAGCAACAAAAGAGAGGAGAGGATCAAAGTCGGGTCGCAGCGGGTTACAAAAGGTTGAGATGAAAGAGACACAAAAGATGTGGAGAACAAAAGAGGGAGAAAGTGGTGTATAAAACAAAATGGAGCGAGGGGGCGAGAGATGAGGAGCCCAGTGGAGTGCTGGTGCACCTCAGGAAGACGTTACACACTTCAACTTATACAAGGCTGGAAATAGGATGAAAACACCACGAATAAGTAAAACTGTTCCCCTTTCTCACTTAAGTCCATCTATTCGCTCCTTATTTGTTACATCCAGCCTGCTTTTTGTAGTTGTTCTGCTTCTGGAAGTAAATGGTTCGAGGAAAACTTCTATTTTTCTGACCAATGTTGCTGTTGTGATTTAAAATTAAATGTGTCACAGCACTGTTATGGTATTAAACAAAGCAAGTTTGTAAACAGTCAAAATTATTTCTCTATAAAAATAAGAAGAAAATTATACAGTGGTCAATTGCTTGTTGTTAATGAGTTAATTATTTTTCCAAATTAGCCACAGCTGATTACATTTGCAGGCTGCAGTTGTCTTCACAGACATCACAGTCCATGTGACCTCAATTTCCCATCAGTTGCTCGGCTCGAGCCCAACAAGTGTATTTCTGGTATTTTCATGGGATTCGTTGACAATGTAAACACACACCAGTATTTATCCTTACACTAGTTTTTTTTACTGCCCCTAATATTTATACAAACAACAATACTTGTTGGATCAATTCATTGCTGGTGTATCTAACATTTGTTATTTTCTCCACAGAGCTCCATTGCTGTCCCAAACTATTAAAAGTACATCAATGAGTAACATGTTCCATCATTAAGAGGAACACACACCGTCCTGCTGCTCTCAACACTCGCTTGTCCACACACATTTGGTCTTTGGGTTAAAATCCCAAATGTTGCTCCATTTCTTTCTCCTTATAAATTTGAAGCAACAAATCCCGCGCTCATAAGTTGTGTGTCCACTCACCCATTAGGTCGCTCTGTGCTAGGGTGTATCCTGAGTTGGAGCTGGGGGCGGAGCTCATGCCAGCAACCCCTGGGACTCCTGGAGGGTTGAAATTGAGCAACGAGGGGAACTGGAAGGGCAACGAGACCGGCACCAGGCCTCCCAACATCCCGAAGCCCAGCGGCAGAGCGGAGGGGCTGCCCAGGAGGGAAGTGCCTGCTGTAGAAACCTGCAGAGACCAGATGCAAACATCGTTTGTTTATCCATTTATTCAAACATGCAACTCTATTGTCCAATTAAGAGTAACACCAAATATGAAAGCTGCTTCTGTCCGATCTTGCACCCAAAAGAAACAAACCTGTGAGAGGTGTGACGTTGTAGAGGACGTGGCCAAAGTTCCTGAAGCAGCCCAACCGTTTCCTGCCTTTAAACTCTGGTTAGCGCCACCCACCACCCTCTGCCTCTGCCCGTGATTGGCCGAGACTGAAGGTGCAGAAGAGAGCAGAGTTTTGTCTGGCCGACTGCACACAGTCGATATAACTCCCTTGTTGATGATGGAGCTGCTGTTGATGCTACTGGTGCTCGTCGTGGACTGAGCTCTCTGGCCTCCAGCCAAACTGAAGCTGGCCTGCGTCTGCTTTACCTGCCCGCCGCCCGATACACTGAAGGCGGGGCGAAACGTTTTGGGAGTTTTGGGGGAGTAGAGTTGTTGCTGTTGGCTGGGGATCATTTGATGTGAGAGCAGGTGGGAGGGCGAAGATGACGGGGAGGGCGAGGAGGAGGGAGGCGGGGTGGGTGCAGGAGGCCGAGGCGTGAGCTTGATGATGGGAGAGGAGTTGCTGCTGTGGGAGGACTTGGTGAGGGTGGCCTGCATGGGTGTGATGAAGTTGGCCTGGTGGTGGTGATAATGTGTGTGGGATTTACCTTGAGAGGTGTGTGAGGTGTGGGAGGTGTGGGAGGTGGGGGACGACGAGGAGGCCACCGGGGAGGGAGGGCAGAAGGACAAGCCAGGGTAGGTGCTAGAGTTAGAGCGGGACAGAGAGGAGGGGGAGGAAGAAGGCGTGATGCTGCTGACGCTCACGCTGCCGTTGCTGCTGATGCCGCTGGCTTTAGCGCTGCTCTTGGCCAGTCCTTGAGGGGCTCCCATAGCTCCCATGGCTCCCAGCATCCCCGCCGGGCTAACAAAGCCCTTCTGATGGGGGGGCAGCAGCGGTGAGGCGGTAGGAGGAGGCCGCTGCTTCGGGGGCGACGGGGCCGGGTGTGGATGCAGCTTGCCACTCACGCCCATCACCAAGCTCGGCCTGTGATTGGCCTGTGATGACGCCATGGTAACTAGTCTCTGAGTCTGGGTTTGGCCCATGGTGCCAGATGCTTTAATTAGGCCGTAAGGACCAACTGCAGTCCTGGAGGCCAGCGACAGACCCGCTGCCTGCACGCGAGCCAAGGAGGACGCAGCGGGAGACGAGGAAGAGGAGGTAGAAGAGGAGGTCGGTAGCGTTGTTGCTGGCAAGTTCCCAGCAGATGTCAGCGGAGCGGGCTCCGCCTTCGAGAGGCAGTGCTGCTGCGTTGTGGATGCAATGGAGGCAGAGAGCTGAGAGGCTGAGGGGTAATGAGGGGTGACAGGCGGAGGAGAGGAGGTGGGCATTTGCAGGGGCGGGGGCGACAAAGGACTGTCTGAGAAGCCCAGGCCCTTCGACGCATTGCTGAGGAGGGCCAGCGCGTGGGAGATGGAGTCCAGAGAGGGAGCGGTCAGATCCTCATCCAGCGAGTCCGACAGACAGATGGGCTCCGGAGGCGAGGAGGAGGAGAGGGGCTGGCGGGTGGAGGTCAGAGCGGATACGGAGGTGGAGGTCATCACGAGAGGTGGTTTGTGGATCCAAAGACCCTCCTAAAGAGCAGAAGACATGTGATTAGTGTCAGTGCCTCAGGGGCAGAAATAACCATGGCTTATATTCTAGTTTTACAGTTCATGGAAACTCAAAACAGATATTCTACAAGACGCAAAATGGCGCCAACGGAGCGGAGCAGCAAAGGAATCTATGAACAGGATTGTTTTTTACTACGGTCATGGTTCAATGTCACAATAGTTTTACCATTAGCTTCCCTATGATCGGTAGCTTTAATGTGCAACAGCTTCAGGAGGCATCTTAACATCGCAGTACCAGGAGAACGGAAAAGAAACATCCTTTTTAGCAAAGCTCTGAGTTGCAGAGTGGTGAGTGAAACAGGACTGTGGGAATACAAATAATACTAAATTTAGCAAGTCGGCTGTTTTTTTTCTTTTTTCTTTCCCGGGCCTTTTATTTGTTAATGTTGGCAACGCCCCCGGCTACTGTTTGAAACCAGCTTTTATACAATAGTTACAGAGAATAAAAACCCTGCAGGATGGACATAGTAACTATATTTCAGTTATATAAAATATAATTACTGAATAGCAATTATGTCTCCAGAACTGAGACAATATGATAAGAGCAGCCAAGACACATTATGAGGCACTGAGTACAGTATCGTAGTGTTGCTTTGTGATTAAAAAAAAAAAACGTTTGAATTTGTATTTTTAGTACAGTTTGTACTTTTAAACAGACAATGATATATTATGCTGAATTTTCCAAGTTAATATTTTGAGACATTATACAGTGAATGATCTGAGCGGTCACTCACCTTGGCTTTGGCCTTGGGCCCAGGCACCATTCTCCTCTTGACTCTGTATGGAAAAATACAGGCAAATATATCACACTTTGAATCACAATTTTGCATGTAAGCTCAGTCTCTGAGAAACCCCTGTTTTCTTTGAGGACACAAGTGAGATAAATAGGTATGTTTATACTTACAGGTTTCCAGTGAGGTGACTGTGAACAGCGAGGCTTTCCTTGAGCAGAATCCTGAGCAGAGAAAACACAGCGTTCATTGCCAGAGGACAAGAAACGCTCTTTATGTTAATGTTTTCATAAGAAAAAGAGTTCGTTACCAGAGTAAAAAGAACATCACTGTCATGAAGAATACAATTACAACTAATGTATGATTACTAATCTGTGCTATCAAGACGAATGAGAGAGAGATTGCACTGTAGTCGGCCCACACAAAAGAATATGGTATGGAAATTGAAGTTGGAAGTGTTTTAAATATTGTCAAAGTAATATTTGCGTAATGTTGCCACGGGAGCAACTATGTCCATTTTGTCATGACAGAGTGGGTTTTAAAAGCTACCGGCGACTTTTGTTCAGAAATATAAATTGCCACCACACACAATGACAACCAGCTGTTCGGCCTCCAGCCAACAGAAACATCAGGAGTGTGAAGATTAACTGGAAAACCATCATGTTTCAGCAAATAAGGCTTCGACATTGTGACTTCTGCTGCATTTTGCAGACCGTTAAGCTATTTCTATTGACAGCTCAACCATTACTATCGGCTTGTTAACATCCTACTTTATTCTTATTGCTCAGCATGACTAATGTTCTAAACAGTCTTAGTCACTCAGAGTTGTGGCTCTGTACCGGTTTGCATGGCTGCATGTAGTGAAGTATGATCATTGTACCGTTGCATTGATGTTTTGCAGGATTTGTCGTGTGTATGCTGATTTTGTTGCCTTAATGTCTTGCATCTGTATTTTCATTAGTTTTAGAATACCTTGCGGTTGAAAAGTAGCAAGCTGGCTAACATTGGCACATTGACAGAAATGTTGATTAATGTGCACCGTTACAAATAAAAGAAATGAACAATCCCGGGAAAATAAATATTTGGCTGCTATTTACAACAAACTTTGTTTGATGGGAAATGTGCATCCATTTACCACTAAACTCATGCTCCTCTGAAAAGAAAAAAAGGCAGAACATAACATCATTCTAGTTTAAAAAGGTCAACTCCACTGTTCTCCCCCTGGAGAATTTTCAGTAATTGCCTTATCACCATGAAGGAATTTGTTCACCAGCGGTTTTATATAATGGCTTTTTAAGCCCAACACACACAGGAAAACAAAGACACACACACACACACACACACACACACACACAGACCTGGCCTGCATCCAGCCTTTGGGCCATAGTGGTTTGGCCTCATTCTCTAAGAAGGCCTTGAGGTAGTCCTCCACAGACAGAGAGCACTGGCTCTCCATCTCGTAGCAGCTCAGCTTCACTCGCACCAAGCTGCACAGCAGGTTCCTGCACAAACACAAATGTTCAATTCAACGGAAATCCGTAACTATTAAAATCTAAATTAGGCTGCAGGTGTTGAGCACATAATGACAAAAGGAGACTGTTATTCTTCGGGGAGTCGAAGGTAATCAAAAAACCATTCCTGAAAATGTCGAGGACGTTATGAAAATGAAGAATGATTGAAAAGCAGCTGAGCAGAGAGTCGGTCTCGAGGGTTTTGTAATTACATCAGGACAGTACTACTCAGGGTTTCCACATTTATGCCGGAATAACATTCAAAGCTTCCCTAAGAAACTTGAAAGGGGAGGTTCACCATTTGTATACATCAAAGTGAGTTTGCAGGTCTTTGGAGAATCCTGTAATAAGAGTGATGTCACCAAATCTGGGGCTGTGGAGTTATAGAGACATCGGATCACCAGACCTCTGCAGCTGCTCCTCAGCTTCGTTTGGCGTTACGTTAGAAGTTACTAGAATAACACAACAAAGTCTCGGAGTGAACTATCGGTGCTTGATTTGAATTGTGGGTAATGTAGGCCCCGTGTTTTGACGAGGAGGAAGAATAAGTAGATAAATAACATAATATCTCTGGTTTCGTTGCATCAATTTGGGTTGTTTTTTTTCCAAACTGTTGTGAGTGCAATATTAAATCTGTGGAGGACCCTTTAAAAAAAGAAAGGACCCGCCTCATTAGTTTACAAAACCCAAATGTCTTATTTGTCAATCTGTAAGGCCTGTGTCAGTTCTGTTGACTGTATTAGACAAGTACAGGGGAGAACAACAGTAAACTTGAAGGTACTGAGGATACAAAGTGAAACCTGGAGCATAACAAACACACGCAACACACATCCAGCAGCACAGTCCCGGGTCATCACCTGAGCTTGTCATCCCAGGCAAACTTCTTCCGCGGGCCCATCACCCTCTTCCCAGGCTTTTCCTCATCTTCCTCCTCTGAGCCATTTTTATCGACCTCTTCTGACTGCTGCCTGCAGGGAACACACACACACACACACACACACACACACACACACACACACACACACACACACACACACACACACACACAGTCAGTAACACGTAAACGTACAGGCACACATACAAATGGTTTGAATAAACGTTATCATATAGTTTTATGGTCTGAGTGTCCAGTTACAGTAAAGGCTTATGTAGAAGCCATTTTGTCAACAAAAACTAAACATCCATATAAAAAGAATTAAAAATAGACATGTCTGTTTTGTTTCCGTTGGTAAAAATGGTGAACAGCCATAAAAGTCAGGCCCGATGACCAGCAGAGGCAGAAGACATGGAAAATTAGGACAAAGGGTTTTAGTTTAGCGTTCACATTTAATTTACTACATGAAACAAGAAATAAAGATGTACTTACTTTGCCACTCTGGCCATACAGTCCATGTTGTATCTGGCTATTTGCTCTGGCATCACACTACACACAGCCAGCTTCAGCTTCAACAGCGGTGTCCGGAGACGATCATCCTGAGAGAAAGAGAGCGAAGGAGTGGTGAAAATCGAGTCAAAGATTGAGAGCGTGGGGGAGTATTTTGATGTAATTAGTCAACACCGCTATTTAATGGTCCATGACAAAAGAAATTTAAAAGCCAGTTTTCAGTGGCAGTCTTCATCGCACTAGTCAGCCTAAATTGACATCGACAGAGCAGATGTCTGAGGATTAAAAGCTGCATGAAAAGGCACAAATAATGTGGAGAAACTGGAGGGTCAGTTATTTACAAAAGGAGCCTGATTGAAGCGGCTCAAATACTCAGAAATATTGCTGCAACTCGGAAAACAGATGGTTGGTAGGAAACACTTGGAATATGTTGATTGTTTGTCATGGAAAACAAAATGTTGTCTAACTGGAGGGCGTTAGTGTGCGTCACAAGGGACTATAAGAAATCACAGTTGGATGAGAAGAAAAACATACAATACGATCGTACAATTTCAAAGTTAGCTGCAAAAATGTAAAGAGGACTGTGAGAGACACCCTTTGCTGTTTTTGACTTGCATCTATGTATCATATACAAATTATTTGTAAACGGCCCTTATGATGGCTTATTTCCCCATTCATTTCATCTCAAGCAATGACAATTCTTTTCTAAAATTTGATACAAGATTTTCTTTATTAAACTTTCAAAAATGCTAGCGGCACCCTTTTATGTGTTGAACAGAGTTCAGACATGTATCATTTGCAAGATTATAGTCTAAACTTTTAACAGGCAAACTCTGCTTTGTTATTGGTAGAAGTTGCTGTCAACATTTTGAAGTATGAAAGATCTGATCTTCTCTCTCATCCTCATTCATTCTTCACACAACAATCTGTCAATGTTGATGTACAATGCCCTGATATTATAATGTTATTAATAATTATATTAATTGTGCCCTTCATCTTATGAAAGGCACAATTATCACGTATCGCCACTGTCATGGCAGCAGTTGACTTCAGCAGAGGTCGGTCAACACTTATCACTAACTTCCTCCTTGAAGCATTCAAAGTTCTACAGTTGAGCCAAGACACACATTGCATTGCAAAGGCTGTTGTGTAACCAAACGATGTGACACGTACGAGGTGATATTAGAATTATTGCTAAAATAGTGACCAATCATTTAAATGATTTCACAAAATCAATGTCTGTATTTTATCCCGATCGGTAACTACCTAACTGTAAATTACAGTCCATATGTCTTTGTGTGCAAATTTATGGTGATGAATGTTCACTTTGTGACGCTCTGAAGCCTCGAGGGAAAGCTTTCCTCGCCGAGCGGCCGTTACCACGTTTAACTGCAGTTTTAGCGCTACGACACCAGTGATGGGACTGAAGGAACGTATGTTGTTGTGGAGTATATCAATAGAGAAGAGAAGGGAGAGGTAAGACGCCAAACAACTTGATTAATTGCTACTTGCAGACTGCGTGGGCAGAAACGCACAAGAAGCCTACTTCACAATAACAATTTATTACATGTTTACCATTGGGCAGGCAAACATTAAAATATGCAATCGCTTAAATCAGTGTATAGGATAGAATGATGACTTTTACGGACAGTTTTTTCCCCCCAATGACTGGCTACTTCATATCTTGTGGGAGGGACCGATTACAATACATAGCCTACTTGTACTCGTTGGTAAAAAAAAAAAAAAACTAAAACACGTGCACGTTATTGCTTACAGTCTTAATGAACACTCCTATTAAAACGAGTCATTGGTGACCAACCAGCATCTCTTACTGTCCCACCATTCAAAGCAGTCTAGAAAAGACACCTGCTTACTCCAGAGAGACGCCTCACTCACCTGGATGTTAAGACTGAGCTTCTTCAGGCGTTTGAGGAGGGCTTCTTTATTACACGGCACAAACGCTTCCATGTGCGAGTAAATGCTTAAGCGCACATCAGGAGGTTGCTCTTGGACCTGCAACTCAATGCTGAGAGGAGAAAGAAGGCAGAGGGAAAGACATAACTTTGAGGTTCAAAAATCAAGAAAATGGACAGTTAAAAGAGGTTGAAAAGGGGGGGATACAGAGTGACAGACTAAAAGAGAGATGGGAGAGAGAAGAATAAAGCGTAGTTGTGCTAAATGAGGGGAGGGTAAACATAAAGTTGAAAAAACAGGAGCGAGGAATGGAAATGAGAAGCATGTCATTAACACAGACAATGAGAGACTGAGCGAAAACAAAACACTTAAAGACAGCAGGAGAGGTGGTGAGGGAAATCTGCAGAAAATGAGAGAAACACAGAAAGGGAGTAGGACTGTACTGGGATTTGGCTGACGATGATTTAAAAGCTGTCCTACTCACTCCAGGAGAATGTTATTCATGTCCAAGGTGAAAAATTTCTTCCTGCCCTCTTGATCAAACTGCCGCGAGGCCTGTGAGAGAAAAAGTTGAGTCAGCATTCCACTGGTCCATAGGAGTACAAATACATATACATGTGTATGTGATGCTGGGCCTTTTGGGGCTTTGTGCTGACAGAAACAACTCATAGGTTTGGCTGGTTTGCCTGTTCATTTTGGCTGGTTTGAAAGCTATCACTCAAACTCAAATTACAGCAATCAAGTCTTCCGTGCAGCAATTTTAGCATGAATTAAACAGACTAATGTGAAATCCACCTGTTGACCACAGGAACCGCCGAGGATCTCCTGGTCTGTGGAAGCTAGACGGCATGTATTAAGCATAGCACCATCAGCAGCTGAGTGCCCAAACTCTCCCTGATCAATCAGAAAGTGTAAATTAATGACAACGGCATGTGTTGTGCTTTAGTCCTGCTCCATATTGGGTTTAGTGCCTGAATAAAAAAAGAGAAACAGAGCAACCACACAGTAACTATCCTCCTCTGATATTCAGGTAGAACCTCTTTTTCTGTGACTTTCTACCTGTCCATTTATGACGACTCATACGGTGCAGTTGCAGTCTTGACAGGCATAATCAACCATTTCTTTGCAAATTTGTGACACCCGGCTAAAGAAAATACACAAACAACGTACAAAAGTGCTGCATGATCTGCTGCCTGTCACTGGAATGTGGCGTCTCCCCACAGAGCTGATAATGTACCACAGCAGTCACCAGAACTGTCCTGTTGCTCTGAATAACTCACAGCTCTTGATTTGTTTGTAAAAAAAATCAACCCGAAAGCAAAACAGACAAAAACTTTAAGGCCACAATGAACAGTTTTTTACTTGAGTGAACGGAAGGTTAGCAGGTCACGTGACCTGTCGTAAACCTAAGTGACGCTTCCTTTGATTAATTTAAAAAAAAAAAAGCTCCTTGGCTAGTTTGAATCTCCCAAGCTTTCCCCATATCTTTAGAAGCAACACAAAATCAATAGCTTTATTTATTTCTCTGCCTCCCTCCTCCTCACCTCTGTATAGTTCACTTGAATCATCCTTTTCAATCGCCTCTCTCTGCAACATCTAGAAAAAACAATTCTCAGCTACAAATGGACTCTGTGGCAGTGATGCCAAACCTGCTGTTTTAGTACAATACAAAACATTTAGGGATCAGCTTTGAGCCATCTTTCCCCAAGGCTTTGGAAGAGCCTATTCTCATTGGACTAATCAATAATGATGTGCCACTTCCTGAGCTCATGGGCATTTGCATTTCAGCCGTCCCCAGACAGGCTACCGATGACTCACCGCCCGCAGGTCCTCGATGCGTTTAATAAGCGGAGCGGGCAGTCCATCAGGCAGTGGAGGCGGAGGAAACAGTCCGCTAGAAGACCCCATGCCTCGCCCTTGGCCACTTCCTCCTGCTGCTGCTGCTGCTGCTCCTTTAAGTCCCGGAACACCGACTCCCAGAATGCCGTTTTCCCTGGCCGCCGCCATGGCATGCTGCTGATCAGTGTCCAACAAGCTAAAGTCTAGGTCTCCGAGGAGATCCTGCAGCTCCTTCTCGTTGGCCGAGCCGAGCAGGGACATCACAGCGGGGTCTGAGGTGAGGTCAGCTAGTGACAAGTCGCTGCTGGCAGCGTTGCCCTGTGGATTGGTGGAGTTAGAGGCCAACAGGTGGTTTGTTGAGTTGGTGGATTGTAGCTTATTGGCCACGACTCCTGTCACACCGGGTTGAGCCACGTTCGTGTTTCTTTTCCTCATCTCCTCCTTCTCCCGGGTGAACCGGCGAAGCATGGCTGCCAGGTACAGAGAGTCCTTCATCAGTTTCTTCCTCTTCTTCTTCTCCGGCCGGTGGAGGGTTAGGCCTGTAACTCTGTTGGAGGAGAGCAAAGCAGTGCCTTGTCAACAAAATGCTTGATACTCATTTTAAGTGAATGGCGATACAAGTTCTCAAACTGCATCTGGATTTTGTTTCACTTCATTCATTCGGCCCGACACAGAGTACGCTTACATGCACATGCATACCAGGGTTTTATTTTATTCAGGATATGAATCCTAAACGTATGAAGCAATCTGCCTGATTACACGATTCAAACAGTATTCCGTTTTCTGATAATTTGTGTGCAGCGGTGTCTTAATTTGTCACTATGTTCTGTACCAACAGAGAATGATTAAAGTTGTGGATGAGTGTTGACATGCCACAGTTTCTAGAGTTCTGATGAATACTCCAAAAATGTATCATAATATACTTGAATATGGGAAGAGGTACTCTGGGGTTCTGCGAGATCAACCTGCAGTCTGCTCTGAAAGATCTAATAAATAAATAAAAATATTTACATGAAAAACATCAGTTTCATGATGCACAATAGAAATAGCTGATACTATTTTTGGAGGTTACTTTCAGAGAGGTGGCATGTTGGCGTATTTGGCCCATTAGAGTGTGGATCACGGGAGTGTTTTCTGGGGGATGGCTTGTCACAGTCACTAAGAGCAAGTCACAGTCAGCATTACTGCCTCATGATAGATGTATGAGAGAATCCGCACAAAAGCACACAAGTATAATGTCACACCGGGAGATAGATTATTAGCTCAGTAAAGAGCGGACAAATGCATCATCACATATTCACAAGGGAGCACAAATGTATGGGTGTCCAAAAGGTCACCTTTTCAAGCATAGAGAGGAACTTTTCCATTTAAATAACTGTGTCTAAGTGACATTTTCTATAAAAATAGCTTGGCTTAATGGTCAGGACTTATTCAACTAGGTGGTGGACTTTCTTAGAAAGGTTTTTTCACAGATGCGTGGAAAGCGACGAGACACAGGGCCGCTTTCTCAGCTTCTCACGAGTCATTTCAATAAACATAATCCTAAAAAACCCTCCATGAAAAGGTATAAAAGTATCAACTGACACGAGCCAAACCGCATATATAAAGAAAGTAGGGCTGGGCAAAGTTGAAAAAAATGAATTAATTGATTAAGCGCAGGATTTTTCTGCGATTAATCGCATTATGCGCCAAATTCCATAATGAAGTAAAAACTAGTGTGTTGCAGCTTTTATTTTAAAGTAACGTAATCAGAACAATATAACAGCACTGTGGAGCAACAGCAAGTTAACACACACACACACACACACACACTTTTTTTTTGAACAGGTACTGTAAGGGTCCCTGTGAGGGACAAACCACTCCTTCTTTTATCTGTTGCTTACCTTAAAAGATGTTAAAGACCAGCCACTGATTCACTTTTTACAAAAGCAATAAGTGCTTTTCATATTTTTCAGCTCAGTTTTTCTTCCTCAGTGAGAAAAGTCCAGTCTGTGTGCACTGAACATCTTGTGATGTGAGGAAAGTTCTCCTCTTTGAGAGAAGAGTAAAGATCCAGAAGTGATGCTGCTTTAAAGTGCTCTGCATGGATCAGACCGCGGGGTCAGGAGCTTTGCGCATGCGCGATTAACTTTCAATCTGGACGCAGAATCTGCCGGTACATATACATGTAGTATATTTGCCCGCCTGTGAGCGCGTTTAAAGCGGCTCGCAGCAGCACCGCTGCTCGTTGAGAAGCTACAGAACAATACGTGGTTCACGTCCAACTCACTTCGTCACTGCCTGTCGGTGAGGCTACAGAAGCGTGCGCGTCTTCAAAGTGAAAGCAGTGCCGCTGTAATGCGTTCTTGGCGTTTATCTTATTTATTCATGTTTGATTGACCTCACGCGGGCCGGACTGAGAGAGCCGTGAGACGGCAGGTCTGAATTACGTCTGGAGGGATTGAAAGCGATAAGCCCCTCCCAATGCAAAAAGAAAAAAAAACATGCAGTTAACACATGATCAAATAGTTAACGCCGTTAAAGGATTGCCAGATTAATCTCACGTCAACGCGTTATCGTGCCCAGCCCTAAAAGAAAGACAATAATAATTTATTGCAATGATTCTCACCCTTGTTTAGGTACTCTGTTCTTCTTCGGGTTCTTCTCTTCCAGAATATTAACTTCCTTCTTTTTCCTCTTCTTAATTACCTGGTCCTTGTCGTCATTGGGCTTCTGAAACTAAAGCACACACTCCTTAAGTCAAAGATGCAGAAGACGACAGTGCACAGTGAAAATCAATCAATTCTGTCTGAGGAACGCACGCTGTGCCGTGTGCGTGTGTCTGCACCAGTTTGTCCTTCAGAGATCTCTCTTGATGTGGTGACGGATAACATCTACAACACGTTTCACTAAACCCTATGAAAATCAAGCTCCTGTTGGGAGGATATTGATGTGCCTGTTCAGATCCTGCAGTGTCATACGTTTCAAAAACAATGGGAAGGAACATTTTAGTAATATTATCATCAAAAAGAATCAAGGCCAAAGACCTCTTCTTGAGCTTTATTTACTTTTATTCGCTTTATTTGCTTGGGAATAAAGCAGGATTTGGGATTAAAGCTCACCCCTCTTAAAGCCAGATAAAACCATATCATTGATATAATCTGCTCATAAACTCTCACACATCTTGTGCATAATCATCCAAGTCTCATTTACCCATTCGTATGCTCACTACTTCCCAAACACATGCATCTTCTCTAAAATCTTAACTACTTAAAACAATTCTACATCAACCGTCTCACACTAAAGTGTTTTAAATGGGAAGCTTTTAGTCAAGCTTCATGTTTGAGAAGTACTTTGCATGAGACTGGATAAATGAGACTTGAATTATACTACCAGAGTTGTATGAGTGTTTGGAAACAGATGTTATGATAGCCTCATTTACTTTAAGTCATCAAGACTTTACTATGTTTTTTTATTATTATTATTCATTTCACTGTAGAGGCGTGCGAGAAATACATATGATTCTCATAACTCTTTCACAAAGTGAATTAAATCCAGAAAAATAAATACTTTCTGGCCTGAAAGTAATTTTGAAACACTTGAATAACAATTTCCTTCTGATAAAGTAGTCTCACCTTGTCCTCCTCTGGCTCCGAGTCGGAGGCCGCCCTGAACTGCAGCGTGCCCGTGTTGATGTAAAATCCCCCCAGCTTTGTGGTCAAAGAGGCCGGAACCAGCTCGTCATACTGAGGAAAAACAACAACGAAGACAGTTTGTTATATAACATCACAGGAATCTTGAAAACAGTAAATCCTCTTACACAACAAAAGCAGATCCTGTGATGTTTCTTGTTCATTTTAGGAATAAGCCTGTGTTCTTATGTTGGTCAGAGAAAATGGATGACTTGTTGTGGTCCAAAATAAATCAAATTTCACCGTCTCTCCAGGACCCAGATGAAACACTTTTCCATGACTGAGCGTATCACAACAAAATGATAAAAAAGGGTCAAACAGGCGCCGTCAACTTGTGAGCGCAAAAAAGACAGCCATCAAAACAACAACAATAATATCATATGATGGCAGAGATTCCATACAAACAGCATTGTAGTGACAGTCAGACAGTGATATCCTCTGAATACTGAGCAACTAACACTGTCAAAGAAAAACAATGACATATCCCTGCGAGGACACCAGCAGCACAGACGTCATGAGGATGATTACAGACCATAGTCTCAGGTTGGTTATAAGAAGGGACAAGAGTCTATCTTTAGAAGAGCAACTGAATGCACTGTATATAAATCAAGCCAGGAAATGAATATTTAACAGCCGAAAAATAATTTCTACCTCAACAAGAAACGGGAACAGCATTTCAGAAATGTGACGAGGACGACCAATTGAATCAGCAGATAATACGGGAGAAAAGATAACGTATTATTATTATTACTATTATTATTATTATTATTATTAAGACTGAGAGGAGACATCTGACTAAATAAAAGTGACATCCTTAAAAAAAAGAAGAAAAAAACTAAACCATAGGTGAACCATCACCTCATTATTAATAAAGTGAGGGGCACTCACAGCTTCTGTGTTGTCGATAAAGGGGTCTGTGTCGTCGTAGCCAAAGCCTATATCAATCAAATCTTGCATTCTGTCCGTCTTCTTCTTCTTCTCCTCTGTGTTAGCCTGAAAAATAATTTAAAAATATGATATAATATTAAGTTTGGATTTTGATTCCCTGGAAAATTCCCCACATTTATTCTAGTCTTACTCTTAAAATGGCCCCTTTTCAGGGTGAGTATTTACTAAACGTCCTGACTTTCTCAGTGTGGTTTATGGGTATTTGGTCCTCTTAAAGACACACATGACGGATAACTCCACCATGTCGATGCAGGCATCTTCCAGATATGCTCATTAGCCGATAACAGTCAAGAAGTTGCACAACAGAAATGTTAAACATGTTTGAGCTCATTCATAAACATTTTCTCTATTACATAATTGTACCACCACAGAGCTCTGACTAGTTAATTTTTCAAATGTAAAATTTTCCACTAATTACGTATCTAGGTCAGAATGCTGCAAAAATAAAATAAACAAAAAAGGAATTTCTATTAAAAAAAGTGTATAGGTTGCATTAATGTAAAAAATTTCAACAATCAATACATGACTGAAAATATCACTATATATATATATATATATATATATATATATATATATATATATATATATATATATATATATATATATATATATATATATATATATATACTAGAGAGAGAGAGAATAAATAAATCTGTCTCTGTTACTCCTGAGATTTGTGCCTTTTTCTTTCTATTTAAATAAAATGTACTTGACTATAAGTAACTAAATAAACAAACAGTAATTTAATCTAGAAGCCAATATTATATATATATATATATATATATATATATATATATATATATATATATATATATATATATATATATATATATATATATATATATATACATGGTCCAGAAGTATCAAAGATACTGTATATATGAGGTCATTCAGAAACTGTATCACTATGACATTTGAACTTTGAATTTCAGATTTTTCCACATATCAAGGCTTGTATCCGTTTATGTTCATCAACAGGGTATAATCCTAAAACGATCAAATTAGAAACACCTCAGAACAGAAATACAAATGTATAACTCACATATTTATTTTCAAACTTTTTTGCCAGGGCCTCCATCTGGAGCCGCTCTCCCTCATCATCGTTAAAGGGGTTGTTGGGATTGTGAGCTGGACTCAGATTTGTAGGAATATTCTTGACCTGGAACAAACGAAAATAATTATATTTAATATAATGAACAGGAATAGTCAGCGCTATGGTTCAAGTGCCCCTCACATAAAGACACCAATGACTAAACCTCAAAGTAAAGAAATGGCAAAATATCCATACATTATAACATTAGCAACAAACCAAAGTATTAATGAAATAAATAAAAAAACATGATGGTGCCATAGCCACCTTAAGATTCAAATAATAGACACTGAATTATAATGTGGTGTTGCCACTCATGTAAATAATAGGATAAACTGGATTATCCCAAACTGCACAGGATCAAAAGCAGGCGAGCTTCTCTTTGATCCCTCAGCTCTGACATTTGCCTCGCTGCTCGCTACATCCTGGTACTTCCATCAGCAATGCTCTATCATCTCTCTATCACCCGCAGCCAGAGGGCCACACTGCATGTGGCCCTTCCAAGTGCCGTAATGGCTGAGGACATGGGGCTGTTGCTGGGCAAGTCTGAGTGAGCAGGACACAGGTAGCAGCACGAGATGAGCACTATCTCTGCATGTTGAAAAAGAGGAGGTCCCTCGATAAAAAGCTGGGATCCGATGGAGCGCAGCAGAAGTTGGTTCGACACGCAGTGGACCGGCTGCGTGGGCAAAAATAATACAGCCGCTGCTGTCTTTTGTGTATAGTCGCACGAGCGGTCAGTCTCAACCGCGGAAGGACACGGTGCACTTCCCCCTCTCACTTAGCAATGACAAGTCTACGCAAACACTTGCCAAAGCAAATAAAATTAACTCCAGCGCCGGTGTCGCCCGGCCTGGAGGCGGTAGTCGAGCAGGGAGGTCTCACCTGGAGGTTTTGGATGAGTTCCCCGTAATTAAACTCGGCGGAGGAGCGGTCGTCGGGCTCCGGCAGGGACAGGTTGAGCCGCACCGTCGCCCTCTTGTCGCCTCCAGCCGTCTCCCTGTCGCCGGTTTGTCCGAGCAGCCGACCGTTGCTGGCAGCCCCCCCTGCCCCGGTCGCTGCCTCGACCTCCCCGGCTCCGCCGAAGTTGAAGTCGGCCTCCTCCTCCAGCCGGCGTTTCCTCGACTCCGCGGCTGCTCCAGCTGCGAAGGCCGAGAGGGTGACAAACTGCACTTTTCTCGGTTCGGCCATTTGGATGAGCAGCCTGCCTGAACCTCGCTCCGGACAGACGGCGACAGCGAGGAGAAGAGCTACTTCGCGAAACTACTCCAAATTGATGGCTTGAAGAGGGCTTCGCGAAGCTCCGACGGCTGCTCGCTGCCTAGACGGATGTGCGGGCCTCCTCCGCACCATGCGACACGAACTCCAGGGGTGGTGACGGTCAGGGAAAAGTTGTTTTCACGGCAGCTACTTGCATCCTCAATTTGCTATGGGGACGAGACATTCACCGGAGCCATCTTGGGTTTCGGGAGTAAATAAAATATCAGAAGAGAGGGGTCGCTGCGCCTGCGCGTACGCACAGAACGGAAGCATCGTGACGCGGTTGGGGGCGGGGCTTGGGGCGTCACGTCCAATCAACGCGTGCCCCGATCCTAAACCCGCCTCCGTCACAACCAGCGATGATAACAACACTGTCAGTACTATTATGACCTTTATAAAGTGTCCGGGTGAAGGACAGGCTGTGGGAAACATGCTGTGTGTGTTCAGATATCGATTAACAGCCTCGTCTCAATTGAACAATCAGAGGCTGTCAGCGGAAGCCTTTCTCTCTGTCTATTCAGGGAAATGCTGAATTGTGCATTTTTGTCTACAATGGCACTAGCACACACTCAAACATCAGATCCTAAACAGAAGAAAGCAAGCCCGGTGGTCGGCTGCCTCAGTTAACCAGCCCAACACAGCTGCTTCAGTTTTAGGCAGTTTACCACCTGTTGATATTCAACTGGACCGGACGTGCTCCTTATTAGAAAAAAACAAATTAAAAAAATCAATTGGTGCTGTCTTTGGTAAAAAAAAAAAAAAAAAAACACGTCTGGGTTAACCTGTTTAAAAGTTCCAGGGAAAATGTAGTTTTGGGCCCTTATTAACCTCCTGACACAACCATGCTGCCCCCGTGCAATGTGACCAGGCCTGTTCAGTTGAAAAAAGATACATTTACAAATGAAACCACTTGAATGTGGACTCAATCTGTGAAAACAGTTGCAAAATGTCTTCAATGGCAATAAAAAAAAATAAAAAAAACCCTAATGGTGTCAGTAGGGCCTTGAGAACTTTTTTTTTGTTTTGTTTTGTTTTAGGGCTACAATTTTAGGACTTCTGTCTCAGCTGCTTTTATTGTAACCATTCTTGTTTCAAAATGTCTCCCACCAAACCCAATTACAGTGTAATACAACAATCAATGTTGTACTCCTTAAATCTTGTTATACTAACAGAAAAGGGTATATTTGATGCATCAATGTATGTTAAAAAACTGCAACCCTGATACCAATGCCAAAAACATGTAAAAAAAAAAATCAAATAAATCCAATCATTTTTCCAGCGTTACTGATTAAACAATACTTTTCCTAGTTTATTTGACGTCAAAATCTTTCCTTATCTCCTAATAAGTTACATATATATATATAATTTTATTTTTTTGCCCCCTTTCTCTTCAGTATTTGCTCATATCGTCTGCCTGATCTCTTCAGCCTAACTGTTCTGTTCTTTCTTGTAAATGTAATTTGTATTTCTGCATTGCTTACAAAACATTGAGTGAAAACTACGTGAAGTGAACTACTGTATTGACTTCATATAAATCAATCACTGACAAAACTGCAAAAGTCATTTACGAAATACAAAGTTACATTTTATTACAAATATATAGAAAATTGCAATTCAAAACGTACATATTTTCACAACAGTGTGGCAGAAAATAGTTATAATATTTCTTGATGGAGCATAAATATCATTCATACAATTTAATCAAGGGAAATAACCAAACGCACAATGACTGCTGCATAATGAAGCCACTCTTTATGTGTTGACCTGGACTTCAGTACCCACAGCTCTCAAGAGAGGAGGACTCTGTTGTCTTTGGCCCACTTCCTCAGAACTCGGATGATGTATTCAACCTGAGGGTTTCCTGAATTTCGTAGCAGAGACAACACCTCTTTCAGTCTCTCCCTAGAACACAAACATTATATGTGAGGAAACAAGACGCAATCAAGAATGCACCATCTCTAATCTTTCTTTTATTTAGACACCCACTCAAACAGACCACAAGCGTTTGAGATGTCAGTCCAGATGTTTTTCACTTTTACTGGGTAATGACAGGGCTCTATTTTATACGTTGTTTTTCAAAAACGGCAAGATTCTTTTATTTTTTTAAAATAAGATCACATTATTGTAGAAGGAACTGAGACAAACATACTTGGACTCCTTGTTTGCTAGTATGAGCTGGAAGATGCCGACACAAGCCCCTCTCTTGCCCTCCCAGTAGTTGGATTCTGGGTCCAGTTTCTCCAGTGCATCAAACGCTTTAGCTGCATAGTAGAACTGACCCATCTGAAACATCAAGCTGTGGTCATGAGCAAGCATACAAAAAACATTATACCACCTATTTAACAAAACAACATTTAGTCTCAGAGGATGTTTCAATTATTAGTCGATTGACAGAAAACAAATGAGCAACTATTTTTTAAAAGCGATTGTCGATTGTTTTGAGTCACTTCTTCTCAAGCTAAATTATTATGGTGGCAGCTCCTTAAAAATGAGAATATTCTGCGTTTCTCAATTTAGTCTCACTAATAAGTGAATTTCTTTTAGTTGGACAAAACAAGACATCTGAGTGTGTCACCTTGGGTTCTGGGAATTATGATTTATTATGATCAGCAAATTAACCAATAATGGGGACAATCATTAGTTTCAGCATTATACTTAAATTCAAAGGGAAACGGCAACTAAACATTCATACGAGAGCTGCAACTAATGAACTAAAAATATGTATAAATCTGTTGATTGTTTTTCATAAACTATGAAAAACAGCGATTACGATTCCCCAGAATCCAATGAGAAGCTTTCAAATACCTCCGTCGTCCGACTAAGAGTCAAACTGGAGCTGCAACTGGAGAACGTTTAGCGTCTTGAAATATGACTCAAACATTTAACTAGCAACATTGGGGGCATACATAGACTAATTGTTCCAGCAATAAATTCATCCATTGACTCAAATTTACTTAGAATTTGTAAATGAATGTTTGCGGGGGTCACCCCGAGAGGCAGATGACGGAGGAGGAAGTCACCTTGTAGCAGTCGTTGGCGATGAGCTGCAGCAGACTGAAGGACTCGGAGGAAGTGCCCATCTTCAGATAGAGCTCCCAGGCAAGCTGACCTCTCTGGTTCATTATGTCTGACAAGAACAAGATGAGGGTTCAATCATCCATCATGCGCAGGTAGCTTCAGCAACTTTTATAGATTCAGGTTGGGAAAATGTGAAACGCCTGAGGGCAGGTTGTATTGATGTGGATTAAGCCAAGGAGAGAGGAGAGAAATCTTTTAATGGAGATATCTCTTTTTTAGAGCCGCTGAGGTGCCTGAGTGAACCTCGGTTCTTCACACACCTGAAGCAAGGAATCTAGCAGTGATGTTCGACTCAGTGAACAACAGCACAGGCTTCCTCAGTCTCTTCAGACTTCAGGTCTGTGAGAGCGTTCTTTATGTTTTCATGTCATCAGGTGTAAACTGTGACAGGCCTTTTCAAACACATATTGGTTTGTTGTACGTTTTAACTCCTGTTCTTCTGTACATCTTGTTAACTGAGTTTTATTTGTAATTCAACAAATCTATACTAAGTGACCTGCTGATATTCTTTACTGCCCACTAATGTTCTTCACAAGTTTCTTTACAATTCCTTTTCAGTTTTAAATGTATGGAAAATTGACAGACGTGTGTGAATGGTGCTGCGGGAATGAATTTGCCTCAACAGCACGACTGTACGTACAGCAACGTGCCAGCCAGCTGAGGTAAACGTAGTCGTTCTTGATCTTTTCATTCTGAATCAGCAGAAACACCTGAAAGAGATATTAAAATTAGTCCAAAAACAATAGTAGGCAACTCATCAGAATTGATCAAAGTCTGTACATAGCAACTGTGAAACAACGATGAAACAAAGTACCTCTTCTGCTTCTTTGTAGTTGCCAAGGGCTGCTTTAGCCTGAGCATAGTTGAAGTTGAACGTATCATCATTATAGAAGTAACCCTGCAAATAAGAACAACGCAGACACAAAAAGGTTAAGTGTTCACATGTCCAACGAAAATTGGATACAAAAGTGCGCGCACACACACAAACAAATGTCACCACTTGTCAGCTGAAGTGACACTAGTCACCCAGTGTGTGGGAGTCTCTCCTCCTTACATGCTGATTCTTTACTGGAATGTGTGCCTTGTAGTGAGCAGCACTAACCTTGACTGAGTTCAGGTATATGAGAACGTCTTCAAACTTTCTCAAGAGGAAAAAGCAGGAGGCCATACATTGTCTGCCAGGAATAGTGTCTGAAAGTGAGAAATCTGTTACACACACATCCTCCTCACAGCGCTGCTTCAGAAGCTCATATTGATCACATTTCTACTCCGTGTACCACATTCGCTGGCCGAGCCTCCGACCAACTGAAAGAACTGCTGAGCGATTTTCAGGTGATCCCTCTGAAGGAGAAAAGCATAACAACAGACGTTTGTCTCTTGAGCCGACTCCCATCACATTTCTCTGTGTCAGACTATTTCTTTAACAGCAATACTCACTGATCCGATGTCTTGTCCCAATGCTGCGTTTACCACTCCTTTTAAGATATACTCCTGAGAAAATAAATGATCAAAGTCAAGAAAATGTGTATGAAGTCTTGTCTGGTCCCTTCATGGAGAAATTATTTTAAAAGGGAGAAAGGCCACATTGAGAAGCTTTTAAAGATGAAACATTGGTCACGAAAAATAAAAAAGGGCTCTTCAGGAACTCTTTAGTGGCGCGAGGAGAAGACATGTTTGTTAGTTTGTTTTTGAAAGGTATTTATTAGCTTCATATAATCTGGCATGATCAATGTGAAAAATGTGATAAAAAGAGTCAGTATTAGCTATGGTTGAAGCTAAATAGAGCTACTATTTTATTCTTCATGTCAGAGTGAAATAAAGCAGACCTGAAGCCTCTTATCGAAACCAAATAGTGACTCTGTGCTTGAAAAAAAACGAGTGTAACACCACATAAAAAAACAATGTCCTTTTAGATCATCACCTGAGGGGTTGTGGGCACCATGTCCTGAATGAGGTTGTAAGCTTCCTGGACGTCATCTGGAAGTATAAAGTGGAGAATGTCAATCTTTGAGCGAGGTTACTCTGAACCTGACCCTTAAAACAACGATACATTTGATTAACAGCAGCATGACAAAGGGTTTAGTCGGAGGATGTAATAATCCACTATTATGGCAATGCATGACATAAAATAGTGTGATTCTATTGTTTTGTGTATCATTGTATTATTTTTAGATGAGTTAAAACGGATTAAAGGGCAGTGTGATTAGTGTTCTTGTATCGTATTTGTTATCATAACCTTTTCTTTGAAAGAAAAGGTTTAAAGATATGGTATCTGTCGGACATTTGATACATTTCAGTAGAAATGTTGTCCTTGTTTGGCTTGTTCTAGAAAAATGCAACGTCATGGCTAAACACCTTGTCTGAGGTTGTAGATGACCAGGTTGAGTCTGGCCTCAGGGATCACATCAATCAGAGGAGGCAGCACCTGCAACGCCCCCTCCCCACCACGAAACACCACCTGCAGTACACAGGGGAGAATTTCAGTGTGGAAAAGTAGCACGTCGGTCCCCAGTGTACGCACGCGCACACACCTACGCGCTCACAGTTGGAGCTTGAGAAGAGCTTACCAGGTTGTGTCGGATAAGCTCCTTAGCGAACTCAAAGGAGTAGGAGGAGATGTCGATTAGGTTCTTTAACTCAGCCTAAGAGGGAGCGAGAGCACACATAAGTCAAAACGACGGCCACTTACTCTCCCCAAAGAAATAAAAAGGACAAGCAGTCCCTGAGTCAACAATAATGATGCATGCTTGGTTATTAGACACATAAAAACTTTTTTTTTTTAAAGCACAAATACGGCGCACTGACACGACTAAAATATTCATAATACGTAATACTTACAGTATTGTTGCTTTCATTTTATCGTATTTCCCTTTGTATTATTTCTTGGATATTTTATACAAATGCGAGATAAAAATAAATTATATATATATATATATATATATTCTTTTAAAGAAAGAAATGAGCCTTTTCACTCATTACCTTTGACATTTTGGCCGATCTATTCTTACACAGATAGCGACAGACCTCGGTCACGCAAAACGATTTGTTATTGACAAAGTGAAAACATATGAGGTCATACGTCAAATGAAGACCAACAAAAATATCAGCCAAGACATGCGGCCGAGGCAGTACCTCAGCTGCCTTGCCATTGTAGAGCCTGAAGTGGTTGCAGGCCTTCAGGTTGAGGGCGATAGTGGAGTCCGGCTTGCTCTGCAGGTACACAGCCAACACCTCCTGGGACACGTCGTAGTAGTCCAGCTTGTAGTAGCACAGAGCCACGTACACCTTCAGAGCCAGGAAATCTCTGAAAGACAGGACGCAATGTGGGCGTGAAACTGGCTTTCATACTTATACTTTTGGTTGGAAACAAAATATTTCAGATTCTTAATTTATTTTTTGACAGTGGTCAACATATGGTTGTTTATAACAGGACATTTTGCCATGTCATGAGGTTAATCACTCGATATTATCTGATGTTGCTTGGCATTATAGTGTGTATTGTGACAAACCCCTCCTTTCCTCTAAGGGTCTGTGTCAGCTGATGAGGCACACCTGAGCCTGGTGTTGTTCCAGGTATAAAAGCTTAACATCTTTTCACACATGCTGAGGTCACTGATTACTTACGCTCCATATTTGTTTTGTTTAGTTCATGTTATCCTTTAATTAAATGTGCCTATTTAATACTTTAAATAGGCACTACTACTATAGACACATACTTTATTTTTATAATGCCAATTTAATTTAATTATTACTTAAATCAGATAATAAAAATATAGATTTATGCCAGTTCATGACAGAGTAAAAGAGGTTGGAGATTTGACGACAGGGACTCAAATGTGATCCGTTTTCAGGATACAGTTTGTATTTAATGGGAGTCCATTGCATGTGCAGTACAGTCCGGACTGCTCACAGCAAGCGCTTCTCCTCTGTGCTGGTGTTTGTATCTCGAGCAGTGATGCATCATTTATTATAATTGTCTTCATTCAAGACTACTGTCCCGTGGGACAAAGAGGGCCAGAATTCACTTAAAACTTTCTTGTGGTACAATTTGTGGACTCTGCATCAATACACACGTTTTCTTTCATACTCAATATAGCATTGCAGCAAACAACATATCTTATTATTGGAGTTTATAACAAAAATCTTTATAAAAACAACAATTTCATGATATATTTGTGTTGAAATTTCCCATGTGTAAAAAAGACAGAGCAAAGAAGTCGTTACAGAAAAAAATACTGGAGACAAACAAGGAAGTTTAGAAAATGAATGGTGTCTAGTAGTGTGGCAAAAGAACATTGAGGCTGGTACAATTTTAGCATAGCTATATTTTTATAGATTCTTTTCTGTTAGCATTTGGAAGAAGAAGCAGCAGTAAGGCTCATTTGCATTCAAACACATGCACCTTGGCCTACAAAATGCCACGAAGCCATGAATAGATCTCTGAGAAGCGGCACACTCGACATCTTTCATTTTCTTCCCCTCGCTCCTCCAGAGACAGTATATCAGTGGAAGAGGAAGCCAGCTCAGCAGGCCAGCTGGACTGACACTTGAATTATCTTCACAGTTCCACAAGGCGTGATTCTCAAATTAACAACTCGCACCTGTCAAGGTGGTGCTGGGACGGCACTGTGAAACTAATTTCCTAAAGTAAAAGGATAAGGGAGAGCGCACACCTGTTCTGCAGTAGAATACGTTTATAGATGTCGATGGCCTCTTGGTAGTGGGAGCGCATGTAGTGGATGGATGCCAGGCTCAGCTGGTCCTCTGTCACATCCTCCAGGTTCTGGTGGAAACACATCAGCTTCTTCTCATCGCTGAACTAAGACACAATGTGGGCACAACAGAACACAAACGAACGCATCTGGTGATTTCATTGGCTCAGTGTTGAGACTAATGGACAGAAAATCAATTACACAAACATACAAAACAAGATGAAATTAACTATTGGATCAGTATTGTATGTCGGAGAATCACATTATAGCGCTATTGACGCTAACAGATATATTCAAAAATGAAATATCAATGTGTTAATAATACACTTATGACAAAAAAAAAGAGACAAAATGCACAAACAAAAATAAAGATGAATTTGACTCATAGCATTATTTTTATTTTCTATAGATATTGCAATAATATCGCCATATCCTTGTTGTATGACATGACTACAGACCTGTATGTTTCTTTCATATCTTACACGTAAACCTATATTTACAGTGTGGTGTCACTCAGCATTGAAATATTAGTGATCATGTGAAGGCAGAGAAGAAAATCAAACACACAAAATTGAATATTATGGCATTTTTCCAACCTTATGAGCCAAGTGGAAGAGTAGTCTGTTTTGGAGGGGGGACTTTGGCGCTACAGACAGCAAGAGACACCAATTGTAGTTAGACAGAAAACCACTTGAAAATGAGAGGCGCAATTTATTAACATCATAACCACAACTGTAGAAAAAAACTGAGGAGTAAATTAATGGGAACTAAAAAATTTCCAAAACCCCACACTTAGCTAAATCTGCAAAACAAAGTAATGGCAATAATAGCTGCTTTACTATAGAATACTGCAATTAATAGACTTCTTGAATAAAACCTGGTGCACAATTACTATTTCATTTAAAGGTTATACAAAAACACACGATATAGCTGAAAGAATTTATACTTGGTGACATTAGATTATGTTTTGTATATATATATATATATATATATATCTATACATACATATATATATATATATATATATATATATATATATATATATATATATATATATATAGATATATATATATATATATATATATATATATATATATATATATATATATAGTATGTGTACTGGTTGGTTAGAATACGGTGCAAAGGACATAACAAATGTGACAGCCTACCCTTGGATGCAGCCTCCTCAGCCTCTTGATACAGCCCCAGAAAAAACAGTGCACAGGCCAGAAACACCCACACGTCAGCGGGGCATTCAGGCTTCATGGTCAGAGACTTGTACTCCTGTCACAACATAATAATGAAATATTACACATGCGATCAAACTCTATAGGAAACACTTAGTCACATCCTTATGCATTCATCCATTGATTATTCAGAATAATTAGTTATTTAAATAAATAATAATTCTGTGTGCCAAACGACCTGCACTCATTCTCATACACATAAATACCTCCATAGCTCTCTTGTAATCACTCAAGTGAAAGGCGCAGTAGCCAATCCAGAGGTCGACATGCTCCTCTTTCTCGCCAATACTTCTCTGGAACTAGAGATGACACAGCAACAAATCAGCAGCAGCAGCACTAAGTAACACAGTGCTGTCTGTAGCATAGATGTGGGAGTGAATCTATTCCTGAAAATTAAATCCCAGGGCATGACACGTGTTAATCTGCAGGAGGTATTGCAGTTTTTGTTTTTAAACGTTAACCCCTCAATCTTTAAACTGAATCATCACATTTTCTATATTTTGTATTATAGGATATAGGGTAATGGCAGCTTCATTCCTTAATTTTGAGAAATGTTGGTCAAATCATGTAATTTCCAAAATTAACGTTGGCATCCACAGGTCGGAATCCGCTAGGAGATTTTATTAGGGTCACCAAATACATTTGCTAAATTTATTATATAGTCTTTTACCATTCATATCTGCAGTACACCGTTAGACAACACAAGAAACCTGAATGTCTTGCTCTGATAATTGAAGCGTACTTATTGTCTCAAATATGAAAGGGAGGCGTACATTCTTTTTTTGTTGAGTGGAAACAAAAAGAATGCATTCATTTGGTCTCATTTATTTAGTACTTACTGTGTGTGTATGCTTTCAATGACACTTGCACAAAACAAAGTGTTAATATTTTCAACAATACAGTCAATGTGCTCACTCCAACCTCATCTGCTGCACACATCCTGTGAGTCTCCAGCTCCTGCCTTCACCTCATCCCTACCACCTTAAAACTGATGATAGACTGATTAAAGGTTATTTACCATTTACTAGATTGATATTGAACCTAGTGCCGTTCTGTTTATTTAGAATCCCATTCGTGTATGATTGACTACTTGTAACAATAATAAATAACCATAATTGTAACACCAATAAATCTAGTAAAGAACGGCCCTTCACTCAAAAGGCTTTGCATCTGATTATTGTGTTATTAGCCGATGTGCGAAGTGTGTGAGTACCTCTAACAGCGTGAAAGCCCCCAGGTAGTCTCTCTGTTGCAGGTAGTCCTCCAAGGGGGGAACCGTCGTCTTGTTTTTCTTCTTTTTCTCACTGATGCTCACCGGCGTCTCTTCCCTGACGCCTGGCTTCACGCGAGAGAGGTTCTGCCGAGGGACGAGGTTTGAATTTCTCAAGTTGTCTCAGAACTTCACGTTGGTTGGGTCAAACATTCGAGATCATTTCATAAATATGTAGAACCGTGAACTCACCATGTCGACCGGTTTCTCTCGATGAGGCGCCCAACTCCAGCGAGGACTTGTTTATCTCTAACCAAGGTAACGTTGGGTGTTACTGCCAATGAAAACACACATTGACGTCACCTACCGTTCGGCTTCTCGCTGTCCAACCGCGTCTTCATCTAACATCGAAACTAACAAAAGTATCTTTATACTAACAGATGCAACAACAGTTAGGCACCTTTTCCCCCACTATCTCCTGGAGAATTATGGACGAGCTTCGTAATAGTTAGCTAACACAGATTTGATTTTCCGCTCCCATATTTTCAAATTAAAGGCACAAGTAAAGGACCGAACAATGTAGTGAGGAAGTTAAACACCTAGTTAATCAGGTCGAGGTCCATATCACGGCCCTCTTTCCAAATCCGGGAGCGGGAAGAACCCGAGGTTGGACATGGTACCCGAAGGGAAACATCCGACACAGACAGCAGCCGCCTTAGAATACGTCTCTGGACCGACATTTATTCTGAAGTCAAACCGGAAATAGCTCAACTCTTCTATGTTAAACTTGACTAGAGAGGGAGGGCGGGTGGGTTTCTTTGTTGCTTAGCAACGGAGAA
This sequence comes from Clinocottus analis, assembly GCF_023055335.1. Classification (NCBI taxonomy): domain Eukaryota; kingdom Metazoa; phylum Chordata; class Actinopteri; order Perciformes; family Cottidae; genus Clinocottus; species Clinocottus analis. Next base: position 953,377 of record NW_027176009.1, on the reverse strand, counting down.
AAATTGCTGCGGCCCATCATGAAGGATTTTGAGTTTATAAAACTTATTTTTCATACAAGGCGCAGCCATGAAGTGTAACAGTGAGTCATATGGATGAAATTCTGAAAATAGTAAGGGTGTGACATAATTGCCCCAGTGGCCTAATGGATAAGGCACTGGCCTCCTAAGCCAGGGATTGTGGGTTCGAGTCCCATCTGGGGTGAGGTGTTTTAAATTTACAAGCACCGCATAGAGCGCTTCCTGCTAAATACACTGCAATAGAACACAAATATTTGCTCAAATGTAACAAAATATGGTGTTAAGCACAGCTTTCAACAAAAAGTTTACTGTCATTGCTTGCTGCATTATTGCAATAAAGTGTGCTTAGTCACAGAAACCAACATGGATCACTTAAAACACATTGGTGTTCAGTCATGACTTATTTTTACAGCATGAGTTTGCACGTCGGGATCATTGGCTTCATCCGGAACAGTGATAAGTCTGCGTACAGACAGGAGGCTGAACAGCTGATCCTCTGTGTGGTCAGAACAACCTGCTGCTGAACAAGCTCAATACAGCGGAGATGACAGTAGATTTCAGGAATTAGTTTCTTTATCCAGCTGCTAATGCTGTACTATGCAGCGTTTAACAATGCTATGCACCTATACCTATGATATAAGCATTTGACATTTTATATTTTACACGATGCATATGTGAATCCTTTATGCAGACAAATTTAACTAGTCAGGTTTTATGAATAACCAGCCAACTTTATTGATTTCTCAGCTCGTAGTGTGGTGAATTTCTCATGTTCTTTGATAGGACCAGTCCGAAAACTAGCACCCTCGGAGTCTGCACAACAGGAGCTGAATAGCAGAGTTCAGGAGCATCCCGGACACCCAGTACACTGTAGAGAACAAAAAGGTATCAAGAAATATTTCATCAATATGCTTTCGGTTGAAATGTTTGTACATTTATCCGAATAATTTAATGTGACTGGGACAGTGGGAAGTAACGTTAGTAGAGTATGTACGGGTGTTTGGAGGAGAGAGAACGTCAGTAGTTAATGTTTGAATGTGGCTCAGGTCACTATCAAACCCCAGTCATTGGACAGCAGTCCTCAATGGTGTTAGCGAAAACCCGGCCATATCACTCTAGCACACTTCGACACCTGAACACAGACAAGATCCGTGCCAGGCTTTAATGATGTGCTGCATGTTTAGTCCAATGGAATCCTCTTTTTTTAAAAGACAAATACAAAATAATCCATTTAAAACCAAGTCACACTGTGTACCAGTGAGACTAAGCAGAGGCACAAGGCAGTTTTCACACATTACCGGAATCAGTAGTCTGTAAATCACTTTATAATCTTTCCAAAACAGACAGTTTTGCTCTTTTCAAATTGGGAAAAAAAAATAAAATTGAACTGCAATTCTTTCAGTAGTTGTTTTTTTTTTAGTACAACATATTTCTTCCAACAAAAGGATTTTAGTCTAGACAGTCAGAAAGGATGCATTCAAACTTTCCCCAAATCCCCAAGAGTATGAATTCTAACAACTGTACTTTCAACAGAAATGTACTTTGAACTACTTTGCTTTCTATGTATACAGGAATTGTAAATGTATGCAATCCTGTGTGCAGGAATTAAGACCTACAGACATTCTTCCTCTTGTGGACACTGCTCCACCTGGAAGTCCAGGTCAGCTCCGTGCTGGTGGGTTCTTGCAGCCCGCGCCAGCACCTTTAGCACATCCTGCATCTGCAGGCCAACCAGACACCGTGTTCACTGGGTTTAGTGGGAGAGCTGGAAGAGGACAAAATATATTTATAGATATAAACTTTGCAACAAATAAGACCACAAGATTAGGGCAAGATCCTAAAGTGAGCAATGTTCAAAAAGCACCTTTTCCACAGTAAACAGGTCAACTATGTGCTTACACATAGATCTAATCCTGTCACTTAGTATAGTTAGTAGAGTAAGAGTACAAAAAAGCACTTCAGTATTTGATGTTTAAATGTGGCTCAGGTCACTATCAAACCCCAGTCATTGGACAGCAGTCCTCAATGGTGTTAGCGAAAACCCGGCCATATCACTCTAGCACACTTCGACACCTGAACACAGACAAGATCAGTGCCAGGCTTTAATGATGTGCTGCATGTTTAGTCCAATGGAATAAGCGTAACTTTTTTTTAAAGCATTAAAAGAGTACTTTTGCTGAGCAGTGCCCACAGCGTATAGCACAAGAGTAAAATAAGACAGCAAAGGGACTCTGTGAAAGCAGTTGTATGGGAAAGTTTGCCATCTTTAGAAACCATAAACTCGTGGTCATACCAGCCCAAAAGAGACCATGGCAGCAAAAGCCTGTGTACTGAATATAGTAACAGCTTTTACGCTTGTCATTTCAACATTCCAGTAAAAAACACTAACTTGTTATCCGATGGAATGTTTCATGCATACCTGTCCTGTATTCCTGAAAGAAATCCCTGGATTCTCGCTGGCAGTGGCCCGGCTGCCACCAGGTCTTTCTCAAGTTAATGTACAAACCTGCATCGGGAAAGGCACAAGTAATAGGTTCATAATACATCTGATTAAATACAGTTTCTCCAAGATCTAGTGCTTCAAGTGTCCCAAGTTTACGCCTCTTGTGAAGAACTGAACAGCGTATAACTGCAGCAAGACATGAGACAAATTAAATCTAAAATAATCTGTTTAAAACCAAGTCACACTGGGTGTAACAAGGAAGCCTAAGCAGAGACACAAGCCAGTTTTCACATTACCAGATACATTAGTCTGTAAATCACTATATACGCTTTCCAAAGCAGAGAATGTATTGTTCTTTTCACATTAAGAAAAAATAAAGTGCAATTGTTTCAGTAGTTTTCTTTTAGTACAAAAACATATTCTGCCAAGAAAAGGATTTTAGTCTGAACAGTCGGGAAGAAGGATGCATTCAAACTTTCCCCAAATCCTCCACAGTATGCATTCTAATAACTGTACATTCAACAGAAGTGTATTTCAAACTACTTTGCGTTCTGTGTATGCAGGAATCAAAGCTGTATGCAATCCTGTGTGCAGGAATTAAGACTTACAGACATTCTTCCTCTTGTGGACACTGCTCCACCTGGAAGTCCAGGTCAGCGCCGTGCTGGTGGGTTCTTGCGGCCCGCGCCAGCACCTTCAGTACATCCTCCTCCATCTGCAGGCCAAATAGACATCGTGTCCACTGGGTTTAGTGGGAGAGCTGCAAGAGGACAGAAATATATATACATTTACACTTCGCAACAAAATGGACCACAAGGGTATAAAACATCCTTGATGGCAAGATCCAAACGTGAGCAATGGTCAAAAAGCACCCTTTCCCGAGTAAAACAAATATTAAAGCACTCTAGTATTGGATGTTTAAATGTGGCTCAGGTCACTATCAAACCCCAGTCATTGGACAGCAGTCCTCAATGGTGTTAGCGAAAACCCGGCCATGTCGCTCTAGCACACTTCGACACCTGAACACAGACAAGCTCAGTGCCAGGCTTTAATGATGTGCTGCATGTTTAGTGCAACCAAGAAGCTTAACTTCTTTTGAAAAGCATTACAAGAGGGTGTCTTTTGCTGAGCAGTGCCCACAGATATTGTTAATGAGCGTGTCTGTGTGTAGGCACATGACAACATGACATTATGGCACATGACATTATGTCCTTGAATGTTCCGTCGTAACTGCAGCACAGTGACAACTTCACGAACACGCAAGTCGTGAATGTAATAATGAAAAGGTGCAGAGTTATTTCTCACCACGTGAACACGCCGCGAGGAGAACACAACGTCGCGGTGGAAAGGGACAGACAACGGAAGTTACGTTGGTTTTATAGTGCGATCACTTCCGGGTTAAACGTTCATGCCCTGATGTAACGGACGTCGAAATAAGAGCACACTTCCGGTAAAAACAATTAAAAAAAATTTCAGGAAATGACCCCCAGCTATAAACTAATTCCACTGATAGTAGACCACCTCAAGATGTCACTCAGAATGAGAAATAAATGGCTTGCAAGAGTTTGGTCTTCCGACTAGACACTAGAGCTTCATTTGTGCGTTATATGTATTTTATTCTGAAAGACTGACGGTGTCCGACTCAAGAAAAACGCGCTGGACTTAAATGAGAAACGGACCAGTTTAGTGGTTTAATGGAGGTTTTTACTGTGTTCTCATTCTGAGATGCAGTTTAAGAAATACAATGCAGCTGTGAGATGCAGCAACCGATTCATATCCTTGAATCTGGTTCAATGAAATGCAGCAAACAGAAAAGTTTAGATTAACTCTTTTATGGTGTTCATGTCTGTTTCATTTTTAATCAAAACAAAAATAATATGATTTATTATTTTTTCAAACTCAGACTTATTGGCTTTGGCTCATTTTCTGCAAAGAACATATATCAGACATTTATATTACATACAAGATGTTCGGGCTCACAAAAGTGTGGAAATTATGTACCCTGAATTAAATTATTAACCAAATTTGTTGTTTATATTGCTTCTAATTGGGATGAAGAAAACATCTGTTGAGTATTTTAACATCAAATTGTTTGAGCGTGTTGAATTAAAAACCCAAAAATACAGCGGGTCCAACAGACCCACCAAACAAGGGTTAATATTATTAACTATAGTAACATCTAATGGTGTTACGGGACAATTTGGACCCATGTATATTTACTTCAAGAAAAAGGATAAAAAGTATTTTTTTAGCAATATAACTTTAATACAAACACAAAATGAAAAACATAATACAAGTCATAATACAACATATAGATTTGCAAGGTCACAAAAACAACAATCAAGCAATTTAGTGATGTTTTGTTTTATTTAGTTGAAATAGAAGTTCCTGACAAAGTCAAAAAGCCTGGATGCAATAAACACATTTGTGGTTCTTTTATGCATTTAAAACCTGTCATGCGTCAATGACGACCCAAACACAAGAGGAAGGTTAAGCCTAATTAGCTTATCCATTCCATTATTAGACAACTATTCACGCCCCCAATTGACTACATGGAGAACGTGCAAACTTCACACAGAAGGACTGACCGAACCGGGAACCGAACCTGTGCTCCTCCTGCTGTGAGGTGACAGTGCTCGCCACGACACCACTGTGCAGCACTCATTAGCATATCAGTCTAAAATTTGAACTGTGACATAAGCAATGTTCGTTTTATTGCAGCACATCAGTGTGAATAAACTCCTAAAAAGGATGTGAAATCCATAGTGATAACAAGACGCTATGAAACGCTGTCAGTCCTCCACGAGGAGGCCGCTCCCTGAGTCCAATGCAGCGCTGTAGCTCCTGAACCGCTGCTGGCTCTTCTTGTTTATACTGGCACGATGACTGACGTTCACACATGAAGGAACCTTCACCAAATGCTTAAACTCCGTACTTTATTGGATCTGTATTGTGTACGATGCATACACTGTAGTAGTCACCGTGACGTCATGGATCGCTTGTTTGAGGCTTCGACTTCCACATTTTGTCCGTTGTCATCTGGTTCTGTTTTGGCATTTTTAGGCGAACTAAATGTTACAATTACCTTTCCAGTAGTGAAAACACACTAACTAAATACACTAGCTAACTGTCAGAGGAGGAGTCGCCCCCTGCTGGCAATTAAAGATAATGCAAGTTTAAGACACTTCTGCATTGACTTCACTTTTTAGACCCGCAGGTCTCTGCCTGGTTATGACAATGTGTGGTAGTACACACAGGAATAAACACGGGATAGCATTAGTTATTACTTTGGCCCAGTCCGAATCAGCTCGTCGACACGTTCAGGTGATGTAGTCACAAACTCAACGTTTAGAGCTGCCAGTTGACCTCCAGGTCATGCTCCATATCTGTCAAGCGTGTCAGCACAGGTCATATGTAATGTAATGTAATATAGTGTAATGTAATTTAATGTAAGGCAATGTAATATAATGTAATGTAATGTCATCCTTTTATTTTCATATATTGCAATGACTCTTAAACGTTTCATTGATTTATTTAGGTCGGCAGTATGTACCTGACAATACTCTTTGAGCCGGACTTGTTTGTTGCAAAGTAAAAACAAATGTACCTTGTAGGTATTTTCTTTGTATTTCTTGATTTTGTTATGCCTCTCCAGTGGTAAGTTCTATATGTTCATTTATAAATAAGCTACAGCAATGTTATGGACATGATTCATTAATTAAGTTCCCACATTGCCTCCCCTTTATATATTGAGGTCACATCTTGTTCCCTTGCACCTTCATCACCTTGTATCATCACCTTCTGTTCTGGTACACAATCAGTAAAGATTACAATTGTTTATGAGTTCATTTGAATACAATTGGGAAGAATTATACTGCACTTGCTAGCTGTTCCTCCATTTTATTCATATCAACATGTAATATTACAAACACCAATACTTAACAGTAATAACAGTAATGCCTTCGAGTCAAATGGAAATCAAAAACATTAAATATACATACATTCTGTCATACATTTAATATCAGAAATATTATGATATTGTTGCTAATATAAAGACATATCTAGAAAGACATTCAGTAAATAAACATACAGGTTACATGAACATACTGTATTCTATGTGACAGATGAAATACTTCAAAACCTTCAGAATGATTATTTCTCGTTCAGCCTGAACCGTCAGTCTCCTTCTTGCTTTCTGAGCAGATGAAACAGCTGCTGACAGCTTCCTGTGTGTGTGAGGTTGCTTCCTGAACCCACCAGCACAGAAGAAGCCGACGGAGACAAACTCCGTCCTCCGTGCTGGTGGGGACGGGACGGTCCTCGTCCTCTCGGCTGGTGGCGTCGGGGTGGAGGGGCATGGAGGACCGGACTCACTGGTTCTCTGACTCTCTGGGGTGCTGAGAGGGTTCAGAGGTCTGCTGTGGATCTGGGTCGTCCTGGGATGATGGGTTGGTTGACCTCCACCCTCAGCTGCCCAACCAGTGAGACCTGAGGAGTCCTGCTCTGTGAGACACAAACACAAGAGATGAATACTTTGGAACTCATCTACACAACCTTTACATTGTTGCGTTGAATCTGGCCTTCAACGATGGAATGGTATTACTGATACTTCTGAACTCCTCGAAAGGGATCACTTACTCCGCCCACTGGAAGAAAGGCGACCGCCGCTCTCCATCTGGTCCTCCCGTAGTCCTCCATCCTTCTCCTCTGCTCCGTCTTCAAGGAGACCCTGGATGCTGCTTCCTGTATCACGACCATCGATAGCTGTGTAAAAAGACTTGGAAACTTTACTTAACGTTAGTAGTTTTTATTGTACACATCTGTCTGGTTCAGCTTCACATAACTATACAAATAACCAGAGAGCGTTAAATGATGTTCCTGGCTGTCTTAACTTTCCCAAACACCAAGGTACATCACAGAATCTGATGCTGAGGCCCTCCTTTAAATCCAGATGGAAGACTTTTCTCTTTATTCTATTTTTTCCTATTTGACTGTATTTTAAATGTTTTGAAATGAATGTTCTGGATTGTTTTTAAATCTTGTTTTCTTCTGCATTAGGTTTTGATGCTTTCAATGGTTTTATGTTAAGCACTTTGAATCACTTTGTGGTTGAAATGTGCCATACAAATCAACTTGCCTTGCCTCGCCTTGATAGGTCACAGATGCCATGCAACGTTGATCCAAGCCAAATTGCAGGCAGGATACCATGACTTCAAGCAGGACTTGATTCCACGACCTGTTTATCAAGGTAAAATGGAAATAAACTTCCTAAGCAAAACTCCATGCGAGGAGGCTTAATGGACTTCCGTTGAATTGCAAACCAGTGTCCTAGTTATTTGCCTTCTGGCAATCAACCATGGTGAAATAAAGCCATTGAGTGGCCTCTGCCAATTATCCTGTTGAGTGGCCCCATGAGGAAGGAAAACTGCATTTTCCGTATATATTAAGCTTGGCAATTGTGTCACTTTGTAAAGTTTTGTTCTTGTCGGGAAGGGGAATTGCATTAGGTCGTTATTGATAATTAAACAGTTGAGAGGGACAGTAAACATGGGAGAGAGGGTAAACCCAAATATCAAGATTCAATTTTGCATAATTTACGTGTGCAACCAGCGCAACGTTTAGTCAGAGGCGGGGGCATTCACCGACCCAAGCCTGGAGCACAGACTTCTCCTTGAGCAGAGAACGCTTCGCACGCATCTCGACTATTTCTTGTAAACTTCCCCACCATGGAGATGGTGGTTTTGAAACTGCTCTTTTTTGCGAGTGTGTCTGCGCAGTATGGGAAGCATGTATATGTGGAAGAACCACTTCCATGGCATGAGGCTCAACAGCACTGCAGATTACGTTTCACCGATCTGTCCCCCATGACTAAACCATGGGTTGAAAAGAGACTGAAAATTGCAATGGGGAACTGGAGTGAGAAGTTCTGGATCGGTCTCTACAAAAATGAAACACAGTGGAAGTGGTCAGGAGGAGGAAAGGCAAACAACATACCGTGGGACGAGAATCACAACGAACCGGACGACCATAACATTGCTGGTTCTCTTTGTTGGAAAAGCTGTGGTTGGAATGGATGGCACAATTCTCCAGCCAGTCATTCATTGCCCTTTTTCTGCATCAACCTGATTGTGCTGGAGAAAGAGAAGTCCTGGGAGGAGGCTCTGGAGCACTGCAGAGAGCACCACAAGGACCTCACGAGTCTGATCTCTACGACCGAGCGCCTTCTGGCCCTGCGTGAGATCAAGACCCGTCACATCACTGAGCCGGTGTGGATCGGCCTGCGTTACCTGGGGGACCGCTGGCTGTGGGTGAACGGGGACCCTCTGCAGTATGAGGCCTGGCACGAGAGAGCAGATCAGGACCACCAGTGTCCAATATGGAACCGCTGTGGAGCTTTAAACCAACAGGGGCTGTGGGAGAACTGGGACTGCCAGGAGAAACTCAACTTCATCTGCAATTAAATGTTTTTCGTGTCACATATGTTGAAAACGTCTCACTGAAGGTAACGTGTGATTCACATCTTTTTACGGATAGATTTTTCTTTGATTTCTGCTTTGTACAAATACTATTAATACAATTTGTAATATTTTGGCAAGGTTAAGTTATTTTGAAGTTCATTTATGAACTAAAGGGCACATGCATGTCAAGAGCCACAAACCTGTCAATGGCAAGCTTTTTTTAATGTTCAAAATATTTGGTCAAATGTTGAATTTTTGTGAGTGTTTATGTAAATGTTATTTAAGAGAGCAGTTATTTGGAACAAAAAAAAATAAAGTCAAAAAACATTTTTGAAAAAGAGTAACATTTATTGACATTAAAAACCAGCCAGGCACAGATCCAATATCTATAAAAACAATGGCCATAAACTAAATAGTCACAGCAGAGGATCCACAAAGACTACAGGAGTGCTGTTTTTCATGAAGATAATCAAAAGGTAAAACTTCCATGTGTGAATTACGGCACATGTAGATACACAGAAAACACTGAAATCTACTCTTAGTGACCTTTCTGTCATCTGATCGAGACTTACGAAAGTCGTCAAATGTGTATGTGTGTATGTAAGGATCCATTTTGTTCACTTTATTAAGTCTTTCAATCTCCTCCACTAATAAAATCTTCCATTTGGCATTATTTCTATAAACACTGTGGAACTATAATGATCATTTTCATATCAACAATAATAAATATTTATGGCGAAGGGGAGCTGTACATTAAACATAAAAATAGGGCCTTTGTTTGTTAATTCTGTATCTCGTCTGATATTAACAAAGCCAAGGCGACGCCGGAAAACGTCCACATCTCTTCAGCCAGGATTCTGTGTGACTTTTTGAAACGAATAATCAATGCTTCACTCGCAAAGTTATGGAAATATGCTCACAGGAGGGGACTGCCTCTGAAACTAAATCTGAAGTAAAGTTAGCAATTAACTTATAAGGGAAAAGTGCAAAGTGCATTGCTGTTTTTATCTTTAATTAATTATATTTCAATTACAAAACTCATGCCAGTTCACAAAACCCTGATCTGACATCACAAGTCTGAATGTTTGTCTGCTACTTCCCTTCAGCTAAGATGGGATGGACTATCATTACTTCTTCGAAAATAATAATAATCACACTTGGGTTCACTATACTGAGCCACAAAATGCATCACAGTTGTCTAAGAACTTATTTAGCATAGTTAGTTGGCAACATGCTTGTATGGCAACAAACGGCGTTATTGTGATTTTCTTCCCATAATGCAGCAGTGTGAGCACTTGTGATTGTCTGAGCCTGCGTCAATTCAAATCTAAGTCTGCATGTTAATTGGCAAGTAAGAAACATTGCTCAATCTAATGCAAGGTTCCAAAATATGGCAGAAGCCAGCGCTCTCCTCTCTGCAGTGCTTTGAGTTTTGGTTACCTCAGCAGATGTACCGCACACCAGCCAGCTTTCTGAGAGTCCTGGTTGTCTTGAAAGCATTTTAAAAAAATAACCTCAAACCAGCACAGTCACAGAAGCTTTTTCTTCTGAGTGGCAACCAGGCCTCAGGGTTTCCAAACATAAATAGTGAGAGGAGGAATAAGTTCACTTCACTTCCCTTTTTCTTCATTTGTGAGGCTTTCAGTGAGAAAATGATGGATCTTATTATCCCACATAAATCATCCTGTTTTATTGCGGCTCATCAGTGGTGATCTTCAGGAGTTCAGGCCCATTCGAGCCATCAGCTGTTCGTAGACAGTCCAAGCCATAGCTGCCATCAGGGTGCGACGCAGAGACCTGGGGACAGCCCCGCGAAAAAACCCGGCCATGCCGTGCTCCTAGAGGGAGAGGACAGACCAGGAGAGATCAGTGTGATGTCGACGTAGTTGCCAAGATACACCCTTCTCGCCCCCACAAGAATGAGCGGTGTTTCTCCCTGAAAATAAAATGCACATGCGGCGAGTAAAACACACCGTGTAGATGTAGCGGATAGCATCCGTCGTGCTCCAGTGAGACGGGCTGATTTGAATGTGGGTCTTCACCACATCCGCCGGCTGTGTGGCCAGCGACGCCATGACGCCCGCCACCACCCCACAGCTGAAGTTCACCAGCGGGGCGTAGGGCGCCGACGTCACCTCTGAGAGACGAGAGACCAGGAGAAAAGTAGAAGAGCGTGTTTCACAAAAGACTTGTTGTACTAAAATAAACACAAACGCAATTTTTTTACAGAATGTCCAGGAAAAAAGTGGCTAAATGAAATAGTTAATGTACATCATGATGGATTCACCTGTTTCTATTGCACTTGGTTGAATTGTGTTTTCAATCAATACACCAACCTTTCCAACTCACCCAAACCTTTTTGCAATTTTTCGGCTTTACTTTATTCATTTTTTTTCAAACATTTTAAAAATGCACAAAAAAACGGTGCATAAAAACCCACGGGTGTTGTGTATAAAATTGTTTTAAGACATATTCAAAAGCCCCAAACCAATCACTTTTTCTGCAGAACAACACTTAAGACCCGCTGCTCGTCAATTCTCGATATAGAAAACAACGTTTTGAATTTGAATAGCCTTTTGATGAGCTGATGCCGTGTGGCTCTCACCTTGAGGCAACGCCTTCTTGGTCTGGCTGTAGAACATGACGTAGATGCCGGAGAACGGGGCGTCTCGGAGCAGCGTGGCAGTCAGCCCTGAGAACAGAGCCCTGATTCCCTCCGTCTCATACACACTCCTCAGAGCTCCTGCCACACTCACATAGTTGTAACAGCCACTCTGAAACATGCCAACATGGAACATTCAAGATATTTTTTATGGTCAAATGCAATGAAAAGCTTATTTTGCTAGCTGTCTTGCTAGGTGTAATTATCAGTTATCGGCCCAATGTCGCTTAGTCAGAGATACAGATATCTTCCCTGGAGATATGGCGTATGCCTGTGTCAGAAAAGACTCCGGCCTCAAGAGTCATAAGTATAACTACAAAATAAGACTCCTCTACTGGTGAGCCTGAGGCCCCACAAAAAGTAGCTTCCATTCTTGTGGCTTGACTGCTTATAAAATACCTTAGATTTATCAATATATTTAGATTTATTGTCACATACACATTTCAAACATATGGAAAGGCCTATTCTGGGATGAAATAAGATAAGAAAATAAAGTGGCTTTTTAAAACAGGTTTAAAAACAGATGACAAAGAAGAAAATGATTGCCTTGAACTGTAAACTGCCCAGTTAACAATTCAACAACATCAATTCAAACGTGACTGTGAGAAGATGTTCAGAGAAGCGTTCAGTCCGCGCATTATGCAGCTCATCTCAGGTCAGAAGGGCTCGCCGGTCCCTCAGTGTAAAAAAAAAAAATGTAATAAAACCGCCAATCACCTCAAAGCGTGTCTTGATGACAGTGAACGGCAGCATGCAGACACCGGCCACAGTTCTGGCTCCCGCTCCAAGCAGAACAGCCTCGCCAGCGTTGGGTGCCCGCTCCAGGAAGTAGTGCTGCTTCAGGGAGTAGAAGGTGCTGAAGTAGATGCCCACGCCGGGGATGCAGCGCACAAATGACTGCCAGAGAGAAATAGCTTGTGTTAAACATTTACAACAGGATTTAGAACTGCCGGAACTCTTGCAAATGTTGAAACTAAAATGTACGGTCAGTCACTCACTGGTGTAACTCCTTTCCACAGACTGAAGAAATTCTCTGTTCTGATGACGTTGATTAAAATGGTAAACATCCCCACCTTTGGTGCGCTGCAGGGAGAAATTTAGAAATAGTTACACGTTCAAAAGGTGCAAACACGAAGGGAAAAAAAAAGACACATATGGACACTGAAAAAGGCAAAGATAAACAGTTTGGACCGCTAAAGAATAAATAACTAAGGCCTCAACCTATTGAATGTAAAAACCCACTTGTAACTGTTTCTGTTATCACTGGGGCTAATTGCAATCTAGAGGCCTGACAGTATGATTACACAGTGCTGGCGTGACTAAATGCCCAATGTGGGTCAGACCCGCAGATTCAGGCCAGCACTGCTTGCAAATCGTGTCCTGCCAGGCTGTTTGTGTTCATTTGTATCTGGAGAGCATGTTGTGAAAAAAGGTAGCGCAAAAGAAAGACAACACTAGGTACATGCGTCTGATGGCATGCAGCAGATTGTGTGGTGGACATTGGGTTTGCATGTTTATACACATGAAGTGTGTGCACAAACGCACACGCACACACACACACACACACACACACACACACACACACGCAGACGCACCCTGGCTTGGCATTGTTCTGCAGGGTCTGCAGCCGTGTCTTGATCAGATCCAAAGGCTGGAAGAGCAGCGTAGAGCAGGTACCGCTGAGAGAGCCACACATAAAGGCTTTGAGAGCTGGGTGAGCCTGAGGATGATGGCAGATAGAGAGGGGGACAATGGAGGAGAGACAGAAGGATGGAAAGAAAGAAAAGATGGAGGTATGCCAATGAGAGGAGGTCAGATAAATTGGAGTTACGGAGTGAGAGGGTGGTGGTGTTGGAGGATGGCGGACAGGAGGGAGGGCAAAGAGAAACTTAAAAGGTTTAGTCACAGTGTAAAAGGCATAATGTGAAAAATCGACATTCAACATCTTTCTCGCCATTGGTCACCTCTCCTGGAATGCCACAGACTCTCTCGAGAGGGCATGGAAATATTATCCAAACAAATATTTGCAATAAACAACCCTGAGACATCAGAAATGTGCCCCCAAAATACAGATGATCACATAAACATATAATTGAGTTTAATTTGAATACAAATATGCTTGTGGTTCCATCGCAAAAAAAAAACAAGACGCCTGTGGCACAGAGCAGAGGCCAGGTTCCACACAGTGGAGATGATGGAGATGTGCAGAGACAGTCCGCACACATACACGCACGCGCACGCACACACTTATCTGTGGTTACATGCCTCATGGACAAACATGAGACACAAACATGGACGGACAGACACTAAATTTAGCTGCATTTTAAGGTTAGCACTTTTGCGTAAATAGGGAAAACAACATATTTCTAATTAGGCCATAACAATTAAGACAAAACAAAATGTCTCCACCGTACATAAGCTGTCTGCTTTACACACAACATACATTAATAGATGTGGCGTCTCCACACATGTGCCACATTAATGCACACATTACCAACAAACACACACTCCTACCTTCCCGCCCGGTAGTCTGCTCTGAGAATCCTCTTTTTCCTGCATTTTGCCCTCTTTCACCTTCCTCTCTCTGTGAGGCTGCTATTCCAAATAGCATATTATAAAATAGACGTCCATCTCTCTCAAAAACCTTCGCTTACTTTCCTCCCTTTAACCCCCCCTCACCCTCACCCTCTCTCTCTCTCTCTCTCTCTCTCTCTCTCTCTCTCTCTCTCTCAAACCACAATGGCTTTTCTCCTGCTTCTCTTCCTACCCCCACCCTGTTTCACAGCCAAAGCTTAATCCAGCCAGAGTTTTCCTACTGAGACACACCAACACATCTGTATTGCCCCCCCCCCCCCCCCCCCCCAGCAAAGCAAACTGCTAAATTTCATCTTTGTCAAACAGGATGAGTCATGAAGTGGCTCTGTGTGTGTGTGTGTGTGTGTGTGTGTGTGTGTGTGTGTGTGTGTGTGTGTTTAGAGAAAGAGAAAATCACCCGCATCTTCGCTGTCATTATAAGACATTGCATATGTTTCTATAACAGAGCCTGAGAGTCCATTTAATTTATTGTTTGGTTTTCTGTTCTTTTATTTGAGGTATCTTTGTAAGTGTATTCCAATACCAATGTCTGAATATTTTTAAGAAATTGCTCTTTGAAAAGCTATTCTTGCATTATTATTCTATTATATAATCTTCAAACATGTGGTAGTGTTCATCATTTCCTCTTATTCTCAAGCTACACTCTTGTTATCTCTTGGACAATATATTGAGCATCAAAATTAGTAACTGTGATAGGCATATTTTTTTTTAATATTGAACAATAGGCAGCAGCCATATTTTGAATTGTAAAACGGGCATGACGTTCTCATAACTATGGGAAGGAGTCAAGTCTTTAAAGATCACTAACTATTAATTTATGGCATCCAATGTGGATCTGAAAAGGCAAGTTTCAAATACCAGAATGAGCAACCTGCTGATGGCATCTCTCTCTCTCTCTCACTCACTCACTCACTCACTCACTCACTCACTCACACTTTCAATTGCGGTGCCATCAGGTTGAACTGGGTATTTCTTTTCTATCATTAATCAACCACTGGTAGGTGGTTGGACTGTCCAAAGGTTAAAATGTGTATCTGCAAAACAAAATGTGTTTTATGTGTATCCGTAGGTAAAAATTTGTAACTGCTAAAAAATATTATTAACAGGAATATATATATATATATATATATATATATATATATATATATATATATATATATATATATATATATATATATATATATATATACTATATATATATATATATATATATATATATACTATATATATATATATATATATATATATATATATATATATATATATATATATATATATATAGTTTAGAATTATACTTTCTAAACTATGTCTCACAATATTTACTATATATTGTGAGACATCCTCACAATATATAGTATTCACCACCCTGTAACTAACAGATTGAGACCACTGACTGTATGATGACCTTAAACATGGCAGGAGACCCTGCAGGTGCAACTCACCGCTGCTAACTCCATCTTGGACCTGGATGTGGAGTCCAGCTTCTCCCCCGGTGCTGCCGTTTTGAAGCTGGTTAAGTTCAACCAACGATACTAAAAGAGGGGGGAAATCAGATGACAGCCGCCAGTCACATTTCAGAAACAATATGGTCGACTGCAAAGTCTTCACGAAGCCTGGAGCGGCAAGCTAGCGTTGCTAACTATCTAGCTGTCAGGGTGCCGGTATGTGCCGTTAGTATAACGTCAGTCTCTCGTGACAGGCCAACGGTGACCAGCCGGACACGTCCGAGTCAGATGTAGCAAACCTGCCAGCTATGACGTCCAGTTGTTTCCATTTAAAGGCTTCCCTCAGACAGAGACACCAACGTTACTTGACTAGCTAGCAACAGTAGCTTGCTAACTTAGCATGCTAGCTCCCCCTCACCTGTCTCCGGTGCGTGTCAAGGGTTGATGGAGGTGATGATCACGTCTGCTAGCTTCAGGAGCGCCATGTTTAGTATACACTGTGGCAATCTGCGGAAGTTTCTCAGGAGTCTCGCGGCTGTAAATGCTGTTTCCAGGCTGAACGCAGAACTTTGTCAATGTTCACCCACCAGCTAGCGTTAGCTAACGTCGGCGTTCGCTCACCCTAGTAGTGACCCTCGTGACGTCCCGTTGCTTAACGTGTCTCTTTGCTGCAATGTGTCGCTTTAACGTCGGTAATGCTCTGCCGCGGGTCCTAAAACTGTTGAACCTCTGTCATAAACGTCAGACAACAGTCACTGATGTTATCGCTCCTTGCTGTGTCCGCCTGGCAGAGTTCACCTCCAGTGCAGCGTCGTGTCATCGAGTCACATCAGGAGTTCACATTGATTGGTTTGGTCAGAGGAGAAATGTGGTTAATGTGCGAGAACGGCATTGCAAGGCACTAATGTTAAATCTAAATATGAGTTCAGATTCTGCTGCTTGTTTAAATGTTTTGTTTTTTTCAAAAACAAGCCGCTATGTATAAAGTGTAGATAATTGCATTTCTAAAGGTAGCCTCAGGGTGTTGCTGTTGTACCGCGTGTCAGCCCTAATCAAATGTGTTTTTTGTGTTTGTGTGTATCGTACTGTACACCAACCGACATTTGTGCAACTGACTAAATACCTGCATTTAATGAAAGTAAACGGAATTATACGTTTTAAACTACTAGACATCCTCACAATCCAAGCAGCTTACCCTCCCTTAATACAACAAAAAACCTCCAATGTTGATGGTTTGTAAAACAAAGTTTCAGCTTTCCTTCATTGCAGAAGCATACTTTTAAAAAGGGAGTTAATGTATACATTTGCAGTAGAAGAGGACAGATTTTTAAACCATCATGTATTTTTTTTAAGGGCAATCATTCACTCAGGTTTACTTTAAGAAATGTACAACACAGACCAGGTTTTCTTCCTGATGATTTGAATTAAGAGGGGCTTCTCTAATCTCACTATTCCTCCAGTGTATATGGCTCTCACAGACCTAAGGAGGAATGATAACAGTGTCAGTATGCGTGTTGGGTTGCAGGTATAGTTTTAAGACGGACCTGAAAAACTGGAACTATTCATTCAGCCAAAGTCTTTAAGATTGACACACAAGTCACACAAGAGGCAAGGAAGTCAAGCGTTTGATAATTTGTCAATTTATTGCATTTAAGGCATTTGTTGAAATATATATTAGCCTTACCATATTGGCATCAATGACATTTCATTGGTTTGATAATATACTGTTAAGGTATCATATTAAATCTAAAATATGCATGAAAACAGCCAGAGGCTAATGTGCTAAGACACGCCCCTCTGCGGTGCAAAGCTTAGCACTAAACATAGTACAGTGAGAGCTACAACATGATGACCCACCACCAAGTATTAAAGTGTAAAATCAGATACATTATACATCAACCAAGCGATCATATAGGATGGTACAACAATTATACCAACGTATTCACCAACATTGCTGTGGTTCGACTACACTATCTCTGATGACTCAATATGTCCGTTTTGTCTGTGTTGGATTTGAGCAAAATTGTTTAAGGTAATAACATGAAATGATGGCAGTGAGAGGAAAAGCCTACAGTACAAATGCAGATTTATGCAGACAATAGCAAATGTGAACCATAGTTTGTAACCGCATCAAAAACTCCTAAAACATCCCTATTGCTGTGCAAAACAAGCATAAAATATCCAGTGTTTTCCCCAAAAACAAAATGGTACAGCAACTGCATGTACATCTCAAATAAAACTAAATTGCATTGAAGTGCAATAATATATAATATACCCATTAAGTAGAAAAATAGATAGTGAAAGTGAGCAGTGTTTTTCTAAGGCTTGACACATACATTTTGGAGTTTACATTTTTTTGGCCAAATATAAATGTATTTTATGGAAAGTAACAATAAGGCTATTAGACGAATGTCAAGGGGCATACATGGCTAGATCCTCCAAAAAAAATCTTACTTGATACATTCTATGTTTTTTTTTTGTTTTTTTTTAATCTGCATGTTGACTGGGGTCATTGTATCATTTCCCTCTTGGCCGTCCTCCGTTCATTCAGGTGCAGGTGCAGGCTCAGGTGTTTCAATCTTCACCTCCACATCCTCGTCGCTGTCCAGGCCAGAGCGATTTATGATACGTCGCATATTGAAAGGCACATCCCCACGTCTTTAAAACAAAGTAATAATGGATGAAACACAGTCAGGTGCTGCACAAACACTTAAAGATGAGACATACAGTATTAATGAATATATAAAAAAAGATAACACAGCCACAAAAGGCTTTCTACAACTTCTTTCACATTCAAAGCAGTAATCGAAGTCTTGTAAACTGACCTCACAGCAACTTAAAGCAGCTTCATTTTCAATTTACTTCCATGCCCGCTTTGAAAATCCCCATTCCCAGCGTGCAATGCAGGCTTTCTATTTAACATTTGCAGTCTCAGCTATACTGAATGCAAACTCACAAAAGGGATCGATGTAAAAATGTCAATAATGCTACGAGTAGCAAAATTTATATATGCTAAAAGAATGTGAAAATCGACTACAATTTAACCTTTTTTTAAAATTATTTTACCAAATGTATTAAACCCCACATAGGAGATGCAGCCAAAATGCCCAAGACGTAACTCAGATAGTGGGGACCTCATACACATGCTGTGCATTTAAAATCCCATAACACTGTACTATTTAGTGTGGCAGAAAAAGATTTAGATATCCCAATAAAGAGTATGTTAAAACGCAGAACATCGAAAATACCAGATGAACCAGAAGGTCAGAGTGCAATAATATGAGGAAGTATTACGTCTCAAATTAATGCATAATGTATGCAACAGTACGTACTTTGTAAGAGCAGCTGCAGTATGTACTAAATATAATACATTTATTAATAAACATATGTCAGAAACATTACAGAACGTAATTCCACGGTATCCCAAATATCTATATTTGGAGATGTAGCGATGCTCAAAAAGTTGAACAATGATACAATATCAATAATTTTAATAATTGAATTACCTAAAAAGCAAAAAACAAAACAAAAAAAAAAACACACACAACAGGGTAAACTATTGCACCCAGTTTAAAAACAACTCATGCATAATGTTATTAGGGCCTGTAGGAAATTTGACAGAAAATGGGAAAAACTGCCAACAATATACAAATAAATAGAGGGGGCGTTAGCTCTATAAAATATATCTTTTTATATATGTGAACTGAAGCTATGATTGAATATTGATATTAACGGCGAGTTAAGAGGACGTACGCGTGTGATGGGGGAAAGGAATGTGGCAATGGCATAAGTAAATGTTTAAATAATCAATGTATTGACACAAAATAATTCTCAATAAAAACATTATAAAATGTTAAATGCATAAACGTTATTAGGGCCTCTACCTGAGCTTGCTCTTCAAAGTGCTGACTTCCCGGTTCATACTATCTGCCGATTCAGTGGCATCATCCAGCTCCCTCTGCAGCTTTCTACGTTGGGCGTTGGACCGTGTCACCTCCTCCTCTGCCTCCTCGAGCTGACGCTTCAGCTGACGCATTCGGCTGTTTGTCTTCTCCGCCTGCAGAGACAAGTTTGTGAGGAGTACACCAACAGAGGAACATGCGCCAAAGACGGTACGAGCAGATCAGCAAGTATTCAAGTCCCCAAACTAAAAATGAGAAGTAAAAAAGAAGATGAGTGATGAGGCTTACCTGGTCTTTGAATTGCTCTGTGTTGCGCCTCTCATCATCCACCTGCAGCAGCACCTCTTTCAGCTTCTTCTCTGTGCGCCTGGTCAACCTACAGGCCTGCTGGCGCTCCCTGAATGAGTAGGAAAAGCAGTGAGGATGCAGTACAGGGCTTTATTAATTTACTTACTATATATCTGTCTGTACTAAATCCAGTGTACACAGACCCAATTACTGAAACCTTTAGAATCCAGGCATTTTTTTGTAATACCTTTTTGTAAAAAATCTCGTCAAACAAATGAGCTACGATGAGCTACGGTCATGACAATTGTTGCGGTCAGTCAGGAAACTTTGACTCACTTTGACTCGACGTCGAGCTGTTCTTCCAGCTGAGCGAGCTTTGCCTCCATGCTGGTGATGGTGGATTTATACTTTGACTTGATGGTTCCCTCGAGCTCCTGCAGCTTCAGTTTCAGCTCCTTATTCTGGCGATCCAGCTGGGAGCGAGTCCCCTCCAGCCGCTGGGACCCACTGCGCTCTTCAGCCAGCTCTGTGGTCAGCTGCTCCGTCTAATGTCAGAAATATGCAGCAGAGAAGCATCGTCAAATACTTCAGTACCCCTGGGTATTTCCTTTTACAGAGGCATTTAGTAGCAGTGACGCGCCCTAATAGAGCAACTTGGGGATCGATCTGCCAGCCCTGTGACAACTAGCTCCACTCCCTGAGCCACACCCATGTGAACACAATCCTTTTTTTAACACTGAACACTAAATGTTTTCTCCTACTTGCAAACAAAAATATAAAATCATCAACTCATATGATCAACAGTTCTGCGATGCTGTGCGTTTGTACCTGCAGCGTGGATCGTTTCAGACGATCGTTGACCATCTCGGTGTTGAGCTGCTCTTCCTCCATTTCCTCCTCCAGCTGGAGGATACGAGCCTCCAGCCTCCTCTTCTCATCTGTCAGCAGAGAACTGGAAACGAGTGAGGAAGAGGAGCAACAATATAAATTAATAGACAGATTTCCTTCATTGTTATAAAATTTGGATGCACATTTATTTATATTTTTGTGTGCATTTCACGTGTTTTTATTTTAAGACTAGCTCTTGGTTCATACTTCTTGGTGTTGCTGCTGCTAATCTCTTCCTGGAGCTCGTCTCTCTCGCCCTGAACCTGTCTCTTGACTCTCTCTGCTGTGGCCAGATCCTGGAGGAAGCAGAAGACACAAATACTTCAAAGCCTGATACTGAAGATGCTGTTGGGACAGTTACACTGAAATCCAGTGTATAATTGTCCTACTTAAATTATTCCAATTGTATAGATAAATTATAAGATATTTAAGTTTTATTTTTGACTATTTACCATCTTATAATATACCATGCAATACACCTCATCTATGATATCTGGTTAAGTACAGAAACAAACCAGGTACTTTTTCCACATTTAGTCAGGTGTCCAAGTACTACTTTTATACCTCCTGGAAGTGCAGGGCGTCTGCCTCCATGGCCTTGAGCTTCCTCTCGGTCTCTTTAGCTCCGTTGACAGCTTCGTCTCTGGACAAACGCAGCTCTTCCAGCTCTCTCATCTGCTCTTTCATTAGAGCCTAGAGAGTAGACATGCAGACAGCAATCATTATGAAGGATTCACTCCTTTTGTGCCAGGACTGCCGACTTAATTCCTACAATTATATTTTAAAGTCAAGTTACTGGTATGTTCCCACGTATAACTGAACACTTAGGGTTAAAGCTAATATCTCATTCTGTGCGTTTAAAAAAAGAAACAGGTGGCCTATATTCTGAATTTATTGACAAATGTGTAAATCGTATCAGAAAGCAATAATAACTTTCAGTAAATTGTCTTTTAGTGTTAGATATAATAATACACAAACTGTCAACTCATTTGGAAGTTAATTTGTGTCCGTTCATGTAAATATCTCAGTCAAAGTAGCGATTACGTCTTTGATCGTCAGCAAAGCCAATCTTTGCCAGTACACTCGCTTGTGTGCGAGCGCACGGAGGCCTATTTTACCTGGAGTTTTTTCAGCTGTTTCAGGGCCTCATCACGGCCCTTGTTGGCAGCATCAATGTGGCACTCGAGCTCTCCCAGGTCCAGCTCCAGTTTCTTCTTGGACGAGAGGGCCTGAGAACGCTGCTTGCGTTCATCTTCCAGCTCCATCTCCATCTCACGCACCTGGAGGAAAAATAATGTATAATTATTTGTGATTTTGTCAAAAATAAAATGTTCTTGCAAGCAAATGTATCCAGAAACTAAAAATTGATATATAACTGCGCAATGCTTTGTGGGAAACCATGAGTTTAGGATATATTTTCGTACCTGTTTAACCAGCTGTTTCCTCCTCTCCTCCCCCTGCTCATCTCTGGCCTGCAGGTCTCGGTCGGACTGGGCCTTCATGGCCTGCATGTTGACCTCCAGACGCAGTTTGGCGTCCTCCGTGGCCTGCAGCTCGTCCTCCAACTCCTCCAGCTGAACTCTCATCTCCTCCAGCTGCTGATCCATGGCACGCTTCGACCTCTCCAGCTCGTGAACCTGCGGACATGGAGGTAACATTCAGCGTTCAGTGAAGTAGGGCATTGCTGCCAATGATTATGAGCAACAATCTGCGCGCAAAACCAATTACTCCAACTCTCTGTGCACCAAAAGATGACCGTGTTTTTTCTCTTACACTCTTGCCGACATCATCCTTGGAGGAGACCAAGTCTTCCATCTCAGCTTTGAGCATCTTATTGGCCCGGTCCAGATCGTTTTTAATGTCTGACATAGTCTCCAACTCGCGGGCGAGTGTCAGTGCTCGCGTTTCCTTCTCCCTGGAATCGGCCTCAGCCTTGTCGCGCTCCTCTGCGTACTGAGTAGAAATTGTTTTCTCTTCGGCAAGCATCTATAGAGACAGTAAAACAGGAGAGGCAGTTACAGCAAACTAAAAACATTGTTGTTCTAAACTCAACACTTCTGAATAAAGGTGGCATTGTGGTGAAGTGAACAGTGCATTCAAAACTATTTGAGGTGAATGATCCAACGTTTTCAGATTTGTGTTTTCTATATAATCTGCTGACACTTGTTGCGATTCGTTTTTGTATAATTGCATCCGTTGTTTGAGTTTTGCCTCTACTTTTGTCTGAAACTTTTTAAAACGCGGACATCCTTTCAAAATGAGTTACAAAACATACGTGGTTTAATTAAATATAATCTCATCCTAACCTTCTCAACTGTCAAAAGGAAAATATGCAGCCTTTTTGTGAATGATTACTAGTTCTTGCTCTGTGCACAAAATACACGGTTGACATGATACCTGGTCAAACTTCCTCTGCTTCTTCTCCAGGTTAGAGACGATCTGCCTCAGGTGGTCTTGGTCCACCAGGAGGTCATCCAGCTCCTGCTGTAAACGGGTTTTTGTTTTGTCCAGTTTGTCGTAAGCTGCCGTCTTCTCCTCAAGCTGCTGCACCACGCCTTCCAACTGCCTCTGTGATCGCTTGCGGCCCTCCTCTGCCCCTTCCAAGGACAAGGTCTCGTTTTCCAGCTTCTTCTTCATGTCTGCCAGCTGAAGATGTGGAAGAAAAGAGAGGGCATCAGAAGGACAAGAAAGTTTGGAGACATTATGGACTCCTAATGGCTACTGAGGATGATGTCCTCCTTATCCATCACAGATTTGAGGCAGTCTGAAACCAACTCTCTTGAATGATGAAGATCTGAGTCTTGCTGATGTAACGATATGACGAATAGATCAGGGCTTTGTTTAAGTGCACAGATAAAGTGTGACACTGTTCACTGACCTGGGTCTGCAGAGTGGTGATCTGCTTCTCCACGTTCTTCTTGGCCTCTTCCTCTTCCTCCAGCATCTCCCGCAGGTTGTTCTGTTCGTCCTCCAGCTGCCTCAGGCGGGTGGAGAGGGCGAGCTTCTGACGAGTCTCCTCTTCAAGCAACTCCTGGAGGCAAGAGAAGGAAAAAGACAAACGTCAGAAAAATAGTTTTTTGTTTTGCCAGTGTTAGTTAACACCATGGTAAATGTGCACTATTAAAAGTCTTTCTGAATTAGCTCTTAACACAAGTTTTTTAACTTCTGGTCTTTACTGATAATGATCAGTGTCTTCTTTCTATAATTTCTTAGATTTGCAGACATTGGAGATATAAATATCCTAAATCTAAAAACTCAAATAAAGGCTTGGTCAAAAAAACTCTTCAAAACCTAAAAAAAAAAGAAAACACACTGAAAACAATTGATTAATTGACTTCTTGTTTCATACAAGAGTGCATTTGACACAATTAATGTTTGTACCTGTGCATCCTGCAGCTGAGACTCTGTAGCGGAAAGGTCTTTGCTGGATTTGATGTTCTTGCCTTCTGCTTCACTCAGGACGCCGTTTACATTTTCTAGCTCCAACTTTACACCAGAGAGAAAGACAATTAGTAACTTAAATTGGCTACTCCACCTTTCCAACCGAATAATCCTCCTTTCCAGCACTTGCTCTTCCTTTACTTCCCATTCACTCAGTTTTCCACCTTTTAAATACTGTACCTGCATCTTGGTCATCTTCTCGTCCATGTCCTGCCTCTGTCGTTCACTTTCGCTGTATTTGACCTGCAGTTCCTGGACCTGGGCTTCGGCCTTCTTGCGACGTTGTTCAGACTCGGCTTTACCTTGTGTCAGAGTCTTCATCTCGATCTGCAACTCGTTCCACTCGCTGTCCAGAGCCAGCTTGGCTTTCTCCACAGACGCCTTGTTCTGCAGGAGCAGCACACATGAAGCATGCGATGGTTGTTATTCAGATGTTTGTCAAGCATTGACAACCCAGTTCATTATTGCACCCGTTCTCCTGATTCCATCCCTACCACACTGTTTAAATCTGTCTTTCATTGCTTTATAAAGAACATTGAAATCATTATTAAAAGCCTCCTGCAGAGTGGTATTAATATGTTTAACACACCCATGTTCTTATGTTTATGCCTATAAATTATTTACCTGTAATGACATATGCTACATAAATAAGAGTGACGTTGCCATTACCCTCTTGGCCTGTTCCAGCTGTTCATTGATCTCGTCAAATGCCTGGTTGTGTTTTTGTCTCATGTCAGCCATCTGCTGCTCGTGGACCTTGGCCTCTTCCTCCAGATTCTTCTTCAGATGGGTGACCTCCACCTCCCGCTTAGACCTGGAAAGATCGAATGAGAAAGTGAATAAAGAAACAAGAAATGAGGAAGGAACAGAAGCGAAACAAATAAAATGTATACATTTGCACAATCATGTTGTCCTCAAAGCCTTTCACATCAAGTCCACTTCTGTCCAATTAACACTTTTAAAACATACTTCTGGCAGTAAGACTACATAGTTTTGACCGTTACCTCAGCTCCTGCTGTGCTGCGGTGGAGTCCAAAGTGTCCTCCAGTTCCGTCTTGAGGGCCTCCAGCTCCTCTCCCAGATCCCTGCGGTGTTTCTCAGCCTTGGTTCGCGCCTGCCTCTCCAGCTCAAGATCCTCCTGCAGCTCTGAGATCTGAGCCTCCAGCTCCCTGATCTTCTTTTGGGCCGCGTTCTTGGCTGCAGCCTCCTCCTCGATCCTGAAGGCGAGAGAACGAGGATGGATGAGATTAACAAACATGCACAGGCCCTAAAGCTTAACATTTAAAAAAAAATTATTTATTTTTCTTAAACCTGGACAGTGCAGCAAGGAGTTCCTCCTCCTTCTTTGCCAGCTGAGCTCGGAGTTCATCAATCTGAGCCTGCAGGTCTGCCATTTGGTCATTGAGCTCACTGGAGTCTCCCTCAAGCTTACGACGGTTCTTTTCCAACTCCTGACGCACTTTTTCCTCTTTTCTTAGACGATCTGTGGGCGAGAAGACAGAAACGCAATTTTTTTTATTTACTTTTACTAAAAATAGACAAACACAAAAACTACATTAAAATAATTTCAAAAGCATGGACATGGAGGTCTAAGGAGAGAAAAAAGAAGTTACTTTTCATTTTTAATTAAATAGTTTTTGGTGTGAACTGACCTGATCTGATTACAGGCTCTCACACTCGCACAACACCCAAACAATTAAAAGAAGAACAAAACACTTGCCCTCTAAATCTGTGATCATGGCTTCATGTTTATTCTTGAGTTTCTGCAGGCTCTTGGACTTCTCTTCCTCCTCAGTCAAGTTGGTGGTGAACTCAGAGATCCTTTCCTCCATTTGCTTCTTCTCCTGAGGTTAGAAAAACATTTAGAAAAAAAAAGTTACTCATTGCTTCAGGTGAAATCTTTTTATTTATTTAGGATGCATTTTTCTGGTAAATGATGACTGCGTGGGCTACGTTAACAAGTTGTATGAGACCTTATTGAGCTTGTTGTTCTGGTCGTCCAGCACCATGACGTCCTCCTCCATCTTCTTCAGCTTGGCGTCCGTGGTGAGCTTCTCCATCTGGAGTTTTTGTCTGGCTGCTTCCTCCTCGTCCAGCTGCTGCTCCAGGTCCTGAATGAACAACAAAACCAATTTGCAATATTGAAGCTTTTTCCCCCCCAATCACATCTCACATTCAGTATCCCGCAAGACTTTACTAACCGTGATGTTCTGCTGCATCTTTTTTCTCTCTGTTTGCAGCTGGGTCACCCTCTCTTCTTCCTCCTCCACGCGAGACTCCAGGTCATGTAAGATCTCCTCCAGCTCCTGCTTCCTGGTGGACAGACGGCATCTCATCTCCTCAGCCTCCGCACACAGCTCCGTCTCTGCCTGGAGCTGCTCTTGAAGAGCCAACTTCTCAGCATTCAGCTGGCAGCGGAAAAAAAAGACTTGACAATTACATCTCGGCGCAACATCATTCTGAATTAAGAAGACTCGTGACTTAATGACGATCCACTAATCAATAAAGCCACTTTAATATTATCAAATTCAGGCTGACCACAGCATTAAGCTCCCTCCGGGGTCTTTATGGAGACTCCTACCTGTTGTTGCTTCATCTCAAATTCTTGAAGCTGCTGCTGAGCCTGCAGTTGTTTCTCCTTTATTTTGTCCAGTTCATCTTCTTTGGCCAGCATCTCCTCCTCCTGCCGAGTCACTTGCAGCAGAGGTTTCACCTGGAAGAGAAAGACAAAAACAAACCCGACAGAAAGTGTAAAAATAATATATGAGCATTTTCTTAGTTACTACTAGTGCAGCTACAGCACAATAAATGTGAGTAATCAATAGATGCCTGACTGAGATGTCAACATCTCCCAAAGAACATCAAAGTATGGAGACAAAAATTGAAGACTTCAGATTTGTATCCAAGTTTGCACAGAGTTGCGTAAATGAGGGCTGGCAAATCAACTTGGAACACGTCTGCTTCTTTTAGTTATTCAAAATTATTATGAATTAAAAACTAATAATTATTAGTTGTTGTAAAAACATCACAGAAATTGCTGCCCAGTTTTGTCCAAAACTCATAATATTGCTATAACAAATTATTAGATGATTTAAAAGTCTGCAGAGTTATTCAGAAGAGAACTTTCAGCTGTTTTTTTGGTGAAATACTGGGTACTCTCTTAACCATGACACCAGCAGGGTTCAACTACTGCTGCCTTGTTACACGGCTGTCTCGTGACAAGCAGCGTCATTAATCTCTTACCTTAGTGAAAAGCCTCCACCACTGCCAGTTCTTAAGTTTCAGGTAAGCAACACAGTTCCTCTGGATAACTTTCATGGCCGTGAGCTGCTGCTGTCTCTTGGTAAAGGCTCTGAGGTAGAAAAAAATGAAGAAGAAAAAACATATTTGCCATCTTGAAGTGTGTTTGTTCCATTTATTCATTCAAATATTCAAATATGTTTCTTGATCAAATATGTTCAGTGTTAATCCTTCATACTTGCGGGCCACGTATCCTCTGCACCAGGCCTGGAAGCTGATGATCACATCTGTGATCTTTATGTCTCTCTCCTCCTCCAGGTGAGCCAGGACTCCGGCTCTGAAGAACACTTTACTTTGACCGACGCGAAACAGGTTTGGGTCCAGCTCCAGAGCTTTGATCTGACATGAAGAAGACATGAAGGGACCTTCAATTTTAAGTCCTAAACCTTAAAATGGACAACAAAGAGCCATTTATTCTCTGATTTCATGTTCTTACCATGAGCACACAGGCTTGCTTCCCGTCCATGAAGCCTTTTGGGATGGAGTTTGGAGTGAGGATTTCATACCTGAGAGACAGACGAGCAGAATTAAATTACTCAAATAGTTTGACTATAAATGTGTAATAAAAATATTTTTTTTTAGAATTAAATGTGGCTTTAGAGCTTTTGAGAACAGTAAAGATAATGTTTTGGATGTAGGGCTGTAAGTCATTTCTCTTTTAGTCTTTATTTTCATGTTTGTCCTGGACTGGGTTTTTAAATTGCGTGCGTAAGATATAGAGTAAATGATTGTCTGGTATGGGTTTTGTTTGTCACCTCTGTCTGAACTCCTGGAAGACGATACGGTTGGGGAAGCCCTGTCTGCAGATGCGAATCCCCTCCAGGACTCCATTACACTTTAGCTGGTCCAGAACCAGGTGAGGCTCCAGTTTACCAGCCTGAAGAAGAAACAGAAAGCATCATTGTGTTTCTTTTTTTAAAAATATTAGACGTTTTGAATTGAGCATCGAAGAAACAAAAGGTGTCATACGTTGTACAAATCTGTGAGATCCCATAAACAAAACAGTTATGTCCTAACACCATGTGTCAGGACTTTAATGAGTAGTGGTGGATTCCCACATATCAAGTGAAGCAGAAGACTTCCCCCAGCATTAATCTCTAGTTCTTTTCTTCTTCGTTGTAGTTTAATTAGCACCAGTATGCCAGAGCACATTCTTAGATTCATTATATTAAATGTTCCTTAACAAGTGTCGCGTACCTTCTTCTCGTGGTTGGGGATGATGCAGCGGACGAAGTTGGGGTTGGTGTTCCTGAGCGTGGCCATGAGGTTACTCAGCTGCTCCTTGTACAGCTGGCCCACAGTGCGGAACATGCCCTTACGGGTCCTGGATGCACCGTGAACCGAGTCAGACATTCCTGCCACCTTATCCAGGCCGACAATGCGGTCCACTGACAGGACACGGAGGAAAACAATGTCGTCAGTGAGTTTTAGGAAGCTGAAATCAATTGATGTCTCATACGCAACATATTTGTAACCGACTTCTCTTACATAAAGATAATAAAATACAAATTGAAAAAAACCCAGACGGCGCAAACAAATATTTGAAAAAACTTTCATCTACAATTTGTGCATCTCAGTATTTATATTTTACGTGCAAATAAGTAGAGTATTATTTTAATGACAGATCTAAACTAAGTCTTGTCCAATGCACACAAAAAAATAAATGAAAAGAAAATTGCTCCACAATGTCAGCAACAACTTTGTTTGAAATGGATCTTCAACGGGCAGCACATGTTGCATCTCCAATCATTTTCAGCAGTAAGCACAACAATATTTTGGATATATTCAGTTACTTACTGTCTTTCCAGAGCTCAGCAGTGAACTTGTCTGTAGACTGGTTGAACAAAGTGGCCACACACTCATTCAGAGGGTCCATGTTCTTCATCAGCCACGCGTTTGCTTTGTAGTCCACCTGCACCAGAGGAGAGACGTGTTTATAATGAAGGGCTGCAAGTTTAGGTTATCACCAGACCATGTTACTTTGAGTTAATGAAGCTTGATGCCCCATTTCATTTTGAAGGACAGAAAATTGTTCAGACTAATTCAGTGTTTGTGCCGTGCAAATGGTGGCCCAACTTTGTGGACCCAGAATTGGAACAGAGAAATGTGTTGTGGCCATCTAGTGGTTGAAGGCAACCACAAGAACAAGTTAAATTGTCAGCTGCTTTTACTTTACCATTGTATACTCTGCTACATTAAAAACAAAAAAACAAAAATGTACTTTTTATGCCAATACATGTGACAGATGTAAACACTAGCTCAACTGCAGATTATGATTGTTCAAATAAATGTGATCACATAATCCTTCACAAACTCAACAATATGAACCAAGTTATCGCCACTGACCTTTCCGGCGTAGTGTATAATGCAGAAATCAACGTCGTCCTTGAGTTTCTTTGGTTTCTGGAACTTGGGGTTTGTCCCCTGTTCCTGAACCACTTTCTCCACAAAGCTCTTGTCTGTGGCTTTAGGGAACCAGCACTCTTCATCCAGCAGAGCCAGCACGCCGGGAGGACCAGCCTGTTAAGGAACGGAGGCAAAACACACGCCAGTCAGTCTGCAGCTCAAATAATCACATGTCTCAATTTGTGTAGCACAAGTTTATTTTAGTCTTGGACTTGTGAAAAAGGCTTGAAACCGGTCCTTCACGTCAAGTATTACTTCAGACTAAGAGAAGTACTGTCAGGGTTTGTCTGCACAAGTCTTGGGGAGGAGTAATAACCGGGAGACGTCTTACAGGTTTTTCAATGAGGTCGATGCAGGGCTGCAGGTCCAGGCCGAAGTCGATGAAGCTCCACTCGATGCCCTCCCTCTGGTACTCCTCCTGCTCCAGGACGAACATGGTGTGGTTGAAGAGCTGCTGCAGCTTCTCATTGGTGTAGTTGATGCACAGCTGCTCAAATGAGTTCAACTGCAAGAGAGAATTAGAAAAAATATTACTTAAACTTAACTTGAGATGCCCTTTGCTGCCTGGATAGTGAAGGGGCTGCAGATTTTAGCATAAGGTTTTACCTGCTGTGTGTGTGAGTGTGAGTGTGTGTGTGTGTGTGTGTGTGTGATTAAAGACACAACGAACACAGGTCAACCCCACAGGTGCTTCTAGTCAGTCTGCATGTCGCCCATTCATTTCTATGAATTTGCAAAACTATGATATATTGACTTTTTGTTGTGAATTGAACCCACATCTTTAAATCGAATAACATGTTCACACCCCTCTATAGCATGCAGCTTAAAACAGACTCCCTGTATTGCTGACACAAACACACAGAACGAGAGTCACAATGCATAACTATCAATCTGCAAAGCCCTTTTTATTTTTTTTATTTGATTTTTATTTAACCGGGTAAAACCAGTTGAAAACCAATTCTCATTTACAATGATGACCTGCATGGCCCTGAATCGCTCACCTCAAAGATCTCAAATCCAGCGATATCAAGAATGCCAATGAAGGAGGCTCCCTGTCTCTTGGTCTTGTCCAGCGCTTTATTGATCCTCATGACCAGCCAGCGGAACATCCTCTCATAAGAGGCTTTGGCCAGAGCCTCGATAGCAAACTCTGCCTGCTCCTGGGTCTGTGCCTTCTGGACGTAGTCCCTGCCAACCTGCAAAAACAAATATGCCAATGTCATCCTGCAAAACTAAAGTCATCATTTGCTTTTATTTATTTTGAGGAGTGAAGTGAGGAAAAAGGGTTAAAATACCCCGACATTGCATCCTTAAACTGAGACAAAAAGGTGGACATTTGAATCAAGCGACCATAATCATTTGAAGAATATTGTTAACATTTCTTTTTTCAAATATCAAAGAAACAATCATGTATTCATCAGCATGCAGACCTTGATTCTGGGAGACAGGATGGCTCGTGTGAAGTCGGTCACGTTGATGCTCAGCAAGTGACACACTTTCTGGGCAGCTGGGGGTGAAGGTGGATGTTTGATGAATTGGGAAAGTTTAAAATAATGAGACAGACAGCATGCGCGGATGAAATGATGATGATGATGATGGTGCGTCTGTGTAGACGATCGTACCAGTGTCGTCGGGCATGGAGGCCTGGTCGGAGTGACGCTCCTTCTTGAAACTCATGTTCCCCAACTGCAGCACGGCCGACATCACCTTCAACAGACCTTACAGACACAGACAGACGAGGTCACTGTGTGCTGCATGATGAAGATATGCATCACAAACTGGGGACATTAGATTGATAATGACAATAAATCCTTGGTAAAGGATTGGTAGCCTTATAAACAAGTTTTAATAAAAACAAGATGATCGGGTACCAATTCTCTCCTCCTCTGGGATGCTCATGATCTGAAAGGCGTCCATGGTCTCAGTGAACAACTCCGTGTCCTGCTGGCCAGGTAAAGTCACGTTTCCATTGGACAGGAAGCGGTACTTGCTGTAATCCTCCAGACACAACTCCGCTAGAAAGTGAAAAAGTGGAGAGAACCATTTATGAAGAAGTTACCATTTTAAAAAGGTGAGAGAAATCGGTATGTTTTCATGAGGCTTGAATGCATACAACTTCTGCCCCATTGTATTACCGACACTAATAACTGAACTGAGAAATGGGAAGCTCAGTTTTCAATATTGCTCGACTAAATGAGCTACTTTCCAAGTCGTGTAATAAATGTCTCGGCTCTTAGGAGTTCAGTAAACATCAATAAATGTAGCCCAGTTGGACAGATTCCAGTTGTAATTAAATGTCTCACAGCGCAGCTTTTCCCCCGCTCCACTCAGCATGTAGTAAAAGATGTGAAAGCTCCTCTCATCTTTAGCTTGTCGGACGGCCCGAGACTTCTCCAGCAGATCTGTTTACATTTCAGTCAAGGACAAACATGCAAACGGAGCAGGACAACAACATCTTCAAATGGATCAAAGCACAACTAGATTAATGCACACGTTTGCTTACTTTTAGCGAGGACTCTCACGAGATAAGTCTGCATAATTCCTTGGAAATGATGCCACGGCTCAGGGCAGCATATTATGCAATATGTATACATAATATTCTAAATACTATTATATTTATGTTGACACAATACTCAAAGAATTCTTGCCCTGGAGCAAAACATTAGCGGGATGAGCCTGCTGAAGTGTCATCTAATCTCAAACAAAGCCTCCATAATTCTCAGCCAGGAACGAGGACAAGAAAAAAAAGCTACCGATTATCTAAAAAAGGATGCAAGTTTCGATATTGGCTCCAACGATGTAGCCGTTGACATCAAAGTTGATCCTGATGAATTTTCCCTAGAAGAGAAAAGAAATCAAATCTGACACTTGTATCGTGTTCATCACAGTCAGCGTCTAACTGAGGCATGGATCTCTACAGGAACACAAAAGAATTCAACAAAAATCCAAAGATTTGTGCATATTTTGTCTGTGTGCTTTCTCACTGGTTTGAAGTGGGCGGGGTGTTTAACTCAAACAACAATATCTAATTTAGATTAGTGCGTATTGTCTAATATTATGAACATTATGTTATTGAGAAAAAATAAGAAGTTTTCAGGGTCTTCTTACAAATCTTGAAGAGTTGTCGTTCTTGACGGTCTTTGCGTTGCCGAAGGCCTCCAGGATGGGGTTTGCTTGGAGCAGCTGTTTCTCTAGTTCCCCCTGACAGAAAGGACACAGTCTCAGAAACTATGAACAGTAACTCATTTATCTAGACTCTAAGCTGCATATTAGTCAAGCAAGCGCAGCTTAAAAATTGTGCATTTACTTGCAGCCTGCAAGAAACAATTCAAGAAACAATTCAAGCTGCGTTTTCATAAGAACTACCTCCGGGGATGTTATCATTGCCAAAACAATCATACGCAAGCAAATACTGAATCCTGTACATTCCAACACACATACCAGCAAGCCCACTCAAACAAAAAACTCCTGTAAAACCATCCCTGTCCATGCAGGCACAAACAAGCCGGTTAGCCAAGATCCCCCAAAAGAGATGCATGAGTGCACCAAGAGAGCCCAAACAACTTTTATGAGTACAAACTAGTACACAAGGGATAAAATCCAGCTGGGCAGATTGAGAATAATACTGGTACACTGTCAGACAATACGGCTTTAAAATGACAGGCACAAACACACAGAAGTGTATTTCAGCATTTGGGGTAAACATCAGATAAGGTTACTGCGTGTCTCTTTATCCTCTAAACCCACACCAGACTGATGGATGGAAAACATGTTTTGGAATTTCACAACAAACTTTTGATGGGGTTTGTTGAGAATATTGATACGATATTTATATCCATACAATAAATATGAAGCGGAAGCCAACAGCTGGTTAGCCTAGCCTTGCATAAAGACTGATAACAGGGGAGAATTGCTAGTCTGCTTCTTTCCAACGGTAACGACACAAAACCCAAACTGTTAAATGTTAGGTTGTGATTTAGGGCCCAGCCGTTTCCAGGCAATAATCTAAGCTAAGCTAACCACTGCAGAAATGTCCCACATACCTGCCCAGAAATTATGGGGGTGAAAGGTGGGGGCTACATTTTTCATCTGCAAACATTACATCTCTTCTTATTTAAAAAGTTTATGATTAATTGTGCTTTGTCGTGTTCGAAGGAAGAGTTTGTTTCTTTATTGAGTGCAGTAGCTATATTCAAGTAATATTTTAATCCATTTTCTCCAAAACCCAGATAAAGACAATGCAAAGTTGCCTGTTAGTAGAGAAGTGCATAAAGAGTCAGACACCATGCGTATGGAGTCAGAGAGATGAACTCACATGTGATAAAACTGCATTGCCCTGTGGAAGAGGTGAAAAAAGGACAAAGTTCAACACATTTGAACTTCAGCACAAACATTACACATCTGCAGAGGAAACCTGCTGTCGCCTGATGTACCATGAAGAAGTGCTGTATCAAACATTTCTTTTGAAACAACCTATGTGTGAAGACTATGAATACAAGCAGACACATTCACGCGTTTCACTTTTACACCGAGATAGGAGGCAGGCATGTCGAGGCCTGAAAGAGGAATGCTCAGTAGTCGCTATACGCATCTCTTCAGGTGGACTGCTTCAAAGAGGTGGACCCACACGAAATCAGGGGAAGAACAGGGAGGAGAGGAAAAGGAAA
This sequence comes from Clinocottus analis, assembly GCF_023055335.1. Classification (NCBI taxonomy): domain Eukaryota; kingdom Metazoa; phylum Chordata; class Actinopteri; order Perciformes; family Cottidae; genus Clinocottus; species Clinocottus analis. Next base: position 918,864 of record NW_027176009.1, on the reverse strand, counting down.
GGAGGTTTCCATCCAGGTCTTTCAAATCTTTCGGATGGACCTTCAGGAGAGAATCAGGAAGAGAAAACAAGAAAAAAATAGTTCTTACTGACCTGGTCTTTCTTGGACTTGAAAGATGAAGCAACATGGGCAAGATACTGAATGACTTTCTTGGTATTCTCGGTTTTCCCCGCTCCTGATTCCCCACTGCAACGAAAGCACACAATATGTATCAAACAAAGAAGTCAGTACACTGAACATCCTGATCAGGCATTAAACGCTACACATTACACAAGAAGATATAGTTGGCAATAAATACAACTCAGGTCGCCTGCACATGAACTGAGAACATATTTATTTTACAAAACACAGGCGAGGAAATCAGCAAGCGCTCATGAAAGATAACTTCAACATCTACAATTAAATGATAACATGTCAAATTGAATCTGCTGGTGATCATATGTGACGAGATAAAAAGCAACTAATTTAAGCAAATTAGGAAACATGTTGCTCCATTACACTGAGTTTGAGTCGTAAAGGAAAACACAATTTAAGCTTGAGCCAACAACCAACAGACATCTGTATGAATCTGTACCAAAAAGGAATAAAAGGGAAAAAGTCATTTTGAAGATACAAAGAGAGAAACCTACGTGCAGAGGATGGACTGGTCCTCACGATCTGAGAGCAACAGACAGGAAAAGTCATGACATTACAGACAAAACAAGTGACATCCAGAAATAGTACAACATGCGATTGTTTAACTCTGCAGTTCCTGTGGCGTGTAATCCATGTTGGGCTGAAATGATTGGTTGATGAATACATAAATGAACAGATTCTCTGGATCCAGCTACACAAATGTAAAGATTAGTTTCCTTTGTTAACATCATCGTGAATTACAAATCTTTGCGTTTTCGCCTGAGGGCCAAAGAGGCACCATGAGCTTATTTACACTGGAGCTGACACACTGATTTTCGCTGAACAAATGCAACTGTGGTACCCTGCATCATGCTCCTGTAGGCCGTGTCTGTGATAGCGTAGATGTGAGGGGGCATCTCGTGTCTCTTCTTGCCCTTGTACATGTTCACTATGTCCTCGGAGTAGATGGGCAGGTACTTGTACGGGTTGACCACCACACAGAAGAGGCCAGAGTACGTCTGGGTAACAGAGAAGACAGTTGCTGTCAGACACGAGTGTTAATGCAACCAGCCACTTCAAAAAACATCTGCCTTTAAGACTGGTTACATGAGAATATACACAAACAGGCGTGTCCAGCCGAACTCACATAGATGAGTCCGGAGTAGTATCGCTCCTTGAGGTTGTGCAGCACCGAGGCCTCGTTCAAGCAGGTGAGCTCCGCCATGTCCTCCACCTTGTTGAACTTGGGTGGGTTCATCTTCTGGATGTCATCCTTGCTTACCTTCACCTGAGATTCACAGAGACAAGACACCCGTCAGAAAGACGTCCCGAGCCAGACTACAATTGCAGAAGCTCGTTTGTTAGAAGTACATTTTGATATGAATGGTGAAATGAAAATACGGGTTATCTGCCAAACAGACAAATTTAGACTCGAAAGGGGAAATTCTCCATTTTCACCTTCTTGCCAGAGTCGGTCAGCTCCACCACACACTCCTCTCCGTGCTCCTCCTTGACAGAGCCGGGCTCGAAGCCCAGCCTCTCAGAGGGGACCCACACCAGCTTCTTGGTGGCCCAGTCGGCCTGCGCCAGAGGGACGTTCGTCCCACTGCGGTCCCCATACAGGAATTTGTCTGCGTCCGCCATGGTAGCTTTAGGAGAGAGCAAGAGAACATGTTAAACCAACATGAAGCCATTTTTGTACAGTCTGACCTGAGGAAGAGAGCTGGAATTAAAAAGTAAAATAATCGATACCTCATTATGATTATTATTGTTTAGTGTAGATGGCTTCACCGCGTGAACTAAATATTTTATCAAGACGAAGCGGAAAGAGAAAACGCCCTACTTTACTTAGATAAGTAGATATTAAGTTGCCAATACTCTTATGCGCGTGTGGCCAACAAGACTCAACACGACTGCTTAAAGAGTTGAATTTTGTGTTCTGACAAAGTCTTACAGTACTAAATCAACAAATTGGTGCAAAAGCATCATGATCAATTCACATGGTCATAACTCAGTCCTCATTGTTTCAGCGTTGAACATAAAGTTTTTATTATTGGGCTTTAGACTTTCACTAAAACAGCTTACAGCGATTTGAACTGAGGTATGTGAGCCGAGGTGAACTCTTCCAGGCAATGAAATGATTGGCTCCGTCATAAGGTAACATGAGGTATAGCACAGGTTTGGGCACATCACAACCACAGCAGCTGTCTTCTTTATGCTTTGCTGTATTATTACGATGATGCAATGTTTTGACCCATGACCTATAATCCTAAGTGTGCTCCCAAGTGCTTTGAAACAGACAAATATAGAGAGGATGGTAAAAGGTCACCGTAGGATGAGCAATACAAATATTTAACTAAGTACAAAGCTGTTTATTTTCCACATAATAGATCATCACCTGAGGTCTATTGTGCGAGTCTCACGCTCCACATTTCTACTAGTCATTTTACCTGTCTGACCCTCATTCCTTCCTCACCATCTCATTAAAAAACAGAATTCCACAAATTCTAGACTCTTCCTCCCACATCTCATTATCCACAACCCTCTCTCGAGACTTTCCGCTACAGGTAAAAATTAGGAGTTACATATTCGGCATCAGGAGAGTGAGGCTGGCTCTGAGCATTCAAAGCCTCCACCTCTGGGAGTTGTGGAAAAAGTGCTGGTGGAGTTTGTGGAGGGATGCTTTGCAGTCGAGAGAGACGCAAGCGAGGAATGTCAGGAGCAAGTCTGAACACAAACAGAAATGTTATTCTTCACCGACCACACCCTGAAGACAACTCACAAAAAAGATTAAGATAAAGTCCATTGTATCCAATCTGACTTCAGAAAGGTGTAAATAACTTCTTATTTACAAGATAATCCCCTTGACTCATCTTATTTTTAAGGTCGTCCGACAAAACATTAGGTTCTAAAACATAGAAACCTGAACAGAAAAATGCAAAAAAAAATATGAAACAGGTATAATAAAAAAAAAGTATAAAATAGGTAGCGACAGTCAAGTGACAGGTTTTTCCAGACATTGTAAATAAAAACAATGTCCAGACCTTCGAAGAATGTCCCAAACTCAAAAACAGTAATATTATTTGAATAAAAAAATTAAAGTAAATTTCATCCATTTAGTCCAAAAACACTAAATCTCATAATCTGTCCACCCTCGATCCTTAGACCCTCGGTTTGGATAAGCATTTTTAATGCCGAAAAAATGTGCAACACTATTCCCAACAACTATTCCCCAGTGGGTTAAAACCAAGTAAAGACTTTACTTTTGTCAATCAAAAGCTGATATTATTCATACAACTATACATATTTATATGAATGTTTGTACAGCAGCAGCAGTTTAGAGCAGTGGCCTCCTCTCAAGTAGAGGATGGATGATGACAAAAACAGCTGAGCATGTGTGTATACGTGTGTGTGTGTTTATAGAGCGAGGGATAAAGGGATCAGTGCGCAAGGTGTCATCAGTGTCTCTCTTAAGTTCATTATGTGCTCAGACTCTTGAACGTCAGTGGGGGAGGAGGACGAGGAACGCAGTCACATTTCTTCTGGTTTCATCACGCAGCACCAAAATCATAACTGCCACAGAGGTCAGAAAACTCTCAGAGCATTCACGTATCTACAGGAAGTGAACCAACTCCTGAATCCATCATCAATACTGAAAACACAAAAACCATTAGCACATGAAGCCCACACAGAAGACTTGTGACATTCACATGCATGCGGCTTCACCGTTAAAGCTCTCCATGAGCCAACTTCCTCAGGAAGTTGCACAAACTCTGCCTCTGCACGCTCTGTGGTTCAAGAGGACGAGACGAACTGCATCCATATTCACGTCCACGCTTCTGAGTCAATTTTTGTCATTTAAAGTATCCACTGCATCCTCGACCACAGGGTGAGGAGGTCAGTCTAAGCATCTGACTGGGAGGATTTTATGCAAAGACACTAAATGTCTGGAGACAAGATCGCCTGGTTAACCTCACCACTCCTATTGTCTGCGTGGGACCCGTTTAATCTGCCTCTCCTGTGCTCTTATCTTTCAACGGCATCTCCAGTCTTCGACTCTCTCCTGTTCCTGGCTGCCAGTCAATCCCTGCTTTATCCAGGCTTCCATGGCGCAAAAGCCCGGCCATCAGGTCGATGGGGTGACAGCGTCGTGGCACTGACACATGGGAGGATTAGTCAGAGTAAACGAGGAGCTGGTTCTTAAATGGAGAGGGAGATAGCAGATCTGTGTGCAAGCTGAAGATGTGAAACAGGTGGGGAAGTTTTCAGCGCAACAAGATGTTAGTGTTGGGTTTTTATCTGTAAAAAAAAGGTGACAAGAGCAGAAGTAGGGAATTGTGGCCGAGTAGTCTCATTTCCGCGCTGAACCAAAAGGGGAAGCCAACATTTTTTTATCTGCAAACTGTTTTCACAAGTCACAAGTAGAAATATGCCTCCAGCTGAAGTGGTCTTGTCTGACATAACTTTTCACCATCACCACAAAGCCATGTCCTCTTTTGTGACTGCATGTACAATTTGTATCTCGAGGGGTGACACACAGCAGCAGCAGCAACATGGTGTGTGTGCACTTAGTTTTAGTTTTGAAAAAAAGAGAAGATCAGCTCATCTCAAAGCTCACCTGACAAAAAACAAACAGTGAACTGCAGGATCCAAACTAGATAAACATGACACGAAAGCTCAAGCTTATTGCAAGAGATGAAAACATGAATTTTCATACGACATCCTGTTTTTCCAGTAAAGTTGGATGGGGCCACTACTCACATGATTATCATTATTTCCTTCTAGAAACAAATAATTTAACCACTCCTATAATTTAAGAATAAAAAAGGTGCGTGTTTATACAGGTCAAACAAACACAACACATTGTTTTACCTTGACTTTACAGCTAAACGGACTTCAGCAAACTGTTTAATAGAAAATAAAGGTTTACGTTGTATATTCCCAATGAAAACATTACCGTTTGATGTCATTGCTCATACCGGGGCTGGTTCGCCCTTTGAGCATCAGAAAGAGAAGCTTTGTCAGCTGTGGCTTCATGACACAACAGCCTTGACTCAGCAAAAGCAGCACAGAGAGGTTTGATAGCCCAATGCCCAACATCAAATACAAATACATACATTTTCACAGACCACCAGCCGATAACTGAGCATGCGCAGGTTAAAATGCGTCCACTGTGTCGCCTGATGAAAACACCTGGGCACTTTGAGCAAAACAAACATATATCTACTCGTTTTTCTCAAACTTTAAATCTATTTTGTTTCCTCTCTTTACATAAAAGTGCTCATGCTGCTCAACATGCCAGTGCATACCAGCTCATATAAGAAGCCCACCTGCTGAAGAAGACAGTGAAAACCGCTCAGCCCTCCATAATATTAACAATAATGAAAACACACCTGTTTTTCAATGGCAGGCACTGAGTGTGACCTCGGGTCGTCTGTTCCTGTCCGTTAGTTTTCAGCAGCAAAGTCCCACTCGACGACACTTTCTCTCCTGAAAAGCAGACGCCTGTCTCTCCGTCTTCTGACGCGTCTCTCGCTCTCGTGTGTCCCGCTGCTCGGGCGTGGCTCTGCGTGGACGGGCTGCACCTTTAATCCTCCGGTTGTAGTTTCCGCAGGTAAGTTCAAACGCTCCGCCCCGCGGTCCAGGATGCGTTCAAGAGCTCGATGTGAAACACCGGAGATGTGAGTTGTCGCTGCAAAGTACCCCCGAATCAAAAAGTAGATGCGTTGTTTTCTTTGCTCAGGTGCCACTTTACAAACTAAACGACTCGAGAGGCGCAAAGTAAAGAGAGGGTAAAGTTGTGCATTTTATTGATTTGGATACATTTATGAAATAGAAAAATTGTATCAGCTCGGGTATCATACAGGAAACGTTCACCTCGCTTCTTAAGATGTGTCCTGGATGTTATGAATGCAGCACGGAGTTAATTAATGTACAATATGCAGAGGACATGAATAGGTTCAGTATTGCAACTGAACCAAGTGATCAACTAATCCATTAGTCTACATTAAGCAGCGACAACTTTGATTATAGATTAATCATATCAGTCATTCATAAACCAAAAATGACTTAAACGATTAAAAAAGCAACCTGAAGACTGAACTCTGAAGGCTCTTTGGACTTGCGTAGGACATTTTTACAGTTATTTAAAACAAAATGTGATTCAATAGCAATTAGCTTACTATTCTGTATAAATATATATACATATAGCTTTTCAAATATGCCTAACTAAACTATGTTTTCTCTCTGATATATCTGGAAACCCTATGTGACATTTAGCCTTTTTTTCACTGAAAATGTGCACTTTACATCTAATAAAACCAACAGGCCACTCACTACGCTAACTGTAAATGTGTAAATGGGTCAAGTGTTTATATGCTGAGATATTTTTACTTTATTGGAAGAGAGTCAGAAGCATCTGGGCAGAAAATGTTGAGAGTTTTGTGTGTTGCAAATGGAATGCAGAAAACTCAAAATATTTAATTGAAACTGGTTGGAAGATATCGAAAAGAGCAAAGTTGATCATTAGAAGACTTGTGGCAGTGAAACACATTTAGAGAAAACATCTCTCTGTTGATCTCTAGCTGAACCCCTTAGCTGGTCTCTAGTTATCAAACATATCAGTGTAACTACAATTTATGTATATTTATATATGTACAACAAAACAAGCAACAGAAAAAGAGGCTGCTTTTGTAAATGCCTGAACATCTTGTACATTCAACCAACTCATTTTATTTTTAATGCAATATAATCCCCCAGTTTGGGGTGTATGTGTTTCTCTCATACAGTATATTAATTTATTATGTAGATGTTCCATTTTTGTAACCATACTATGGACTGGAATGGTACAAGCGTGTTTATGCCCACAATGCATTGCAACTCAATTAAAAAAATGAATATGTGAATAATTCTATGTGGTTTTGGCTGACTTAGGGGTGTGCACGTGTAGGTACGAGTGTGTGTGTGTGTGTGTGTGTGTGTGTGTGTGTGTGTGTGTGTGTGTGTAGGAATGCAGAGCCCTGTCTGTACCTGCAGCAGGAGCAGGGGTGTGGTACTGCTAGAAATATGACACAAAGCAGACAACTGGCTGTGGAGAGAGAAAACAAATGTAAAGAGAGCAAACCGACATGACGGAGTGTATAAATATATTTATGTCCTAATGATGTTGGAGACAAGGCAGTGGGCCCAATGTCCGTGAAATACATTGGAGTTCACAGTCGTCATCTACAGGAAGTCTTTGCACTTCTGGTATTTTGTTCTCTTTGTAAAAACAAAATTAAAAGGATAACTTACATAACATTAAAAAAGAAAAGGACAAAATGGTCATAATCTTACCACAACATAACCCAAACAAGGGGGAATATCTACCTGCACTTTGTCTACGTTTCCACCAATGAGCTTTTGGCTTATTTTCCTACCATATATGGTCAGAGTGAGGAGACAGAGAGAGTAAGATCTGCAGAAAGAGCACAGAGGTGGAGGGAGGCGTGGCCTATTGTTGGGTTTTTGCAGTGTGGGTGTAAAGTTTCTTCTCAAGCCCGGTCATTACCCCGAGCCTCGGGCTGTCTGCTGTTTTAGACGTGTCACACATCAAAGATAAGCTGATAAAAATGTCGGCGCAGCATGTGGCAGCATGAATGAGACAGAGCAAGGACACACACACACACACATACAAAATAAAAAACAATAGCGGTTGGAAGTATTGTTTTGAGACAGAATGGGAATCCTTTAACTGTTCATTGTTCAGCCTCCATCCATCCTGCTTCAGATATAAAAGCCTCCTGCCTCTCCTATATTCTATGTACAGTCTGTAGCAGCTACCATTCTGCAAATACAAATTCAGTGTTCATTTTTCTGCAGTTATCGCGATGCATTGTGGTTTTTTAACGCCCACACCATTCAAAGTGTCTATCCAGAGCTCTATTCTTTCAGTCGGTCGTCATCAAGTAGGTTCATTTTTGCAGCCACAGGGCACAGTGTTTTCGTACACCGCCTCACATAGAAGGCAGCTTCCTGCTGCTCACCTCAGGACAGGGAAACTGACTGATACACACACGCACACGTAAGATGATCATACTTGTCTATATAATACACAATAACAGTGTAGATACCCTAAAAAAAAAGTGCTTCCAGTTAAAACAAGTTTAATCTGTTGTTGAGTAAGCCTTCGACGAGGAGAAGCAGCAGTCGAGTCATGTCAAGTCGAGTCATGCTAGTAATTGTGGTAAATTTCACAGAGGCGGGAAAGTGCAGAGGCCGTAACAGGAAGTGAGGCGGTGGACTGTAGTCAGATGAGGACTACATGACAGTTTGTTCTGATGTGTTTGAGCACATCGGCCCGCTTGTGTGCGGTGTCAAGGCAGATGTGACCGACAGTGAGTTCACAGTATTTTTTTTAGATGAACAGGAAAACACCCGTCCAAATCCAGTCCATCGATCACACCTGCTGCCCCACTAAAATACCTCAGGGTGGATTTGAAACCAATTGCGGAGGTTTGGTCTCAGCATTGGGGACACTGCCAGCCAGTGTGTGTGTGTGTGTGTGATACATGGCACTGTTACAGCACAAGGCGCCATCAGTGTAAACCAATAGGGCACCCTGCAGTGGACGAAGCTGTCAATTACAAGCTGAAAAGAGGCCCACGTTGGGAGCATTTTTTTTAAAACTGCATGTTCATTTTAGTAAGACAACATTTTTATTTGTTTATTTTTGGTGGATAATAATACCAGGAAATTCCACATTAGAAAGTTGAGTCTGAGAATATTGAATAGTCAAGTTTGTATCAGTGTATTTCTAACAAGGAGTGCTATACAGCCTGTAAAACACTTTATGTAATTCAAATCAATAAGTAAGAATTCTCCTTCATATCTCTACACACGTGTTTACTGTTTCAAAATGTAAAGAAACACTCTTGGTGGAGAAGAAAGCAAAAAAGCCAACACGACACATCAACTTTTTATGAGTTTTTATTTATTTATTCATTTGATTTTTAAGTGTTTTATTATTTTTTTTTCTCCAAAAAAATCCTGAGGTATTCACAATATAATGGCATTAATTCTGTTTGAAATGAGGCTGGGGGAAGAGGGGGATAAAATACAGCCAAAACACAAAACAATAAGAGGAAAGGAGACAAAAGCTGTGTCAATTGATACAACTGTCGAGACAATAAATCCGTGATGTCGTACATACAAGAAGCTTTTGAACTGCAACAGCGGAGACGACAGTCGATCCTTCCCCCACCCTGCAAACTAGCAAAATCATGCAATCTAGATTGCATTTAGAAGAAGAAAACAAGCAAAAAAAAACCCCTCAATGATATTTCAAAGCAGGCGCGTCCCACCTCGCTAACAGAGTGCAGGTTAATAACAAGCCAATCCGTCCACTATCATAGTAGTTATCATCAGCTGGAATACCTTCAGCTAAAAAAACAAATCTAGTCTGCTTTATAGCTGGCATTCAAATTAAAAACCATACACGATTCAAACAATACAAGCTTTAACTGTGAGTTTTAGCAAAGCACGATCATGCCTTGGCTACAATAAACCATGAGCAGTTTGTTTGTCGGGGCCTTCTGAGGGTAAACGGTAAGCAAAATAAATCGGAGCCAGAAACAGTGCACCTTACTGTGCTGTCGGTTTCTAATTCGATCCGTTACTTTATGGACTGTACGTTAGTGTGATGGCTGGATACAATATTTAGCTTTCTGTACACAATGTAAAACGCCAATGAGAGGCTACTCCTCTATGTCGAGTCCTGTTTGCCCTCCACAAAAAAGCAATTCACATGAAACCAAAATAAAACAAACCAAAAAAACATACGAATGACCAATAAATAAATATCAGTGAAAAAAATACACTGTTGAATCATTTTTCTCTGTGTCACAGATCTATGATTGATAAAATAACTGCTGCGACTTCAAGGAAATAAGGAAAACACCCGATATTCTCCTCTCTGCACAACAATCCCAAATCTGCAACGCAAAACTAAAACTAATCAAACCCATCACAAGTGCAACATCAGTCACGACAGTTTCAGCATTAGGAAAAAAAAAATACTCTGGTATTTGACCAATCAGCTCCCTAATACAGCGTCAGACAAACCAGAGAGAATTAAAAAATATATAATAATACTCATGAAATAGAATAAAAAAACGGAATCAAAAAGCGGGCAGGGATGAGAAAACAATAAGAAATTAAATAACAGCACACAATTTTTTACCCAAACTGGGGTAACATGAAAAAAATTCGATCATGATATCTGATCAAAAGGAAAACAACATATAATAAAAAAATACTATTAGACTTTTAGTTCAGAGGTTATCTCTTTGTGGCGGTGTAAATGAGGTGGACAGACACTAAAGCCACTGCTCCACCTCGCCAGTAAAAAAAAACAACCTCAGAAAGACGGACAACCATGTCCAGTCCTCAGCACTGTCTGGGATCACCCATTTATTTCTTTGTTCAATTTGGTGTCATCTTTGCCCTGAATAATAATAATAATAATAATAATAACAACAATGAAAATAACCAAGACAGTAATTATAATTAAAAAAAAACAATGGACAAAAATAAAAGCTTATAATAATCACCATCAATAAAGACTTTTGGTAGACAAATACACACACACACACACGATTTCTAACAAACACTGTCGACTATTATTGATACAGCCCCTCCACGACGAGTGATGGGTCCAAAGTGAAGAATATATATATATATATATATATATATATATATATATATATATAGCAAAATTGACAGAACATAAAAATAAAAAAAGGCAAAAAAGTATGTCTTTTCCTAAGTACACAATAATTCAACATTTTCAAAACGAAAACAAACATACAGACTATATGTGTAAAAATTATAAATAAGGATAACGTTTTGTGCATCCCCGCCCCACCGTTGTCTTGGAAGAAAACAACAAACAGAAAACAAAACAATGGCAGTTTCAACGGTGACAAATAACATGCAATTCATATACTTTACAGCATTGATCTGTATCTCCCCAAAACTACCAACCCCGCTCTAACCCCCGCGTCCCTCCCCGAACCCTAATACAATCCTTAAATATTTGTCAGCTCATTCAAAACACATCTCTCTCTCTCTTCTCTGTGAACTAGCTGAAGGCGGTGATGTTTAATCACACGGGGAGTGGGCGGGCGGGGGGGCTTGAAAAGAAAAACACTGACTCCAGTTTATCTGTAAATCTGTGTCTGTACTGGAGGTGTTTTTTTTTTTTAAACCCCCCATCGAAGCAAGCCAACGTAGATTGAATGACTGCATAGTGAAGATGATATTTGGTTTACTTACAGATGGGTTAACGACACACACGCACGCACACACACACGCTTCCCATCGGTGCCAAGGCACAGCGTGTGGTTGATGTTTTTTTTTTTTACACCCCTGGCAAGCTAATATACACATGAAGCCACTATTGGCAGGAGCATTGCTGCGTTGAATGTTATAACTTTGCTGGGTGTTTAGGTTAGTAATCAGATGTTTTGTTCACATACACACACACACACACTTTGATGAAAATGCACACAAGCAGTGTGTGTGTGCGTGCGAGCATGTTCGTAAAAAAACACATCAGCTTCAGAACAAAGACCCTTGACAGCGGGAGACTTGGACCAGCTGTGTGTTCAGACACCAGTGAGCGCTGTAGTGAGCTAACGAAGCTACATCTGCTCAAGGGCGTGAACCGAGAAGAGACACGGCAGCCATCTTTGGACTGAACTTGGGTTTAATAGGGGATCTGCTCTTTCCAGAGTTGGAAAAGTAGGCCTGAGGACCATCGAGGTTATTTTGAAGGGAAAATGTGTAAAGCAAGACCATTAAATTGACCAGGCAGACGCTGGCTTGTTGGAAATTCATCAGTATCAGAAAAGTAACAAGACAAGTTGTTTTTAACTGCAGGATGTACCACCTTGTGTGTTATTAGTCTGACTTGTTTCGTAAAGCCCTATAGAACTATTAGTCTTACTTCCTTATAACTGTGTTTCATCTCTTTGAAAATAGTAATCACCCCGACTTGTGATCAGGAGCTCTTTCTCGTGGCTGGATTGGGGAACGAAGCCAGTTGATGAGCAGCTGTGTGAGCCGAGCGGAGGTGGACTTACGTCTTGATTCAGGATGAGCAGATTCACTGAGTAGAGGGACGAGCCAGCTGGTTTTATTGCTTGGCCCTTCCCTGTGTTGGTGCACCAGTCTCCCACTGTCCAGTATGACACACACATCACTGCTTTACAACAAACCCCCCACGCCCCACTAGCTATAGAAAGATTTCATATACATCGTAGCGGAGAGTAATCAATTATAAGGTCAATAACAATAGTCATAACAATAACAACAACGCTCTTTCGTATTTCTGTTGAGTTGTGGACACCTTTGGTGTTGACTGTCCAGGTTGTCAAGTCTGCAGGCGACCTGTGGACAGATGGAGGGACGGCTGGTTGAGACAAAAAGCATCTGGACAGACAGACTCCCCCCCCGCCCAATAGTACGACGCTGTACAGTTTAGTGTGACGTCAGGATGTATAAACTACGACTTCCTGCACATAGTTTGTGTTAGTTACTTACTCTCTCTTCTAATCCATCTCTCACTTGCTTTTGCTCTCTTCAGACTTGCTCTGTATTTGGTAACAATTGCTTACATTGCATTATTTAACTTATTTGGCTTTGAAGAAAGAAAAAAAAAAAGAATAAAGTATTTGTCCTTTGGGGAAAAAGAAGTGACAGCAGCGTCTAAAGCAATATAAAGTAGCAGCAGTGGCAATGTAAATAAATAACATTGTTCAATCAAAACATCATAAAAAGACAACGTGCTAACTCACTCGCTAAAATCATAATTGGTAGGTTGGTGCAACACCACAAAAGCTTTTTACAAATATCCAGCTGGCCTCAGCGCTCGTGCTTCACAGTCCTGTGAAACTCGGGCTGCCTTCCTCGTTTCCTCTCTCCTTGTTCACACACTCGCGTCCTGTCGTCAAACTCTGGACTTTTCCTTAACTTCCAATCCCACTTTCTTTATCCTCCATGTCTTCCTCCCCACCTCTCGTTCTCTCTCTCTCTCTCATTTCCCCTGACATTTCATTTCCATCTTGACAACCTTCCTGCATCTCTCGCTTTCTTGACACTTAACGGTTTCCCTCCTTCTCAGTTCCCTCCGTGTCTGGCAGTGATTTGGTTTGGTGCGTGACGGGGCTGTGGCCCGTCGAGAGGCGAGGCGGCGGGCCCCTCCTCATGCGCTTACCTCCACGCAGTTTCAAAACACATTTCCAAAGTTGTATTTTAGTAATCCTCTAGCTCAGGGGTCTCAAAGTCACATGACCGGCTGCCCACCGGTCAGGTTGTTGTCTCCTAGTTCTTTGCACAATGCTAAGACTCCTTCGTCCTCACAGGCGGGAGAGCAAACTGTGGCACTGAACAATAAAATAAACTGTCTGTGCTCCAGATCAACTTTTGTTTTCGGGGTCTGAAAAAGACATTTGCATTTAAATTAGCGTGCTGCTGGTCTGAGTTCATGGTAGGTAGGTCATGACTTTATGATTAAAACAAAACGATTGAATATTTGTAAATATTTGTGTGCAAAAATGTATTGTTTTCAAAAAGTGAATATTTTCTGCTTTTCTTTGTCTTAAAAGATAGCAGGTTATTAAAAAAGGACAATAACCCTTGGACTCTGGATGTTTTTTCCCAAATGAATGATTAATTACAAAAACATTTAGGAGATGATTAGCGATTGGGGGGAGGGTATTGCAATTGGTAAATAATTACTTTACAATAGACTATAAACAGTAAAGATGTAAGACGGCAGACTGACGTGAGAGGCAAACTTAAAGAGTCAATTCAAGACGCGTGTGAGGCCAGATCTGATGTAGCAGTTTGAGACCCCGGCTCTAGGTTCTAAAAACACCAACACGTGCTTTAAGACCGTTCCCAGATGTCTGAAGCGGATCTCACTCTTCGACAACAACCTGGCGAGGCCTTTGGTCTGTAACGCTGTGGAGCACAACATCACACTCAACAGCAGAGGCAGACAGAGGGTAAAGAAAAGCTCCACAGGTAGTAAGAGCTACTCCTTGTATAGTCTTTGTACAAGATAAGCTCCGGTTCTCTGCCTTCTCAATGTAAAAAAAAACACTTCTCACACTTTGTTTCTCACACTATTAACAGCTCCTCCAGCTCCCAAATGCTCATCAACAAGAGTACGACTCCCTTCTTCTTCTACTTCCTCCGCTTTTCTTTCCCACACTGCTAGAAAGAGTCTCCTCCTTTCTAACATCTTTATTCTCTTCCTAGTATCCCTCCATCTCTTATAGTACATCTACGTCTGAACACAAAAACTAAACCATGAACTTTTCTACAAAGCTAGAATGCAACACTAATTTTTTTGTAAGTCTTTTTCCTTGTTTTTCCCAATTGTGCAGCTGCTAAATACAATGATGGTATTCTAAAAGCTATTTCATTTCAAAGTTAATGAGAGTTACTACCCTTGCATGTTAAAAAAGAAGCACAGCCAATAGATTAATACATAACGGTGTGTGTGTGTAACGGGTGTAATGTGAAGGTGAATAAACGCTGAGGAACGATAAGCTCACTTATTAAAAAACAACCAGTGACTGTGTCTTGATATTTAATCATAAACACACGCACGCGCGGATTCAGCCTGAGAATGTGATAGGAGAAACACCTGAAGAAGCATAATTGCATTGTTGTGTCCTCCTCAACGTTTATGTACAAGACAGAATTATGTTTGCTAAAGTAGCCGATGCTTTGTTCCAGTGTGTAGCGACTACGCTGTCGACTAATCCAACGGCTTGGATCAATGCTTGAGACGGACATGTGGGTGACAAACTAGTGACGAGGTGACGGAAATGTGGAAACGCATATGAGATACGCACACAGTTTGTGCGTGACGTGAAACAACGTGTGTAAATGAATGAAGCAAACTACAGTGTGCACCTTTTACTCCCCCACTCCCTCCCTCCCTCCCCCACTCGTCTGTCTGTTCAGATTCAACACACTGATTAACGGAACCAGCGCCATCCATCCATCAGTCCTCTCCTCTGTGGGCTCTTCAGGTCCTCCGGTGGACAGATGGGCAGGCGGGCTTGGGGCGAACGCTATGCTTAGCTGCTGACGCTAGGCTAGACCGAGTCTGGGCCTGGCAAAGACTAGCGTCTGGCTAAGCTAGCGGCGGGCTGCGCTAGGCTACCTACTGAAGAGCGAGTGGAGCTGGTGCTGATGGCTGTAACACTGGCTGCTGCGAGGCGACTCGGTGCGCTCCATCACCGCCTGGAACCAACCGGCCACGTCCACATCCAACACCTCGTACCGACGGATGAAACTATGCTCCTGGACGAGACAGACACATAGACAGTTTAGTTACATTTCACCTTCGGGTAATTCTGGTGAATCTCATCGGAACGTTTGTTGCTCAGTATGACTGGTTTCTTACCAGCAGCTGGTGGTATTTTGGCCTTTTTCTGTGATCCTTTGTGAGGCTGTGAATATTCAACAATACATTTTAGGTAGGCAACTTTTATAAATCATTTCTTTACAGGGTAATTCAATGAGATTTACATTAAAGTGCAGACAGCAACAGTGACACAAGACTATAATACATGAAATAATAAAAATCACCCACTATCCAAAATGCATTTACATATATGCAAAAACATAGTATGTTATCATGAGCTTGAAGAAATGTGTTAATTCTTGAACGTAGACACAGTTTTGACAGATCTTAGCTCATCAGGCAGTTCCAAAGAAGCGGTCTAAAGTAGCTCAAAGCACCGGGATGTTTTTCGATATGGAGTCCGCATACCCCCCACCTGATGACCTGAGGAGCTCTGACTAGAGATTTGCACTAACCAGTCTTTGACGAAGGACTGGAAGTCGAGGGAGAAGCCCATGCCGAGAGGCAGCAGAGGAGGATCTTCCTGCAGCACTTTGGTCAGAACTTCAAAGTCTGTCTTGCAGTTCTTGTAGGGAAACTGTCCTGTTGCCAGCTCCACCTAGAGGACACAAGGAGCCATTAACATCCACCGTCAGCGACAACAAAGCAGCACCGCCTCTTCCTGTATGCCTATAATAAACAGTGCATAAGGCCACGTCCCTCCCGCGGATGTATTTTATGCAGAATATTCAGTAAATTTAGATAATTTGCCTTTGTTTTTACATTTACAACCATTTATGTTAAGTGAATGTTCTGTCATTTTCTTTTCAAACTGGAGAGGCTGCTGATCTCGGGTCTGCTGTGGCTCTGTGCCATCAGATTACTCATGTCTCCCGTTCACAGCTTTAAAGTAACTGAATGAAGCTACGACTCCAAATTCAAATGAGGCAAAACCTCTCTGGCCTCAAACACAATGCTTTGTCAATGTGAACGCTGGTCTGAGGTCAGTGCATCAGAGCACCACGCTGTCTCCGTTTTACACTGTGCGTGTCAGACTACAACCTCATATCACTCACACCAACTGTTCAGCTGCTCCTTCTGTATCTTACGGCGCAGCCACGTGATATTGACGTTCATGCAAATGCACCCGTGCAGTACACTTCTTTCACGGTCATAAAATGTTTTACCAGAGAGATGCCAAGGCTCCACACGTCTGCTCGGATGTCATAGTCAGGTTTGGTGGGATCTGGAGGGTCTATTCTCTCAGGCTGCAAAAAACAAGATCAGGCAAAACTCGGTTATGGTGTGTGTGTGTGTCTATTAAGTATTTTTTCCGTTTGGGTTTTTATTGTTTTTCACTCACCGCCATGTAGGCAGCACAGCCAGCGCTGCGGGTCTTGGCCTTGGAGTCAACGAGGCGTCCGCTGATACCGAAGTCGCACAGTTTGATCTGACCTTTCTCGTCCAGGAGGATGTTGGAGGGTTTGACGTCCCGGTGGATGACACCGTGTTTCTCTTTCAGGTACAGCAGCGCCTTCACTATCTGGAGCGGAAACACGACACACGGTAAGAATATGGGGAACAAAAAACAGTCCAGTGAGCAGTGTCACATTTTGTGTTTCAGCCACTTACTGCCACTGTCATCTTTCCAAGAATTCGCTCTGGGATGGGGCCCTGGATTCTCTTCTTCAGCTTCTCTGCACACGTTCCCATCAGCTCCATGGCGATGAAGACATCCGTCTGCACACGTATACAACACACACACACATCCAGCTTTTAGTGGTTCAGTTCGGGAGGCCCCACAGGGGAGTTTCCTGACATGTAAGAGTAAAGGCAGTCCTGTTGCATTGCGCAACACTAAACCCGAGGCTGCAGTTTGTTTAAAGGTGCCTGTGTATGTATTTTGGGGACACCCACGCTGGTAACTATGGCGCCGTAACACTGGATGATATACGGGCAGTCATGACTCTTCAGCACCACGTCCAGGTCCATCAGGATCCTCTTGTTCTCGTCCTTGTTTCCTGTGCGGCGCATTTGCTGGTGACGCACAGAATGAAAGAAACGATTAGAAAATCACAAGACAAAGACTCCTCTGGTGAGCTGACTGACTGCCTAGTTGTTAAACAGCTCGGACGGCTACAATTAAGTCGTTATGTGCGGTTATTACTGCCACTGTGTTGGTAAATTAGTCACAATTAGAGCACAACAGAAAATCAGAGCACTAAGCCGTGGTTATGTATGTATGTATGTATGTATGTATGTATGTATGTATGTATGTATGTATGTATGTATGTATGTATGTATGTATGTATGTATGTATGTATATATATAAAGCAAAATAGTATTTAGGTACTAGGGTTTAATGTAGATTGTTTGGGTTACACCCATGTGGAGCCTATAAACAACAAACTTATGACACGTGTACAAAACATTTTGTTGCCATTAAATCTAAAGCCAAGCTGTGTATTTTTTCTCTTTGCTTCTCATCCACTTATCAAATATTCTTGGGCCTTTTCGTAGGTATGCGGAGTGCATAAAATTCCTACTTTGACAGCGATGACATGGCCGGTCTTCTTGAAGCGCACTTTGAAGACCTGCCCACAGGTTCCGCTGCCGATCTCCCCCTCACTGATCAGGTCCGTCACCTCCGCTGGATACCGCTGTGGACAAAACAAGACATTGCTGAAGATATCTTTTTTTTTTGTGGGTCAAAACGTGAATGTTGTTTCTATGCAAACACTCAAGGCTGAAAATAGACAAGAGGCCAGTTCAGATTTTCTGCTTCGTGAGGCAACAGTAAACCCCTCTGGCTCGCTCAGTAACAAATGTTTTGATGAGTAATTAAGCTGCTCCCCCATTGGCCATGTCTCAGAATACCAGCTCGATGCGTCGTCCCCCTGCTTTATTAAAATTAAATCATTGTGCGACTGAGATGCTGCGAGTGGCGTCTCGTCGAGCGCTCGACACAGCGACCCCTATGGGCTAATGAGAGGAAGTGAAAACAATCAGCGATGATGAGTCAAGCTATTTTCTCCAGCATCTTCAAACCCTGACTGGCATTGACTGAGGTACTGGGCCTAAAGGCTGGAGGGAGAACACAATTAAATGGTTCAACCCATAGTTAAGCACTATTTGATCTTGGGAGATGAAAACAACACACATCCCACTGTTTCAGAGTGTTTACAATGTTTTGTTCATTGTCATAGAGAGAATAATGGTGTTGTCCTTGAAGCCCCTTCAGGGGATGTGTGCTTTTAGAGGGTTTTAACCTTCACATGGTCTAACAATACACACTCGCTGCTTGCTAATCATAGTGCAAAAGTTCTGAACACTGAGGAGAACAAACTGTTTCAAAAAATCCCTCTACGAAGAAACATTTTCTGATTGTCACCAAGTTATAAAAATAAATAAAAAAAGAGACCAAAACCAACAATGCGTTACTTTCCTTTCCCTCACCCATCGGCTCTTGATGAAAATATGACTCTTTCCACACAATTCAAAAATATAAAAGTAATTTATTACAAGGCACTGTAGTTTTTAGCAAACAGCTGTAGCTCGTATATTTGTTGGGGACTATTTTCAGCTGTGGATTAATACACACTTACCTCTGTTGGGAGTATTAACAACAGCAGGACGAAGTGTGTGGGACTGATTCAAAAACTAGTGCCTGTGTTCGTGGCCACAAAGGAACATGTCTGCCAGCGCAACAACGCAGCACATCTAAGTGTCTTTTATAGTTTTGGAGAACAGAGAAGATATCAAACATCCCCTACCTCATGACCTCTCATGTAATGCATCACATGGCATACGCGTTTCCAGACGAGAGAAACTCGACATGTGTGGTCACGTGTCACATCTCACCTGACCGTCGATCTTCAGATAACCCGTCTGCTTCATGATCTCCTGCAGTTTCTGGTCGATCTCTGCACTGTGGACACAAAACATAATAACACACAATGTGAGGAAGCGGAACGATACGCAAAGTATGTTTCAGTGTGGGACACACACCACACACACACACGGATCCATCATGTGTGACAACCTGCTCATCCCTTAAACGACTGTTTGGCTCACTCCCCAGTTTGTGTGTTCCTGTGCCGTGGTTCATGGGAGAGATGTGGTGTGTGTGTCTGTGTGTGCGCACATATATAAAATCACTGTGACTGTTTTTTTCTCTTCATGTTTATATTCATAATTAAACGTTGCTTCATTTGCTGACTGTGCTATACTGTTGTCATATTTTTGTGTGTTCTTATACTATTAGTATTTATAGCAATGTTTTTTGTATGCTTAATGAATTTTTTTTCTTCCTTAAGTTTAGTGGAATTCCGTGTGTAAGGAGAACGAAGCAAAATAAGTTTTTCAGCGTACAGTGTAACGGTCTGTTATCTGTAAATATGACAATAAAAATGGATTGAATCTTTTTTTCAGACTGCATAGTTGTGATTCACTGCTATAAAAGCTTGAGTTTCATTTAGAGTTATTAATTTATTTTAATTAAAATAAATGAATTCTACTAAAAAAAAACAAAAATAAAGTTTTGATTTTAAATAAAAAGGAGGCGTTTACTTATACGACATAAACACAATAAGAATTGACCATAAACAGTTCCTCAGTGATGACGCTCAGATTAACATCTGCGCGTGTCCACGTACTTCTCTAAGCTCTTCTGCAGGGCGTATGGAGGCGTGGGCAGGGTGAGCATGTGTCGCGGGCGGCTGGGGTAAGGGTGGTGCTGAGGCGAGCTCTCTGAAGACGATGATCGGCTGCCTCCATCGTTGGCCAGTGGCAGCTGGAGAGCTGGGGTGGGTAAGATGGGGGACATGACCGATTAGAAACAGAGAGGAGAACAGAACAAGAGGCACAGTACGTTTTTCGCCCGAGGCCAGCATGCCAGAAGGTGTAAGATGATTGGTTTTATTCATGCATTCACTGACTCCACCATTTACTGATTTAAAGCTGTTGTGCACCAAAAGGGAATCATGTGTTATTATTTGTGCTTTATTACATTTGTTCACCACACCTCAATGTGCTCTTTGACTGAGCATTTCCTTTCTGAAATCTTCACATTTTGTGTCTCATGAGAAAAATAACGTGATGTATAATACCCGACTGAATGTGATTTCCCATGAGACACAAAGAGAAGCTGAACTTGGGGAGGTCAAATAGTTATTTCACTACAGCCTCACTATCTAAACCCTGCGTAGAATATCACAGCCGTATAAACTTGCTTTTGTTGACCTAGCTATAAAACAAACAGGACGGTTGCCTCAAAGCAGAAGCAAAACCATTCTCAGGCAGCGAGGGACGGCACATGGTGAGGTACAGTTTGGGGATGTGGACGCCAAAAGACTGTCTTTTGAGGAGAACTAACGTTCATAAACACATGGGTCGTCTTTCCTTGACTGCGTCCAATAGTTTTATTATTTAGGATATTATTGTACACAGAGTTTATTTCAAAGTAAAACCAAAAGTGAGTTAATAATCCGTCATTTTACAGGAAAACTGGAAAGGAGGGGCAGAGCCAAAGTGAACTATTAGTCAAAGCTGAACCAGAAAGCCAATCTGTGAAATGTAATCCGTTTGGGTATTAATTCTGGCTAATTTTTTTTCATCTATGTCATATTTTAACTGATTGTATTTCCTTCTTTGCGGTGTCCCCGTGCTCCCAGATGTCAGAGTTTTATTTTTGCGAGTAGCGACATAACCGACAGCCGCAACCACGAAAACAAATGCCAAGTTATAAAAATGTTTGACATTGAAGCCAACATTATCCACACAGAGACACTTAGCTTAATTGATATCGCAAGATGGCTTTAAAAGCCCGGACAACCCCGACAGTTGTAGGTCCTGTTCTCAACTGACTGGCTGTCAGCGTCTCGCCCCAGACGTCTAAATCATGCATTTAAGGACGTGTATAAACTTAGCTGACCTTGTAATATTCAGCTGCACGTGCAAGCAAGAACTAGCTTGTTCTCAAATGGAGAACAATTTCAGGTTGACAACCTAAAGTGGTATTAGCACCGACCTGCCGCACAACCAAAATGTTGTACTCAGACTACGAATGCTAAGTGTGAGAAGAATACCTACTTATTAACAATTTTCACCAGTTTGGAAAACACGTACAGGACCATGTGGCTGTTATTATTAACATTATCATAGTTTCTTTGTCGCAGAAGCTGGCAGCACTTCTGAGTCACCTGTGGATGGAACAGCCTGCAATGGGAGATTCAGTTAGTGAAGGGGAGGAGAGGTTAGTGTGAAGAGGAAGAACGACTCAGGCAGTCTTTGGCACAGGACGCATCTCCAAAGTTCGGTTGGCTCCAGATGGACGACGGACGTGAGGACAGACGGGCAGACGGAGAGATGGGGAGACACACAAACACACAGATTCTCGCAGGCACCGCCTCCAGCTCACACAGTGCTGCTGCAAAAGGAAGGAGCGGGGGATGCCAGAGGACGGATAACAGGCAAACAACATCAAACGGAGAAAGAGTGAGAGCGAGAGGAGAAAAATCGGCCAAAACTGCATAGCACAGACTAAGCTGGAAGTCAAACAGTCGGTCAGTCAGACTTGGACAGAAAGTCCTCAGTCGCCACACAAAGGAAAGCGGCCGGAGGGTTCACAGCACTCCTGCAGACGGACCAAAGGGGATGCTGGATTAGAGGCCGTGTCCGAGAAAACGCAACCCAAAACATCATGTCGTGCAGTAAAAGCGTGCATGCACCGTGACTCTCCGCCTCTAGCAAAACGAAGGTTAATCATCGGACACACGTCCACACACTGTGAACATCAACGCACACCAACACTGCCCTGCCACTGGCACCGACACACACACTGACATGAGAGAGGAGTCAGAGTGGAAAGATGGAGAGAGGACGTGACTTGAGGGGAGGATGGACATAACAGATGGGCTTAAATATCAGGACTGGTTTCACTAACGTGGGTTTAACTTCTAAGTCAGTGGGGGTTCTCACGTAACAGATTAAGGTGTGAGATTAACAATAAGAAACCAAGTATGTGTGTGTGTGCAAGTGTTTACGCGGGCATGTTCAACGCTGTGGTTAATACACTTTTTTTTTTAAAGACTATTACATAGACTGGATGTGTATAAATGTGTTCAAAAGTCAAATGTGAGCAATAAAAAAAAACTAACTCGTAAAAATGTAGGGAACTGCCTGGTTTTCTCTTTGATGGGATATAAAAAAAGAAGAAATACAAAGATAAGGGAGGTGGAGATGTGAGGAGAAACAGGGGACAGGTTTTGGGAGGGGGGTTTAGGGAGAGAGAAAGAGAGGTGCAGTGGCAGAGGGAGCGATGGATTGAATGATACCTGCACGCTGGGAAGGGGCTGGAGCAGGACTGAGCTGGATCACGATGACTAGACGGAGGGGAAAAAATATACACACACACACACATATTACTGCACTACTGAGAGGACCACACACACATGAACACTTCATCATATAATCAATGGAGAAGAAGAAATAAACACCCTTTCTTCTTTATCAGTCCTTTTTCTCTTCACACAGAAATAAAACACTGATATACGAGTGGTGTACATTGGAGGATAAAAGGTGTCTCTATTCTATCTGTTTCGTCAACAAATTCTTGGCAAAGACCAAAATCAACAAAGTGCTCGTGCGTCTTTAAAAAAACTTTCCGACTTTCACAACCACGGCTGCGGCATGAAGCCCCGTGAATCCTTCAAAGCAGGTGACAAACATATTGTTGTAATTAAGAAAAAGACGCTCAGTTATTTCCTTAAACAGCCATGAACTGGAGCTTTTAGTGAACGTTACTCAAACAGAGGTACTTATTTTTGTGTGTGGACGGTTTACAAGTGCAGATTAAGGCACATTTGGCAGCCGAATTTCTATTTGTAGCAGCCATAGGGTGTACATCAGCTCAAATAGACCACAGTGCCCATGTTTACTGTAATGAATAGATGAGGACTATTCCCATGATTAGTTGACAATGATTCAAATACAAAATAGCACCAGGATTTCGTTTTTTTCTTTATTTTGTCCTAAACAGAAAAGGGAAGAAAGCTGGTTTGGAGTGCACGTCTTTCAAACCCTCCTTCGGTTGGGAAAATATTAAGAGATGCTGTGACCGGTCTGTGATTGAAGAGGTCTGTTGTATTCACACATGTCAGTCAGCAGGGAGGCTGCAGACCCTCAAGCTGGACTAGTCAGACTGGAGACACTTGTCTCCTCCAGACGGTTCAAGGGCCCAACGTCAACTAGCTTTTCACAACACTCACTTCACAATGACTGCACCCCGCGAGGGGCTTCACGACACTAGGTGAGCAGCGGGCTGGACTCGAACCACCGACTGACAAGAGGTCGCTCGTGCAGCAACGTAACCGACTCGTTGGTAACGTGTGTTAAACGATAGCCGGATCCAACAGCTCCCACGAGCAAGCGGCTGTTTTCTCAAGGGTCAAAGCTGGCAGTGTAAGGGAAATGACTTTGCCGCAGGAGTCACAAGCAACCCCGCTGCTCCATAGTGAGGTGAACCTGCACACGAGCCGTAGATAAATGTCCCCTGCGAGGGGGCTCACGAGCAGACGGACCGCCGGGGCCTGAAGCCGACTCTCACTCCGGCTGCTAGCCCGTTAGCTCGTTTGACAGGACGAAGACACGGAGCAGGTTTCGGGACGCGACTGCTCGCGAGACACCTCGTGACAGCACGTTATTTTTATTTGATCAGTTTCGCTTTACTCCCTCTGGAGAAGACATCGCTCGTTCCGTTGGTAATTTGGTGGTGAAACGGGAGCAAGCGGGCGGAGTAGGTGTTTGTTTATGTAGCTAGCCTGTTAGCACGTCGCAGCTAGCAGCCCCTCCGCCCCTCTTCCTCCGCCTCTCCGTTCTTTCCCCCCCGCTATTCTGTCCGTTACCGACTCCCCAGTAACCCCCGGTAACCCCCGTCGGACACTCACTGGGCCTCGGGCGTGTTCGCTGCGGACTCATGTCGATGTTGAGGTCGATTCTACGGCGAGAGTCTTCATTTTCCAGCTTTAGTTTTTCCTCGATCCGCGACAGCCTCTGCTCCAGCGACGACATCTTGAAAAATTGAGCACCATGTAGCTCCCAGCAGAGCTCGCGACTTCCCTCTGTGGCAGGATGGACTAGCGGCTCGCGCGCAGGCTCGAGACACGTGACCGCGTTAAACCCAAACAACCGAGTCAGACCAAAAAAAATAATCACGATGACATACAAGTGGGGTTATTATTGAGCCAGTGACTGAAGATGGTCATTTAAAAAAATGTCCAGGCAGATTCAGCTTTAGTTGTGGACTAAATACTCTCAACTCAAGGTCTACTTACTCAGTTTCAACCGTATAACACTGTCCTCATCATGCAATAGAGTTTGCCCAGTCCAATCAATAAAGGACTTTAACACACAAGTCGATCTGGACAGATCATACTTGATACTTATCTCAACTAATTGTGTGTGTGTGTGTGTGTGTCTATATATTCCATAATTAAGTTTCATGTTTAATCTGTACATTGCTTGCTCCTGTCACAAACAAATTTCACCCAAGGGATGAATAAAGTATATTTCTATGTATTCATCCATCTCTATCTAACTCAAGTTTCACCTACTTGCTTGTTCTGGGGCGTTCAAACTACATTACATGGTCTTCCTAATCATGACATTAAGAGCAGATGGGACAATTACCCCAAAACTCCTGTTGCAGCTACTGTTCCAGCCTATAAGATGTGACAATTTGCTAAACAATTTTTCAATTTAAAAATCAATATAAAACCTGTGCTGAAGACATTTTGACAAAGCAGAGATGTAAATAATCAAATAAAAGGCTGAATTCCATTTAGCTGCTTCAGTTTCAAGGTCCTGGCATTGTGCTTGTCACCTTAGGAACATGTGGATATTGTCTTTTAATATTCTTACAGTAGAGCGTCATTTTATCATTTTTCCATGGCTTTGGCATACTTTTTTTTTTAGTTTGTTTTAACTCCTCCACTGAAATGTTTGAGTTATGTTTTATCAGAAATGTCTTTTGCTGGTTGGAGCAGACATTTATAAAAGGGACTATATTCAAAGGATTTTTTTTCTTAACCTTTAATACTAACAGTTAAATAAGACTCTCCTCCTATTGTCCTGTAATTATAAATGACATAACCATACAATGTGTACACATACCTGTACACTGTTATTGACAGCACATAGAACGCTAACACCAACGCTCGGTTAGCAAAGGTTCAATAACTTTTTAAGGAAGCGTCAACTTGGACAGAACTACACTTGCCATCGTTTAATAAGACCTTTACAAAGATGACGGTGCTTTTGGGAATTTGCACCTGATGTCCTTTACATATTTTTAAGACGCTCGCGCTTTATGTTGTATTATGTGCCGTCATACTCTGTTCATGATGTTTTCTTGATTGGTATTTCTCATTTTTAAAAATGATACAAATTAAATCATCACAACATGATTCCACTGAAATGTTGAATTATTGCAGAACATTATTTTTTACTTGCCTTTCTGGTATCTGAAATCCGTTCCTTGGTTTGAATGAACACTCCCAAACAATCAACAGGCAGAATATTCACTCCAGGTTTTCTTTATAAAATAACTCATCTCCTCACAGGGTTTTGTATTGTCATACACAAGATAAGTAAAGTCCACACCATCATACAAACAGCTTGACGACAAACCTCTCCTGTACTGAGAGATGGTAAAATGTGACAGAAGTTTATTTCCACTGGCTCATATTTTCCAACATTGGGCATCCGGTTTCAAATGATATTGTCCATTTAGAAATGTATTGCCAACAGAACTTGGATCTAAAGCTACCCTCACTGCAGCAAGCTGCAATTGTGGCTTCACTCAGACTTCCAAAAAAAACATGATATCAATCTGTTGCGGCAAAAACAATGATGGATTCATCTCTGTGATGGAAACTGTTGGTGGCTTAAGTCCTTAAAAACAGACACTACAACAACCGTTGGAGCCAGTGTTTGTTGAGGTTAAAGTCAGATAAAAATTATTCTTGGAGGGAAATTACTTACTTAAATGTTCACAAAACCTTCCAAGCATGACGATAACTGGATGAACGCGTCTCAAACAGACAGCGTAATGTTACTCGTACATCAAGTCTTTAGTGTTTTGTTTTTTTTCCCCCAATTATAAAAAGAGTGAAATACCGTAACTTGTTTTCCACGTAGCTTTTATGCTGATAGTTGTGATTCTGTGTCGGCTACACCTGTTTTATATCAAACTGTGTGTAACGCTCAGATATCCAATTCAAAAGTCTGTGGTGGGAATGTAATAATTCACCGAGGAAGGGACAGTCATAAAATATGACTTCCCTACAGATCGCTTTTGTAACGCTTGTGGCACAAATTAAAATCCGAGCAGCACACATTTTTTAAAAGTAGCTGGGTCCAAAGATAAGTAAGAAAGTGTTTTTTTTACCCCATAGGTAACTAATAATTTGCTTTGCAAAAGGTCAGCCTGACTGATGGCGGTCATAATCAACACAGGCTGCTGGGAAAGGTTCGAGTACAAATTCCCTCTAAATGTGACGTCACCGTTTCCACTCACGAGTCGTCCTCTTGTTTTCCTGCATCAGGTCCCTCGTCCTGTTGCTGTAGACAAAGGGCCACAAAATGAAAACAAAAGAATATTTTCTCTGGATCAAATACAAACATAAGGCATTAGTATGAGTGGCCTTGAACCCCCTCCCGCCCCCCCTCAAAAAAAAACAAACACATTTAACATCTCCTCCTCTTACAGCTGCTAATGAATACATCAACACGCAAGACGATGGGAGGAGGCATTTTAAAGGCTAATGTTTGTAAAGATACACAAGTCACTGGTGTGTTGTACAATGATTGGAGGGGCGCTTTCGTTTGTCCAACAATTAACTCCATCGGCTATCTGTCCGTGCTTTTATTTTCACAGTCCTCCATCTTTAAAACCCCACAGACACACAAAAACAAACAAACAAACACACACACACACACACACACACACACACCCTCCCTGCCTCCAGAGACCGACTGCCTCCGGTTTCTCTGCATTCATTCACAGTGTAAAATCGACGGCAGACACACAGTCAGCAGACATTCGGTTGAGAACATCGATGAAAACCGCCGCGAGGCCTTTCAAAAGTGGAACGTTCCCCTCTCGGGTCCGTGAGCCCCCAGCCCACTAGCAGAGGTCAGAGACGTAGTCAAAGTCCCGGAAGCTGTCCTGGTCTTTGCGGGAGAGCACACGGGGCTCACGGGGTGGCGTGAGCGCCGGCGCTTCGGTGGTAAACTCCTCGTCAAAGTTGCTGACGTCTTCCTTGCCGACAATCGAGGGGACGAAGGGAGGGGGCGCTTTTCTTTGCAGCAACGCCTCCCAGTCCACATTCTGGAGGCAGACGGATAAAGAGATGGAGAAATAATGAGAATCTGCAGGGCTAAAGCTCGGTAAACACAGTCTTTCACCTCATCCACACCACACTTACTCCTCCCCACACGTACATATACAAAACAAGCACAAAAAAGTGTACTTACTCTGAAAAATGGTTGCTTTTTCACTTCTTCTGCATCCTTTTCACCAGATCCCAGTCTTCTCTCTGGGTTCCTCCTTAACAGCTGCTCATAAAAACACACACACGCATTGATAAATATTAATATTATTAATAATCATAATTATTATTAGTAGTAGTATAAGTATTTCATGTGTACGCAGTGTTCATGGGTGATGAATTTAGCAAGAGGAGGAGACATTGTGTCTTTGGGTATTGATGTGTGAGTATTCTTACCCTCCTCATGATGCCGATAGCCTCAGTGGACAGGAAGCGTGGATAGCGGACTTCATCATTCACAATGCTGTCAAACACCTCCTCTTCATCATCTCCTGGGAATGGAGACTAACACACACACACACCCGAGTCAACATGTTATTGATTGTAAACATCCAGCTTTTTGTAAAAAGGAGCGTAGGAATATACATGAAATTCTTTATATTCATTAACTGACTTAGCTAAATTAACTTGGCACATGATTGACACGATCAGATATTCTACTGTATAAACTAACAGCTGCAACTGCATTCAAGTGTAAATTATTTGGTTACATCTTCAAAAAGGTTGAAATACCAGTTACTTAAATGTCGGAACGATTCATAAAACCAGTAGGAGGCTTTGGAGAATCCCGCCCGTGCACTTTCTTTTGATTAAACAAGCTCTTTCACACTATTTGAAACCTTTTAGGCTCTTTGGCACCATATTTACATTAAAAAGTACAAAAGAATTAATTTTAAACCAATTTTTTTTATGGTGAATCAGAAAACGGTCGACAAGCCACTCGGCCATAAGGTAAGGATCACAGGTTTACAGTAATAGGAACCACATGAAGACACTGGTATGACAACGCTAAAAGTTCCCCATGTCAGATCTGAACGACACACTGCGATAACGTGATACTGAATTAAATTCTAAACCCCGTAAACTAACCAGTTTGAAATGTGAGCTCAGACAAAGCTTCCTTCAGCCGTCACCCCGTAGAAAGTGTCAGAACTTTGTGGACGCGAGTGTGTACTTGATCTCACCTCTCCCACCAACATTTCATAGATGAGGACCCCCAGGCCCCACCAGTCTACTGCCCGGGTGTAGGATGTATCCGTTAGGACCTCTGGGGCCAAGAACTCTGGAGTCCCACAGAAGGTACTGGTCCGGTCCCCAAAGCCCATACCTGCAGACACGAGGCAGAAACAAGGAACAGTTTGTGGCTTTTAAAATTATCATGACTTTTTTTTTTTTTTAAATGAGCCCATCTGTCAGAAACATCATCTCCACCTTCTTTACACAATCCAAAGTCAGCGATCTTAACATAACCGTCGGTGTCTAGCAGCAGGTTGTCAAGCTTGAGGTCTCTGAAAGAGAAAGAACATTAAAGATGTAGACGAGCGTTTGTGAGTCTTTGCAGTATTTCACCAGCACAGCGGAGAGTATAGTTTAATTTAAAAAGAGTTCGGTAAAGTCATGCTGGCTGCGACACTGAGACCGAGGCACAATAGTGCTTTGAGCAAACCGCTAACATTAGCATGCTAATGTATAGCTAGCTTCTCCAATGGGCTGAACAGATTTGCTGCACTAACCTGTACACAATCTTGTGGTCGTGGAGGAACTGAAGTCCAAGAACTACGCAGGCCGCATAAAACCTAAAGTCAAACCAAAGAAACATTATTACTAACCTGCAATAAAAAGGAATCAAATGTTAACTCCATAACGAGTACAAAATGGAACAACACTTGCATGCCCACATGTGCATTGACACAGCTTTAGATTTCTGATTGATTATACTGGCCACAAAAAGATCCCTCACTAATGAGAAATGGTACAAAATGCTTAAGATCATTTCATTATCAAATGCCCTTTTCAATTTTCTTTTGGTTAAAAACACTTTGTGTACTTTTTGTGTAAGCTATCGGAGCTTTACAGGATAGGCAAAGTGTGTTTACAGACCCACTTATCACAGTCATTAAGGCTCCATTTAGCATTTTCTCTTTCTCAAACACACTCGTATGCAGATGTTACGTACACGGCTCTCGGCTCGGTGAAGACGTCCGTGTGGATGTGCATCATCAGGTCGCCTCCTGCCGTGTACTCCATAACAAAACACACATGCTCCGGAGTCTGGAAGCACGCAAACAGGTTGACCAGGAAGGGATGGTGCGACAGGTTCACGACCTCAAAGATGCGCTTCTCGCACATCAGACTGCAGGAAGGAGGAGGAGGACGAGGATGCAGAGGCAAAATAAAATGCAGAGCAAAACAAAGGATGATGGGGAGTAAAGTAGAAAGATTGGAGAGAAAAATTTTGAGTTTTTATTTTGAGTTAATGAGACGTGCGGAATAACTGTAATGATGGTGATTCAAGAGATCCAGGCAAAAAAATACAGCAACCAATCACAAAGTCAGAAACACACACACATACACACACACACACACCTTTCCACCTCATCCCGAGCAACAATATCTCCTTTCTTCAGTGCTTTAATAGCAAACATCGTGCCCGTCTTCTTGTACTCCGACAACAACACCTGAAGACAAACACATGCAGCAACTCAAGTCCGTTTCAAAACGTGCACGACCCGTACAAAGTGAACTACGGGCTTGTCGATATGCAAATTTATGAGGGGTTGCGGTGAAAAGCATCCAAAAAGGCTTTTTGCAAATTGTTTGACTGTTTACTGGTTGTGGCGGTATGATCAAATCACTTAGTACAGTGCCCGCCCAAAACCACCCCGTTCTGCTGCTTGTTCAAGAAGTGCATAGATTTGTGCTCATTCAATTAAATAAGCTCCCTTATTTCTTTCTTCTTTGGGTTGTAACTGATCTGTGTGGTAAACCTTTTCTCAGTCACTTTGTGTATTAAGTTCAAAATTAAAAACATAATTAAAAACAGGCTATTTGTCAAACTGTACCTTCCCAAAGTGTCCCCTGCCCAACACAGCAATCAGCCGGAAGTCCTGGAGGGACAGAGGACCTTTCCTCTGCTTACTGAAGAGACAGACACACAGTCAGTAGGAACATTCAGGGTAAATATCAAAATACAGACAACAAGATTACAAGTCATAAACAGCTCAGAGTACATGACATGTCAAAATGTGTAAAGTGAAAAACAACCTATACAGACAAGGATATAAACACACAATATCAGACTAAAAAGGCACAGTGATAGTAATTATAGTAAAATGTAGACATATGATGTGGATAAGATACAAAAAATAAAAGCACAAAGATACATTGTTTATGTGCATGTGTGTACCTGCCAACAGATGGGGTTCGGACAGGGCACTCAGGGGTGAGGTCTGGGGGGGAGAAGGGCTCGATGACGGGCAGTCGGTCCTGAGGAGGGACATGCGAGGGAAGGGACACGAAGGAAAAAGACAGACAGCGAGATAATGGAAGTCAAGAGGCATGATGGGGGTTTCATGACGGACGAGACACGCAAGCAGCCGTGTTGTGTTCTGAGCCACTTATGTACTGATGAGCGCCACGTTGGAAATGCCAAGTCGCATTCGCAACACATATGTGGGCATGAGCGCAATTTACAAGTTAACTTATAATAACTCTGACATGAACACACCATTATGAAACTGCTCAAGTGAACAGCCGTTTTGGAGAGCATCTAACGATTTCTTCAAACTCATTAGAGCAGTTTTCTTATATGACTTTAGGTCCAGGCATCTCGCCAATTTGAAAATAAAAATCCCAACTTCACCTAAATTGTAATTAGATTATGTATCATTACACTATTTATTGATTGAAGTGACAGAGGTCCGTGCATTGATTTATCTTCGCGTTTAATGCAGAACCGGTTTTGTGGATCGTGACTTGGAGCTTTAATTACGTGTTCAATAAAGAAATTCCCTTCATCCCAAACCCAACAGAGAGGTTTTACTACAATAGACCCCGACCCCACACACACACACACACACACACACACACACACACACACACACACACACACACACACACACACACACACACACACACACACACACACACACACACACACACACACACACACACACACACACACACACACACACACACACACACACACACACCCCCTCTCCCTTTGTCTGTCTCACCGGGGTGTGTCCGTCCGCATCTTTCTTGTAATCGCCTCTTATCGGAGACTCGTTGTCCAAACTCAACTTCTCCACCGAGACCTCTCTGAAAAATTATTTCACACAGACGCAAACAGACCGACACAACGATGCACACCGACAAAAATGGAAAGGGACAAGCACAAGAGGGTAGTTAGACGAGGGGTCAAAGAAAGCCTCACATGCTTTGTACTTTTCCAGGGAACAGAAGGAAAAAGGTTCGAGGAATGCGGCGTTTGATGATGGCTATCAAACGCAGGTGTGTGTGTGTGTGAGAGAGAGAGATTGTCTCACCCGGCGTTGAGTGTTAGGCTGTGTGAGTTGGGACTGTAGGTTCCTGAGTTGTTGACAGTGGGAATGGCGTTTCGAAGCAGCCTCACCCACGTTCCAATGTCCACATTCATCTGACGAGCTCGAAGGAAGGCTTTCCCTGGAAACACGCGAACAGACACACTGCAGTCAGTGACGTCTGGCCCGGCAGATCGTGGCACTTTCTTTGAGGAAATTCAGGTGAAGTGTTTAAATCGCGCCGATTACTTTTACCATTTATTTTCCCGGACTCCAATCTTTCTTTCACCTAAACATTTTAACAGCAGTCTCTGAGCGGTACATGAACATCGTTTGGACTATTATCTCTGTACATTGCATTTATTCTCCTCATTTTGTGAACGTTTGCACATTTCCCATTAAAAACATTATTATGGGATTATATTGTAAAATGGATTTCTATATTTCTATTACTGGCCTTTTGCAGTCGGCTATTTTTATTTTTTCTTAATATGTTTTAATTCCTTGTATGTGAAAACAATACAATTTGTCAAAAAGATTCAATGAATCTGATTTTCCTTCCTTGATTGTGTATTCATTGTTTTTCAGATACTAGAAATCTTAAAAAGGTAGAATTGTAAAATTCCCAAGGGACTTCACAATACTCAGGAATACACTTATTAAATTAAATAACATTCCAAATCCTCCTTGACCTCTATAAAGAGAGCAAATAGTCCTTCACATCAGTGTCCAAGTTTTAGATTAATTGTTTCTCAGAGTAATTTCTCCTTCCTGTGGTTTTTAATATCTCTGCTTCACATCTCGTTTCAGCAAAGGGCTTCCTATCTTTGTTTCTGTGAGCGCTTTATAAATAAAGTTGTCATCATCATGAAGAAACAAGATGATTCCTTCACCACTAGATGGTGTTGTGGTCTAAAAGAAAATAGCCCAGAGGAACAAAAGAATTTGTCTCCTTTTGGTAATGTTCATTTTCTCATTAAGATGAACTGCTGTTTGTCAATTTCAAAAGGACAACTATGTGAACTGCACAAAGACTGTGGTGTAAAAAGTAGTGTTATTATTCCCAAAATCAGCATATTTTCTCTCACCTTGTTGCTTAGAAAAGACTTTCTTCTGCCTCCGGAGACGAGGAACTCTATCAATGACCGGGTTGAAGAAGGTCACCTGTATATCACACACACAAACGCATGAAGCCTAGAAACTACACATTTTATTTTCAGACATCACACTCAGTTGATTGAACCTTTCAAGTATATCAAAGTAGTGTTTTTCAGCACAGGTGCATGTGGCAGCTGTGTGTGTGGACAGGTGTAGATGGCCATATTTGAATATCTTTGCGTCTATTTATAGCGTGTGTATAGACAGGTG
Source organism: Clinocottus analis (assembly GCF_023055335.1). Classification (NCBI taxonomy): domain Eukaryota; kingdom Metazoa; phylum Chordata; class Actinopteri; order Perciformes; family Cottidae; genus Clinocottus; species Clinocottus analis. Next base: position 885,049 of record NW_027176009.1, on the reverse strand, counting down.
TCATGTATACAAAGACATTTATGTCCATCCACCTTTGTGTCTCGCTCCATGTTCCCATTTCTTTGTTCCAGTTTTTGTCAAGGTGAGTGTGTGCATGAGTGCGTAATTGTGTACCTCAGCCAGCAGCAGGCCCTGAGGCTCCAGCTCCAGCTGAACTCTGTGTTTCTGGTTGTCCAGGAACTCCTCCAGCTTAAGGTACTTCAGAGCACACAACGAGCGGTAGTCCTTCCAGTACACTGCAATCTCCATCTCCCTCGACTGAAACGTACACAAACGGCACCCAAAAGGTGGCAACAGCAGCAGCAGTTTTACTAAATGGATGATTAAATGCACTCAATGCGTTTATGGGTTGCGTGTGTTTGTGTGTGTGTGTGTGTGTGTGTGTGTGTATGCTGACCCTTTCCAGCTCCACAGTAAAGGTCAGATCCCAAGCCTGCTCTCCCACAGTCTTCCAGGGTGTCTGGCCAACCACACTGTTATCCAGCTTCAGCACAGCACTCACCTCAGCTGCGCACACACATACACAGCACGTTACATTCCTATTCAGAACCTGGCACTTCAGCCCTGACCACTAAAAAAACAAAACATGATAGCTACCGTATGCTTACGCTGCAAAAATACCATTTAAGTATTGATTAATGATCGTCATTAATTTCCTCGGGGAAAGTGCAGGACAAAAAGTTGGCTGTCAATGGTCTGCTCAGGCTGTTGAAGCAATTCTGCTCAATTTGCTGATGTTGCTGCACCATTATGTGCGAGCACTGACCCACAGTACCTAACCTCCCCGACCTAAAGTGACCTTGACAGTAATTTATTATAGATTTGCTACATTGTGCTGACAGTTTGTTTTACATTATTTGTGACGAAGACAAAAGAAAGCCCTCACACGCTGTCATACATCCACTTACACGAGAGCTCGTCTGTCTTGCTGGGTGTCTTCCCGCTGACCGAGCCGCTTCGGCCGTAGAGTCCCTTGCTGCCTCTCATAAAGGACCGGGTGTCTCCGGGGCTGTAGCAGGGCAGCATGACAGCTGTGCCTTTATTGCGACCTGGGACCACATCCAACAACCCCACGCAGCCCAGCACCTGCACCTGTAAGGTACCTGGAGACAGAGGAGGACCATTCAGGTACAACCGACAAAAAAGCCAAAAAACACCCAGAGGCCACATAAATACATTTGTGTAAATTCAAGACAGAAAAATAGTTTTTTCCTTCATACCTTTTGCTAAATGAATGCATTGCCTTCAGTTGAGGTAACTTAACGTCTTTCTACACGCACAATGACTCTTCTTCTACTGATATGTGTGAAAGATGTATAAAACCAATCAATGGGGTAAATGTGTTTTTTCTCGCTAAATGTTCCTTTGCACTGTATCAACCCTTAGAGGTTTTAATGAGCTGTGCTTACTACTGCAGAGTTTTGTCACTACAATGTACTGGTTGTGTTGTTAATCTCAAACACATGTCTTTGTAGTAGCACTGTGTAGTATTACCCATATTCTATCATAACCAGAAGATTTACACGGCAATCCAGGATTTTGAAACCAAGTAAAAGTCGACAAATTCATTTTTCTGTTGTTGAAAAGGTCTTAATTTAAAATGTTCTCTTCATTTAGATAGAAAACCTCATCGCCCCACCTGATTTAGTTGAACAGGGTTAACAGGTGTTGACATGCTAACAGTATAAGCATGTCAACACCCCTGTCTTAAATAAGTCACTCTCGTGGCGCGAGCTCGCTTGACATTGTCGTTCGTGGTAATTACCAGTGAGAGGTGAGGGTTTGTTGAGCGTGCTGTACTGGTTGTGGTGGTAAGGGGCGCCATGGCGAGAGCTGAAGATCGGGGAGGAGGCCTGGACTAGCTCCTCTTTGATGATACTGGCCTTCGGGTGGTCCTCGGGCAGCTCAGCCAGACGATGGTCCAGAGAGTTCCTCAGCAGGTCCAGGCGCTGCGACGCCTCGCTCAGACGAGACTGCGCCTACAGAGCATCAACAAAGAGCGACATTAAACACGCTAGGTGGCGTTACATAAATTATTACCTCACAACCCTCACAATCAAATCCCCCCTGTCATATTATCACAATGTGTAAAGTGGCTCTATTCTAAAATATACTACAAAAGAATTACAGCTTCACCTTTGCTTTATAGCCTTCGCATTTAAAATTTGTAATGTTAGTTTGTTGCACCATGATTCATAGCTGAAGACCTGGGGTATGTGTGCATAAAGGGTTTCAAAACCCTTCTCACACCAGTGCAGACACATGGTAAATAATGTACGATTGTTTTGAGTTAGTCAACTGCAGTTGATGTTAAAGATTAGAAAGGGGTCTGTTTAGTGAACTATCTCAACAAAATTGCTTTTAGTATCTTCTGTCAATGTTGGAACCTTGAAAGAAACCTTAAAATGTGCTGTAACACAGAAAAGTACGACGCTGGAGAAGAAGTGTTTTCAGGGTGTGTGTGCCCAGTCGAACCTCAGAGAGGGCTTTCTTGTCCTGGACTTTGTTGGCCCCCAGGAGCCTCAGCACATTTTTGGCCCCCTCAGCAACAGCGTGTTCCACTCTGAAGTGATGCCTCAGCTCTTCAATACGCAGCTCCATCCCACAGACGTCCTGGTTACCTGCAGTGTTGGGACGGACAGATTCCATTTGTAAGTGGAGGATTTTATACAATGAGGCCACACAAGCATTAACGCACCTGCAAATATGACACTATAGTTCATATGTTGGCAGGTGCACTCTGAGACAACAGACTTTTGTTTTGGCAGAGTGTGTCACAGGGAACTTCCCTGGGCATACAAAGTTGGGTTAATGCCGCAATGCATGTCATGCATTACACAAGAGTCAGACAAAGAAAACATCAACAGTGCCCGGAGGAGGCGAGTGGCCTCTCACTGTTTTCCAGTAAACATTAACTTTAGTTCTTTACAAATGGCTTTGTCAAGCCCATCTCTAAAAGCATGCAGAGCAATAGAAAAAAATGACTTCATTTTCATTTCCTATTTTCTGAGATTCAAGATTTAAAATAAATTATATTGTTATTAAGTTAGGTAAGACGAAGATCAAAAATTGTTGTATATTTAATTAAATTGTATTATCATAGGTATTGTATTGTGCACTATCCATTTCAAAACTCTTTAATTAGAAGTAGCAATAATTTGTGGTAACAAGAAAGATATTTCATCCTTGACAACAAGCTGTTGCATGCTTTAAAGGTCAGAAGAAATTGTATTTAACATTATTATCAACATGTATTTAACATAACATTAAAATTGTTGTGAAGAAGCCACTTATCTGATCATGTGACACAATTAACAGAAAAACACATGCCATCTTGTCCAATGGTTTAATAAATAAAGACATCTTTATAAGCTTTAGGGGAAGAAACATAAATTGAAGTATGCCAAATGCTGCTGATAAAACACTGACAATTGGCTATTTCACCCTCTGAATGGAAAACACAAAACAGCAGCCAGATCAGAGCCGAAAAAATAAGGTGCAACGCCATCAGTCAAAAAGAGGAAAAAACATACTTTAGCTCCCTTACTTGGGAGAACAGACATTGGGATCAGCCTCAGAAGTGACACCCTTGAAGCACAATTACAGCAAAGTGGTTTAGCTTAATGGCACACAGCGGCCCTTCACAGTGGGCTACAAATACAATGGAGCACACAGAAATAAGAGAAGGTGCAAGATAAAGTAGATAATAGGATCAGTAGCATTCAAAAATGTACATGCATTTTACTTTGTAATGCCAGGTAAGTGAAGGGGACGGACAAAAGGACATGAGTGATTCAAAAATAAAACCCTTTTATTTTTTACTTGTAAGTTGCTCAAAGCGCTGCATGCGACGGGAGAAGAAAGAGAGGGAAAAGGGGGAGGCAGGGGAGGAGATGGATGTGGATGCTTTTATCTCCTAATAAGGTGTTCTGCCTGGAGTCCAGACCCTGCTAGATGACCCCTCCACCGGGTGTGGTGCCTGGAGACTGTCTGTGTACACTATACACACAACCCCTGTGTGACGGTGGATGATTTAAAGGAGAAAGAAAGAGAATGATCCAGGCACTATGTGTGACACCGGCACTTAAGTAAAAAAAATAAAAAAATAATTCAGATGTTGAAGTTCGTACAGGGAGTTATATTGAGGTTAATGTGAAAAGAAAAAAAAACCTGCAGAGAAAATGTATAGAGGCACACACTCTACAGAAACTGTATTTAATAGAGTTGAAGGTTTTGTAAAAACAAAGTTAATTAAAAACAAGTCCTCTACAGATTCAGCATTGCACTTCTCCAGCAGAGGATTCTCGACTATGAACAAAAAAGGTTCAAACTTGTAATTTTCGGACCGAACCGACTTCAAAACATGGCTCTATCTAAGGGGCTTTACCAGATTTCCCCTCCCCCCACATATATGCAGTATATAGACTCGGTGGAGTATTAAACTGTCTGCATCGTGGTAGAGCAGTGGAAGGAACTTCAAATGAGTAAAACAGTCAGTTTTCCACTTAGTGGACACCAGGAGCTAAAGTACAACCCATTAAAGTAACCATCCTTCCAAAGGGCCATTATCTTCTTTCACTCAAAAGCCTACTTTCTCATTAGCTAATCGGCTGCCTCAAATGGTCATGACCAAATGGAATAGACAATCCTTAAAATCTCTATTTCACTTCTACCCCCTCCGCCCTGCTCCCTCGGCTGCATTTTATCATACCATCCACCTCTGGTGATAGTAATCAATCAGCCCATTTTCCCAACAAAAGGTGCCATAATGGTCCACAGCGCTCGCCGCCCTACAGAAACTCATCCACCTGCACAGAAAGGACATCGATTGCTGTGCACAGTGCGAGTGTGCGACAAACAGAAGGGACAGCGAACAGGACATCGCATTTCTTCTTGCGATTGCACCTTGAAGCGCACAATAGCACGTTTAAACACACGCGAGCACCTGACCAGGCACCGTTTGTGCTCACAATAATACTGGACTGGGAGTGTGTGAGCAGGCGTTTGTGTGTGAAAGAGACTTTTCATCTGCCGGCCCTTTTGTTGGTGGGTTAGATTTTTTCTTTTTTTCCTTTTCTTTTAAATGATTCAGTGTGTGAATTTGATTGATTACGGTAATGCGCCAGGTGGGCCATTTCACAGGCTTTGTATAACTCACTCACATATTTGTCCGCGCACGCACATGCACACCCACACCTCTTTATCAGTCCGAACCATCCTCTTCATCTTCTTCCCCACAAAACTGAGGCGGGGAGTAAACACTGAGCCGGCTCTATTATTGATCCTTTTATGCTGCTGTGTGTCTGCTGTCTGGAGCTGCTGCTCATGGCCGACAGAAAGACGTCCCGTCAGAGCCAGCTGACCACCGTCATTAACCACACGGTAAACGCCGTATGGCGAGGAATAATTACTGCATGTTGGACATAATCATTCGCACATATTGTTTTTGTTCCTCCATGGTTGACTGCAAAGTATACAGTACTGTAGGATTTTGACAGGTTTACCTCGGCTTTCACAGTGCAACCAAATGTTGACTGTGGCTCAGTGGTGAGCCGGATCGTCTTTCATTTTTTGAATGGTTAATGATACTGATGTGGCTCCTTGCATGGTGGCTCCTCCCATCAGTGTGTGAATGGGTGGGTGATGTCATGTAGTATTAAAGCGCTTCGAGTGGTCGGAAGACTAGAAAAGTACAGGTCCATTTACCATTTAAACTTCATTGATATATTAGACTTTGGGAGGGTGTCAGAAGTGTGTATAGCATTACTACATTGTAACCTGTATACGCTCATTTAGCCCACCGATCAAACTCACCCTGTGTGTCGTCATTGTGCTCGGTGGCCTGCACAGCCTTGCGGATTTGCATTCGGATAATGTCGATTTTGGTCTTACTGTCCTGCTGCATCTGTTGGGCCGTCTGCAGCATCTTCTTATCCTGATTGAAGGAGACACGAGACCGGGAGCAAATCACATGGCGGCAAGCAAGGAGGTAAATACCATAATACTAGAAAACCTTGAGCAACAGAGTGGAATCCCTAATCTTTCCGTTGATTGAATTGACTGTTACATTTGTATTTTATAGCAGTGAAACAGAAAGGGAAATGGAGGTATAGCAAGGTCAAATACCAAGGTGAATCAAATGCTGCATAAAAGAGGGGGAGGGGATCTTTTGAAAGAATCAAGGGGTGAGGTGTGTTCAGGAGGGGAGGGGTTTTGTGTGTCTAAGGGTCCTACGCATTTAAAGATCGTCCGAGTCAGCTGATTGCTAAAGGTTGTGAATGAGGAACGCACGCGTGCACACACAAATCAGCCAGCTGGTAACATTAATGTGCGTTTGCATTAATCCACTTCTGTTGACAATGGTGCCTTCCCTCTAGTACATAGATCCTGTTGAGCTGTGTTCAGGTGTGTGAATGTGTGCATATGAATTTTGTCATGTGTCCTGTACCTTGGTGGATCCATTAGAGTAGATGGGGATCATGTTTTCAACTCCCTGTTTGACTTTGAGCTCGATGTTGAGCTGTCTCTCCAGGGCAGCAATGCGGTCCTTGTTGGCTGATGTACGACTCTCTGCCCCGGGAGACTGAGGACACTCATCTATGTGGGGAAGGGAAAGACGTTATCATTTATTTGTCGTACACGCGCACGCACGCACTCAACACAGAAGGTTTACATGGTGCGCTTTAAAGTGAAAATACTCTCTGGGGAATGTCATGCGATGTGCCGCTTCCTAAAGGGAAACTTTCTTGGTGATATCAGAGACAAAAGCAACTAAATGACGAGGTGGATTTGACCGTTTTTCACACACATACCTTTATTCTCCTCTCCGCCCTTCACCACAATGTGAGCGTCCAGTTCTTGCAGCTGATCATGCAGGTTTTCCAGCTTGCGGTTGGAAGAACGCAACTGGCTTTCCACCTGCAGGCATGTGCATACGGGAAAACATAAAACATGAGGGAGGCGAGAGAGCAGACTTTTGACTTTGAACCAGCTCCACAAGACATTTGTCCTTCAATATATGTGTGAACTGCGGCTTTGACCTAACAGGGTTTGATGAACACACGTTGCTGGAGAAGTTTTTACCTCCTTCAAAGAAACATCCCTTCTTTAATACCTGCAATTGCCTGTGAACAACGCATCAGGCTCTCCACCTGCTTGAATATCAAAGCTCACTTTTAGCAACAGGCAGAGCTGGTGCAACGGTACTAGGAACTGGTATGTGAATGACTCACCAGCCGCTGTTCCAGTCATTAAACTGGTTTCCTGCAGTCACATTGATGTAAAATTCAATGACTTTAAAAATCTGAGCGCTTCCATGCACATGTTATTCCTGCTTTATTCCTGATGTTTTGTCTTTTCTTTCTTTCAGATCATCTGTTATCACTTAAGACATGTGACCGAAACAACAAGCAAAGAAAAGCTGGAGATCTTTGGATTGCAACCTGGAGTTCGAACGCTTTGGGAGGATCTGAGGGTAACTGTGGCTAACCTGCTGTGAGTTCCTCTTGTCAGTAGTCGCCCTCCTCAGGTTCTCGGCTCCCTCCTTGATTTTCAGCTCTTTACGAATCTCTCTGCGGATCTTTTCACGATGCTCGTCAAGAAGCTGCTGCACGCTGGAATCGGAGAAATCCGAGTTCTGGTCCAGGCCGAGCTGCTCCAGAACCGACAGCCCACCTGGATCACTCTGGACAGGTGAACAGGGAAAGGGAAAAAAGGATAAAGAAGTTAGGCGATGTGATTATGAGCTAAACTAAAATCTTTACAATGCTGAATCTGAACCACATAGTCAGCGTGGTGAGAGGAGGTGACGAGGAGGAGATGGTGAGCAGGATAAGGCGGTAATGGAAGGAAAGAGATAGAGAAGGAGAGAGGATAGTGATGGAGGAGTGGGGGAAAGGGCAAAGTTGGGTAGAAAATGAAAAGGCTAGAAACGGAAGCAGAAGGAGCAGAAAGGAATGACAAAAATCTGATTCAGCCAGTGTTTATAATATTACAAAACAAACCTCCTAGCTGCTTTAAAGTAGAGCTTTAAGGTTCAGGAACACAATTACAAATGTCATTTGTAATACAGTCTCCTTGACAAATTGGCAAAAAATAAAAACATACTAACACTAACAACTGTACACAAACATCAAAGTGCATAACAAATCTATCCCATGACCTGTGCTGTCCATTGTCTTTTCTCCTTCTCTGTAGGTGAGAAATTCCATCATGAATATCTAAACTTTAATTAACACACACACACACACACACACACACACACACACACACACACACACACACACACACACACACACACACACACACAGTGCTCACTTCCTGTGTCTTTTCAAAAATCCCTTCTTAACAAGCCACACACACTATCAGGACCACGGCAGGCGAGAGACGACGTTAATCAAAACTAATCACTATTACAGGAACACACAAATCAAACAAACAAACAAGGCGACTGCACTTCACCTCTGAGCCGTCCTCATCCTCCTCGTCGCCATGCCAACACATGGTTCACTCAGATATGATGACCCCAAAAAACGCTACAGAGGAACAGAAATCTTTTGTACGCTCCTGTGCTCAGCCAAACAGCTAATGCCACACCGAGAGCAAAATGGGTTTGGGGGGCGGAGAGAAAAAACCCGATAAAAAGAGATAAAGAGAGGGAGAGTTAAGTGAGGGAGGAGGGGGAACGCCTCCGAAAGAGGATATCCGTCCCAACACCAAGCTGCTCAGGCCTTTCCTGTTTCCTCTGCGATTTTGTTGCTGTCAGTGGAGAGTGAGACGCAGAGAGAACGGGGACAGAAACTTTCAAATATCAAGGACACATCCTGAACCAGCCCTGGATCTACGGCAGAAAGCTTCTCCCGTGTACCAAGTCTTTGTCCAGTGTACACTGATTAATCAGTGCGGGCTTGAAGTGACTTGAGATCATGTTGTTGAACCAAGTGAGACCAGCGAGGGGAAACATGGGAAGGATGCGTTTTCTAAGTATTGGATTAAAGCCAGAGAGTACGATTGGGACGCATTTCTGCTGCCTGCTTGACCTCTTGTTTCCCTTTGGGCTCCACAGCCACAATGGTGATTCCCCTTCCCCTATATGAAGACGGAGGGATAAAGTCACAACCTCATTTGAAAACAGCAGTGGGTGGAGTTAGCCCCCTAAAGCTGGCCTCCAACTTCATCCTCTAAACGTGCAAAACGAGCATATTGTTATATCACAATTACGCAGCATTTAGCATCTTACATCCACTCTGAGACAGACAGACACTTTCAAACCAGATCTAGCTGAAAGCAAATAACAGTGCAGTGTTTTCCCTCTGGAGGAGACGTTTGGAAGCGTTGTGAAGTCAGCTTGGCGAGACAGACTCAGTCATCTTTTGGCAGACATTTATGACCCAATTAATGTCCTTACGACGTCTAACTGCAACCCATTAACGGGGAAGGGAGAAAGACTTATTCTTAAGACAAAGGCTTTGTTCCCCTATATGCACATTAGATCAAACATGACATAATTAGGAGCTATAGATGTGTCTTCCCAGGGCATTGAAGCTTAAGAGTTTAGAACAGAAACAAGCTTAGAATACAAACGTATATTGAAATGGTGCTCGGGATTTTGCACTTGTCCTAACCAGTGTATTACTATGCCTCATTTTATGCTGCATTGGTTGCTGTTGCGACCCACATCTCCGAACCAACCGGCCACATTGTTATAAGTGGTCCAAACTAATTCAGATATTGACACATGCAGTCTTTTGGCGTCCAGAGGACTTGACACAGGCAGTGCGATCAAACACAGTTTTGGATTGATTGACAGTTGTCAACTGTCATCTCTGACAACCAAAAGAATTGCACAATGTGAAGGGTCTTCACCATGTCCATCTTGCCCAAAAGGTTTTATTTTCTCCATACAGTATAGTTTTTATTCCCAGGTGACACACACATGCACTGTCTACACACAAATACACACAGTTGATAAGGGATAATGTCTGAGGGCAAAAGCAATAAATTTGGCAGCTTGTCTGATGGCTGCCCAAACATGGATGTATTAGAATAAATCTTTTCAATATTACTTCTTTTCATCCACTTCTTATAAGTGGATGATAAGATTAAAAAATGTCTTTCATTGCCTTCAATAAAAACTGCTCTTACAGCAAATAAGCCTTTTTTTCTGATCGATGACATCGTGCACATCATTCAGTTGGAAGTGTCCTGTTGACATTTTTACAGACGCTTCTTTTCATAAGGGCCAGCAAGTGCATAGGAAAACCTCTTTTTGGGTCACAGTAATACGAGTGGCCAGTGGCCGCTGTGCCCAGCTCTCTTTATACATCCAGCAGTGGTAGAGGATGAAGGAATGGTCAGTGACGTCACCAGAGCTGACCAAAAACAGGAAGCCATCAATGGCATACCTTTCACAACAGACCCCTACTAATTTCCACCCAAAGTCTTTATTAGGAGGTAAACTTTTATTTAAATTTCTTTAATCTTGCCTTTACAGTTTGACCACTGACAACTTTTGAGCTTTGGGTAAATAGTCCAGGTCAGTGGAAAATATGACTGTTTTCTCGTCACAGGAGAGGAATTTGAGTGTACAAAGAGGGGACCAATTTTGTCAGTAATTTTGAGGTCATTATGTTGTTTGTCCGTCTTTCCACAAAAAAATGACTCATGCTTCTCGACTCCTCAGTAGATCTGTGTGAGCCCAGATAAGAAAAGAAAGGTGACACCGACTGGAGACGAGGAGTTTTACTTCCTGTAATCTGAAAAGATAGAGCGAGCAGACCCACGCAGTTTACTGACTATAAGCAAGCGGACACCAATACTCATTATTACATTAGAGTTCTACAACTAAATATGATTTAGACAAAGTCTGGCAGACTAAACAAATATTATGCGTCACCATATGCTTTTCCATTTCATTAATACAATCTGGTATTTCAAACTTAACCTTACCTTTTTGATTTAAGATACTTTTAAGCCTCACCCGCCCCCCAAAAAAGAAATTAAAATAAAAACCAAATACTTAATATCACCAAAAGTTTGACAAATCGTCGATCTCTGAATGAAAATGTTCAAAATGTCAGCAGACAGTTAAAAATGCAAAACTGCCAAAAAATAATAACCATAGGTACATAACCGTGCGGCACTGGCTTTCCTCAAGACGTCATTTTGACTTTTTAACTCCGCTCCGTCTCCATCCAGCCCCTCCATGTGTTGGGTGTGCCTACACATATAATCCACACTGTGATGAAATGTTTGCTTACACTTACAGCATAGGTCACATTGGGAGTAGCTGCTGTTGCTTAAAAGAGGTCGGAGTGTTTTGGTGTAACTGTGGATTGTTGTGTTTTCTGCTGCGCTACAGCCTCACTGCCAAGTGAATGTGTGTCGGATGGTGAACTGATTGTGTAACTGAAGTGGAGTGATGTTGTTTGTGTTTTTTTGCTTCGCTTATGCCCTCTCATCCACATCATCCTTCTGACTTTAGGCACAGTAACCCCTCGCAGAGTAAGAATTCAGTCAAGTATTTCCTAAGAAGATACATTTACCATTCTCAGATGTATACAACACATGTTCAATTTACTTTTTATTTGATTAGGCAGGTCAAACTTATTTTGGGTGTTTGGATGATCTGGGCTTTTTTTATTTATCTATGTTAAAATGTAACAATTAAAATTGGTTCACCACTTTGCTTAATCATCAGCCTCAGGTGTGCTTTGTTTAGTGCTAAAATTAGCATATTAACACAGTACCCTAAAATGGTGAACTTTAGACATGCTTAGCAACAGCATGTTGGCAACATGTTGAACAGTAACAAAAAGACCTGCTGTGCAACAGCACGCTAGCATTCCAATTGTGAGCATGCTAGCATGGTGACATTAGGATTGCTAATTGCTGCTGTACACCAGAGAGAAAGAACAAGATAACTGGTCCAAAGTCTCGCCACAATCACCCTTCAGGATGTGTCATGTGTTCAGTTGGCGGGAACTCGTCTCCTGCCACTCTCAACACAATATGTATTAAAGATGTGTTAACAGCAGCCGATAAAGACGGGATGGGTTTTGTGCATGTAGCGCAGGACATGCATACACAAAAGACGCACAACTCTTAGCCTGACTCCATTTCACTGAACTGAGCTTAGCAATGAAAAACAGAGAAAAGTTGATACAATAAGACTCGACTTCATCTTTTAGTTGTTGACCCGGTGTGTAGCTCTACAACGACGGGCGACAGACAGCCAACGGGCAGGACTGACTCAACCGAAGCTCATGACGGGCTAATTCAGTAGATAACAGCACCGAGCGAGGCTAATTCAATCGGACTGCTTAAGCAGCGTAGGGGAGCCTTGGGCTGGACGGAGAGGGACAAGACAGAGCATGGGTAAAGTGCAATTTTGTGTGTGGGAGTGTTAGCGTGTCCTCCATTGTGAGGACAACGCCTGGAGTCTTCCTACTGAGTGATAATGACCATGCAGTGCAGAGATAGTGTCCACACAGAGGTCATGAAGTGACATCGTCATGCAAGCGTGCATGACATGGACAAAAATAGGAAGAGGACAGATATTCACTTTAATGAATGTGCACACTGATAAACACACACCAACAAAAAAAAAAAACTCACATTCCAGAAAAACATGAGGACATCTCTCTTGGGGAGTGAGGCCACACAGCTCAGCTCCTTTTCTGACTGAAGCTTGTGTTGTTATAGAGGGTGCGATCTCTGTACTCTCGCAACTCCAGTACACTCACTCCAAAGTATCACTTTAATGTGGGCTGTTGAATCGGAGAAGGTGAAAAAGCCATTGTCACTGTGACTAGACACTTTGGTTCTACCATTAGAGAAGGAAGGACAAGCTAACTCTGGAAGTGCTCAAAGCCCCAGACAACAATAGCGGAGGAAGAAGAAATTCATTTTTACAGCGACAAATCATAAAAATGAGACGATTGGTGACGTCCCCTCTGTACTACAAAGAGACAGGATGGACAGAGGCCCCTTTTACAGTCACCAATGAGAAGTCTTGATGATGGGCAAGTGTTGTTTTGATGACCTTCCATAAACATAAATCATGTCATTCATATTTCCTGAGAAATTCATAAACGCTACATTTTTGGTATATATATATATATATATATATATATATATATATATATATATATATATATATATATATATATATATATATATATATATATATATATATATATATATATATAGACCCTGTTTCAGATGCAAACATATTATGATCGCAGTAAGTGATAAACCTACTTAAAATCGACCTGTAGGTTACTTCGCCCCTAATATAAGCTACCTGAAAGCTGCCAAGGACAGGTACTGATCAGGTTATTTCTAATATTTATAGAGGAAAAGTTAGCCTGACATTTGTTCAGCATGGACACAATTACTAAAACCAAAAATACCTGTACACATTAGGCCTTAAAAAGTGAACATCACTAAAAATGTGAAATACTTGCATGACGTATCATAACTATAATCATACGGGCAGCGCTGCGACTTTGCGACATTTGAATTCCATGTGAATACTGACATTACTTGAGGCAAATTACCCGACCTCACACAAAAGCCTTATTATTTTCCACATAAGCGGGAGCACTACCCATGACGTGCATACAGACTGTGCCGTGTAAAATCAGTGGAATTCCCCTTTAACTTCAACCTATCATTAAGATATGTAAGAAACAGGCCAACAAGCCATATGATGCAGAGGAAAACATGCACGCGCACCTGTGTCAGGTTAACAAATGTAACATGACAAAAGAAGGGGCTGAAGTTATCTGTATTCTCTCACAAAACACACACATACGCACACACACACGCACGCACATCATGTCCTGTCAATGTCTTCCACTGACACATGGGCCACTTTTGGTTATTTCGCTAAAAATAAATATAATTTCCTATTCTCGTCAAACCGACTGACAGCATGGCAGAAAGGCGGGGAGAGAGAGAGTAAGGTTGAAATCAGACAAGGCAGAGGGGAAATAAAGAAACAAACCAAAAATTTGACTGTTTTCTTGAAAAGGAAAGGTTGGCTTAACACGGGCCTTTATGTGTGTAAACACCATGACCCTGATCAAAAGGCATTAAAAAAAAGAAAATCACTGTTAAATTCAAAACCCCATTTCCCAAAAGGGTATCAACAGTTAAGTCTGTTGGGATGAAAAAAAAAAAAAAGAGACACAAGGCAAGCAAAGAGAAAACGGCACGGGGACAGGAAGAGAGGGAGGAGAGAGACTGACGAGGCACAGCGGAGGGGGTTTACAGGGTTGAGACGAACAAATAAGCAGAGAAAGAAAGCAGGGCGAGAGAAATGGGGCAAAGAACAGCAGCCTATGTCTGAGACTACAACATACAGACAACAGTGCCTGTCAAGTGTTCAGCAAAATAGCCCATGAATGAGAGAAAAGTGGCCCCTTGCCGATTCTTTTATACATTTTGAATCTTTTTCTTTAGGTGCACCGAGTGCAAAATATTTTTTCTATACTATTCACATAATCAACAGCATCAAGAAGAAATTTAAGAAAAATACATAATGAAAAGCACCCTATACCTAGGGCTGCTTCATTTCCACAAAAAAAATCCTCTTCATGAATTTCCAATTCTCTGAAACTATGCTGATATCGCAGCTCACTAGAGTGAATGCAAACGTAGCAACATCTATCTGGATCCCAACAAAAAAGCAAGAGGACATGTTGGATGTGTAACTTTATCCTACTGCTCTCAGGTGATTTGTGCTTGCCTCCAGTTTTTCCTGTGTTTTGCCCCCCTGCTTACACGTGACGTAAACATGACGACGGCTTTACGTATTAAGATGATTGACAGCCGGTGGCGGCACTGCGTTCAGAAACAAAGCAATGCAGTAAAAGAAGACAGGGAAGAAGAGCAGACGTGGAAGTAAACACAGGCACCTTTAATTGTCAAATTGTTTCAGCTGTGCACAATATACGTTTGAGAGGAAGAAAGACTGGGACAAGGTAACCTGATCCCCTCGCAAATACATCCACAAACACACCCAATAGAATGAGGGCAGCAACAGGCAGTGTTTGACCTTTAACCCCTTTAGCAATTTCAACCACCTCAAAGTCTGCCCTGCATCAACCGCTCTGTCTCCGGCCTTTACTCCGCTCGGTACCACAATTACTGACTTGCACCAAGAACAAACAAAACAAACAAACATGCAGAACAATTGGTTTTGGCAGGAAAAAAAACACTGAACTCAAGAATGACCCTGGGCTCTATAAACAGTAGCTGGAGCCGTCATTGTTAATAGCATTTTATTCACAAGCTTGGCTCAACCTGACGGCCATTGTTTTCACCGCCTATGGCATGAGCTTGACAGCTTGGCACATGGAGGAAACCCGCTTCTTTGAGCTGCATCCAACGCTTTGGTTACAAGCAAACATGATTATAACTCATTAATCTTAAAAAAAAATAAAAAAGGGGCTGAATGAAGTGCAACATACACAGGTCGCTCTCACTCTTGTCATTGCACTTGACTCTTAGTTGAGCTAGGAAATAGGACAGCGGGTCAAACGCGCAACACGGTGCTATGTTTTATGTGCATCACACCCACTGGCCTAAAGGGGGAAATGGCTCTCTCCCAAAATCTCTTCCCTCCATCTGCCAACACGTTCAGAAGCTGCTGTTTTGTTATGCAAACCTTGAGTGGTTAGTGCTTAAAGCTCACCTGGATTATTGCTCACACGCTGCACCAAACACAAACAAAGCCGCCACAGAAATTCATCACACAGAGTGTGCAGGGTCTGTATAAATGGTCCGGTAAAAACCCAAATTAAAGAAAGAAAAAGCGCTGCGTTTATAAAATGTCAGTCCCATACGACTACAATTCATCAGCCCAAAGTTCAACAATACAATAGATTTTGTTTTAAAGCACATAAACGACTTCATATTAGTCACTATCAGGGCTTGTTGACGTTCTGAGTCCAGATACATGAGAAGACAGGATTAGTTTAACAAATTCTAAGACAAACCACAGATACACTTTTTTAACTCGTGTTTATCTGCGCTCCCACGATTGTGACCCTTATCCGGGTCCAATTATCATCATCATCAAACCAATGTCAAATGTTAAGCATGAACACAAGACATAACACATAACAGGGTTCTGTAAATTTGATTATCAAAAGAATTATAGCCACATACGATTGGGAAACAAAGGTCTTTGTGCTGTCTGGTGGGAATACTATAAAATAAACCTGTATAGTTTCTAAATGACCTCAAACATTTGAGAATAAATCCAACTCAGCACAAAGCTTTCAAGTTTGTAACCAAGGTCAAGAGATGCAAATGTGTATTTGGCATTTATTTGTTCTCATCCACAGACATAAATGTCATATTATTAAATGTAATATTGGCCAGTATATTGACCCCTCTGTACTGCATATTATCATTAACAGCCACGTCGGCATGGTAAGAAACTGTGCTGCTTTCTTTTTAAAGAACAAATGCAAAACCTTTGTTTTCTTTTCCTTGATGCCTCTAAGATATAAGTTAATATCATTTAAATCAACTTGAGCTGTCAAACCAACAGCCTGAAAATGTTTAGAGTGGAAGAGCAATGGGTTAATCAATCATCAAGAGAGCTACAGAGGTAGATGTTTAAATGACAAACATCCTCATGTGGGAATGTAAACACAGGGTGAAGTGGCTCCATATCCATAACCACTGAACCTTTCCTGGAATAAAGAAAGAAAGAAAGAAAGAAAGAAAGAAAGAAAGAAAGAAAGAAAGAAAGAAAGAAAGAAAGAAAGAAAGAAAGAAAGAAAGAAAGAAAGAAAGAGAGAAAGAAAAGGAGGAGGAACAAACTGTGACTCTGTTGCTCTATTTCTCGGAGAAGAAAACACACACAGAGGCATTCATCTTCCTCAACAGCAGGGGGAGGACTCTCTGCTCTGCAGGACACCTGTCAATCATCATGCACTCTAGACGTGCTCAGTGAGCGGTCCAGACTCCGATCAATCACTGTCCAATCCCTGCCCGGATTGGGCTGCCCCAACGCCTGTCAGTCATCCTCCGGCTTGTACACACAACAAACTGCGGGTGCGCAGCGGGCAGAGAAAACACAGACGTAACCTTTCCAGGAACAGTCTCATTGAAATTAATCCAGGTGGGAATGTAAACACACATCGGCCTGGAACACTTGGCTTTAGGACACGGCTACATTTCTAAAGATCAGTTCCATTAGGATAGAGCAAACGAGCCGGTTCATAAGATATACCTCTGTGAGCCAATAAACACCACAAAAGAAAATAAAAATAAAAACTTTGATACAATCAGACTTCTTTTATCAACCGGAAAAGTCACGCCCTAGTGGCCATTAGAAAAAGTGACAGTTTAAGGCATTAGCTTCACTTTTTAGAACTGGAGTGCCGTCTGGTTTCAGCTCATTGAATGTGCGTTAAATGACAGTGAATATGATATTTAATATATTATGATTACTGTAATAACATAGTATTAATATAAAAATGTGATAATCCTCATTATGTAGTTTGGTGTTTGTATGCTTGTTAACTAAGCAAATTATGTCTAGGAGTGACACACATTTTCACACAGAGTTGCTCACTTACATACAAACACAAGGAAGCAGTTAGGAGAACGAGTCACTCTAGTTGTAAGGTTAGAAATTTCTTTCATGTCCGAGTCTGTAACACTTGTGATAATTAAATCGTGCAAAATTATCAAAATGTTTCAGATTGTGGGACAGTAACACACATACACTGTCGCTTTTTTTTTTTTTAAATGTAAAAAACAGAAGTGTATTTATATCTTCAATACAGGAAGTGTAACTATCAAAGTCTTTGCAGCAACACGTCAGCCTCTGTACTTTTCTGATTATCACACTATAAATCTGCATGCCGCTGGCCTGTGCATCAGCAGTCTTGTATACTTTATGGTTTTGCGGTTGAGTAACAGAAGTCAGTTTGATGACAAAATTAAAACAAGAAATATTCAGCACTAAAAAGCAAGATAGAGATGAATCACAAGATAGAGATGAATATAGCAGCATAGGAAGATTTGAGCCCTTTGGTGCCGTTGGTGAGGAGCCTGAATGAACCGTGTGTGTGTGTGTGTGTGTGTGTGTGTGTGTGTGTGTGTGTGTGTGTGTGTGTGTGTGTGTGTGTGTGTGTGTGTGTGTGGACGACATGGATGCCTGTGTAATTGCGCTGACAGGTCTGGAGTATCTGCCTCGATGAACTTCATGGAGAGGCCGCTCTGCACGTACAACACTTGACATCACTGTATTCTTTTCTCCTCCAACTCTAAAGTGAAGAGATAGAAATGGGTCTGTGCGAGCCGAGTCAGTTAGGGGCCCGTTGCTCCTCGTAGAAAAATCATGAAAACAGAAAGAGCTGTGCGGCGTTTGCCCAGAGCGTTAAGGTCAGATCCAGACTTCCACCTGGACTCAAAAACGATGTCCGTTTCACGTGCATGCGAGAGGAAACGTGTCCGTGTGCGTGCATGTGTGGCTGAGTCATAGAAGGGAAAACATCTGGAGGCATTCCTGAGACGCCTGAGTGGTGACAACAGCCAACCTGGCAGGAGAGACAAGGGGAGGGAAGGAAGCAGAGAGAGAGGGGTGGAGGGAGAGAGGGAAAGGTAAAAGAAGAGCGGGGAGAGACATGGAAAAGCAGGAAAGCCATAACACTAAAACTCCCTACAGCTCGTCTCCACTGTTTGTTCTACATTAAAGACCGCACAGTTGAGACTGAACCCATTTAAAAACAGGAGCATTGTCAGGTGGAAACCTTGTGCCTTCAGAAATGCGATGTGTGTTTCAGTAACGGCGCAATGTTCTGTGGCTCATCTTAAGATTGTTAGTTTTGTCCCAACAGCCTTTTACCACATAGGAGAGAAAAGTAGCTCCACATTTGAAAAGCTTGAACAATTATCTGATTCTTTCCACATTGATTAATCAAGTTATTGTTTCAACTATCCATATAAGTTTTATATCATAATTTAATATTTTTGTGTTCTGTGTTTTAACACTAATCAAACATGCTTGAATACAAACTATTAAAAATATACACAACTTTTACGAATGTGTATGCGGTAATGTCTCAAGCCACTGAATTATTCTATTATTTCTGCCAATTGAACTTAATTTTAGCACAGAATAATTATCAAGATAACATTGCACATCGTGGTTATCAAGGTCAGGATGACTTTACTGCAAAATGATCACTTAAGAACCTGATTCCTTGCCGCTGCGCTCCTCCCACTGATATCAAAACTGCCTTCGGGAGGGACATTGTGCCGTCTAGTTTCACGGCACCTCAGTTCCCTCGCTGACACTCCTTTTCATCTCTTTCTCTACGAGCAGAGGGAGGGATGAGACCGCGGGGAAGAGAAGTGAGACAGACGCCGCCCTTCCCCACGAGACAGACAAAGGCCAAGACGAGCCAGAATTAGAGAGACAGGAGGGAGGAGATGACAAACAGAGAAAGAGAGAGAGAGAGAGAGCTGGTCAGCCAGTGATAGAGAGGCAGGTGGAGGCGAAAGGAGGGTGGTCGGCCCGCGATGCCAGAGGCGGCTGATGGATAAGAGAGCATGCTGAGAGGCCAGACTCCCTGCCAAACAAACAGACAACAGACACATGATGGGATGTACGAGGAGGCGGAAAAGGAGAGAGGGAGCTTGTGTTCATGGGGGGAGAAGAGTCCATTGAGAGCACATTTGACAGAGTGCTACAGTGTGTGTGTGTGTGTGTGTGTGTGGCAGTGGTAAAGCGTAGTTTATGCTTCTGTGTCAGGTCGACGGCGTACCTACGCAGCCACACACCCCTGGTGGCATGGCGGTGAATTGCAAAGCAACGCGGTCCTTCGACGCAGAACTTTGAATGCTCAGCGGCGGCGTCACGTCGACGGTGTATGTACGGCATCGACGTGACGCAGAAGCATAAACTAGGCTTGAGTGGGAAAGCCAGGGAGGGACCAAGAGAAGGAGGAAAAGAGGGAGGCCATGGGGATCACAGTAGAACACAAGAGGTATTTGGACATTTTGCATCACACATGTTAAGTGTTCATACTAAAAGTGGGAACCGGGGAAATAGATATAACATTAATGCAAAGTAGTTTTTTTGTAACTTGGCTGGCTGTTTGCTCAAATGGACCAAACATGGTCTAATGCCACAGTGAAGTATGGCACACACACACATGCACAGTGGAAATCATGTGACCTCAAGACGACATGAACATAGACTATATTTTTAAGTAGGGTGACGAGGTTGTTTCCCTACATCAGACAGGCACCTGTAGGACCTAAACCGGTTAGCTTTACCGGTTTTACATTTTTTACATACCTTCTTTATATCTGAACCATTCCAGGTCCTTGATTAAAAGTAGCACCAACGCAAACTACTGACAATGAGGTAAAGTTAGACAATAACACATACTGTCTGACTGGTACTGCCATGATTCACAGTATTTAACTAACTTCTAACGGTCATCAAATTCCAGATCTTGTCTATTTTTTTTAATGAATTTTAAAACAAAAAGCAAACAGATTAATCCTCTAACATAAAAGACCCAGAAAGTAGGATTATAAAGATGTTTCAGTGGTGAGGAAGTTTTCCCCAAAAAAGCTGGTTGTCTATGTATGGTTGTCTGCTTCAGCCGAGCAAGTCACACCTGCAAGTTACAAAGAGAGAGTTTGCCACTGCGTAATTCAAACTGTGTGTAACCGCGTGTATGAGCATTTGTGTTTGGGGAGCACCCACAGGAGACCTCACGGCTGTACACGGCAAATCTAACAGAGGAAGACGAAGCGTGGAAATGCACAGTCATGTGCCTGAGGAGCACCCTGGGGATTCACTGTGTATGGGTGTCACAGCATTAGCAGTTATGACAGTTGAGTTCAGGTGTGGCAGCAGCAGAGACCAGCTGCACTGTGTGTGTGTGTGTGTGTGTGTGTGTGTGTGTGTGTATATATATAGAACCTGTAGAAACACGTTGAGCCAACAATAATGATTGTGTGGTCACAGTTGGATGCGCAATAATGATTTAGGATTGCAAGTTAGTCGTCTTACAGTACATGACCACTTCTGCATTAAGACATAAATAAGATGTGGGTTTTTATTGTTAGAATTTTTTGCTTTAACCCAATAGGATGTTTTACCAACTAGGAAGTGTACTCCGATGCCACCTGGACGTAGGCATATATGAAAATATTGACACACACACACACACACACACACACACACACACACACACACACACACACACACACACACACACACACACACACACACACACACACACACACACTTAAAGACGCCCTGAGACTTTCTATATTTTTCTGTCCATAGATTTATTTTTTTTTTAAATAAAAATGTAAAAAAAACATACAGTATTAGTAAATTAATCTGTCAAAGTTATTCGTAAACTAATCTGTCAAAGTTACCAGGCAATTTAATTCCGCATCTGTCCTCTCTGTTGTGGAAGCGCAGTTTTGGGTACAATAAACAAGCAGCTGATTTCATGTTACGGTTTACCCGTTACATCATTTTAACTTAATCTGTTAAGTCTGTCAACATTCCAATGTTTAATATTGTTGAAAGCACTCCACTTTGCAGGGATTTAAAGAATAAGTTAAAGGTTTAGCTTATAAATAGAGAAATATTTTTCGGAGGCAAATGCAGAACGACAAACATGTGGCCGGGAGTGACACGTGTGCAGTAGACACAACAGGTGTGTAAGTAGAGGCAATCAAACTCAATTGAACGAGGAGGTTTGGTTGAATCAGGTTATATAAAGTATTTAGCGATAATGGCCCTGACTGAGTAACCACAGCTTAATGTAAGCAACAGTTTAATCAAATGGGAACTGATAAAGCAATTCAATCCCATCTCTAATTACATAGAAATATAATTTTGGAGCTTACGCTTAGTTAATTTGTCCTCTGAGACAGTTCCCTCTCATTAAAGCTCCCAAAAAACAAAGTGGTGATGTGTAAAATGGGGGTTGGGAGGAGAACGCTCCGTCTCATCAGCATGCTGTCCGTGAAAACACAAAAATTGCCCCATCGTCTCTAAACAGGGAGGACTTCCTAACGAAGACAACCATTTTGCTGGAAATAACTAGGTGTGTGTGTATGTGTCTCTATTGATCATTAGTTAGAAAAACTATAAACTCATCCTCCTGCCAGCTGTTTCTATGACAGCGCGGGCCTCTAGGTCACGCAGCAGGAAACACCGGTCCCTCCTCACTCAAGGCTCGACGACGTTGGAACGAGCTGAATGGAGGGAAAGCCGGATGTCATTCTGGCTAAGTGTTAAACAACTAAAGCGCGCTACGGGAGCGTCGGCTGCCACTCAAAAGCGACGGTGGTGGTGAAGTCAAGACAAACACGCCATCATCTCATCTCACGAGTGTGTGCACACAAGGAAACCATAACGACGCACTTTGTTGTATCTGCAAACATCTACTGTTTAAATAAGTCCAAGTGTAAAAAGAAAAAAGAGTAGAGCTTTACGAGACCTTTCAAAACAGGAAAGGAAAGCAACTATCGATGATTTGTATGATCAGTTAAAAAAGGGCCAACTCAACTGATCTTACACATTCAAGTCAACCTAGGAGTAGCAACACTGTGTGTGTGTGGTGGGAATGAATATATATATATATATATATATATATATATATATATACACACACGTGTGTATATATATATATATATATATATATATATATATATATATATATATATATATATATATATATATATATATATATATATATATATATATATATATATATATATATATATATATATATATATACACACACACACACACACACATACATACATATATAAGCATACACCGTTCATTGCAAAAGTTGTTTTGCATTGTTCCTATGTTGCATTATCACCTGGAATGTAAATATATTTTTATTTGGATTTTCATGTGCTGGACCTACACAAAATAGTGAAGTGTTGGCCCTCTCTGAGTACGTTTGTTGTGGTAACATGAATTATTGCATTTTGTAATAATGGATTCATTGGTGTTCGTTCATCATGTGATAGTTTTATCGCAGATAGGTTGACTTTATTTAACTAATCATGTGACTTCTGAAGGCAATTGGTGGCATGAAACGATATTCGAGGGCTTCAGAGCAAATGGGTGAATATATATGAATGTACCACTTGTTTAGAATTTTTTTTAAAGGTTTTTCTGAAATACATTTTTACAAATGTTGACTATTTCGTGTGGGTCGTTCTTTTAAAAACCAAATGAAAATCAAAGTCAAATAAAAAGGTTGTAATGAAACAAAATATGAAAAATGCCGATATTTAAACGTTTAGTCTTCAGCTTCGAATTGCACTATATCTTTCCTTCTTCATGTTGATCTGATCAAAGTGTTTTGACTGCACTCCACCCAGCTACCAACCATACATCCAGGCCCGAGCCGGTGAGCCTCCCAGTGGGCCGAATGTTATCAGTGTAACTCGATCTCTACCCCATTCTAATGAGAGGGATTGTTTGTGGGGAGACTTTAATAACTCCCATAGCCTATTTTTATCTTATAAGTCACACCCTCCGTCTATGACGCACAAAACCACACACATAAACCAACTTTGACAAAGACTGTCTGTGCTGCAATGGGAGATCTTATCAAAATCATGCTGGCAAACATTTGCCTATTTTTACTCAGCCAAAAACTAATTATGAACATGATTAATTTAACCGCCATAAGAAATCATCGAACAATCTACTGCATATATAATTTGTCGCTGGAGATCTCTATGGATCAAACATTTGTCTATCGAACTATGCCAGACTTTTTATTAACGTTTTATTTAATGTGTTGATCTCTGCACCCTCCTGAATAAACTAAAATTCTGCAACGCAACACACACACACACTCTTTTTGCAGGACACTGATGGCCCCATACAGACAGTAATAACTTATTCAGTAAGGTAACCTTGTTTAGCCTGCAGGTGTCGTGTGTTTGGCTGCTGGCTGGTTAAAAGCAAACAACATCACTTGAAGGCAAAAGTCTTTTCCTTCTAATCATCCCCAAAGGAGGATGGCTCCTGAGGTCCGACTATGCCCAAATGGGAAAACAAGAGGGTGGGCTGTAGAGGAGAAGGAGGAGAGCAGCTGGTGCATAGCATGGAGAGAGAGAGAGAGAGAGAGAGAGAGAGAGAGAGAGAGAGAGAGAGAGAGAGAGAGAGAGAGAAAGGGGATGGGGGGGCGGGGGGGGGTAAGATAACAGAAGGGCGACATGGTAGATCACTTTACACTCGCGAGAAAATGTTCTCACAATGGCACGGTGGACGCTAGGAAAAAAACAATGGCGCTCCACTGAAACATGTCAAACAAAAAGGAGGGATGGGGCACATTCAACACTGATGTCCCACGTCAACGTCTGGAGAGTGCGAGGTCTCCTGGACCACAAAGTCCTGCCAATCATTCATGGCCGTGTGTGAGGACCGCTGAGCAACTCCTAAATTAGAGCGGGTTGTTATTGCTGCAGGGCTTGACGGCAGAAACTGCCCTGTTGCCCCTGGCGACGAGACCATTGTAACCACTTCCCTCGGCGGTTGCCCCCGCTGGCAAAGCCGTCATGCTGGAGAAATCCTCCGCCTATCCCTCCGCGTAAATTCTTCTGCTTGAGCGAGTGAACGATCGTCTACCAGGAAGCCTCAAAGGCATCATATAAAAACAAACCGCAAGGTAGCATAGCTCGTGGGGATAAACAGGAGTAAAGACGTCATCAACCCTTTAGGAGGTGAGGCAGGGTTTCACCATGTACTTACAAAAAAATAAATGTGACGAGGCAGATACGCAGGTACAGCTAAACCGGTTAACCTATTGCCAATATATAGAGAATCATTATAAGATTAAACTGCCAAATATCAATGTGTCAGCCTTTAAAAATCTTGCTTTCCTGGAAGACCATTTACAAATGACCCAGGCCGTTGAGAATTTGCATAGAAGCCAAAAGCATGCGGCCAAGTGCTTGTGAGCGACACACTCTTGACCTGTGCACGTCTGTGTCAATTTTTGGCCAGTTTCCTCCCCATGCAGCGGGCTAAAGCAGTTCTTAAAAACCGGTGGGGAAATTGCACACGACTGTTATTAGTTTTATTCTCAACAATAAAAGTAATTCTGCTGAGCCAAGCTGAACGCTGTCTGTCAGCACGGTGACCAGCTCTATACTGCGTGGCTTAACCGGCTTGGCAAACACACACTGCAGATTATGAGACTTTGATTATCTGATGCATTTACTTCATTACCAGATTACGTGTGGTGCAACTTTACGCTGACACATGCAGTATTTTAATCTCATTAGCCCACACATCACAGACAGATCACAGCGTTCCTTCTTCTTCTGTTCGACATACATGTTGCTTATTTCCACCATTGACTTATATTAAATGCACCAATTTATTTTGGACACCACATCCTGTTACACTGCAGAGTTTGTCAGAAAATTCTTTGGAGCCCACAATATGGCATAGGGAAACTCCACCAGTCTGTCCATTTTGGGATATGGAGTCACTGTAAAGCAGGATTATAATTGTTTGTCCAAGACCATATGTTTATGTGAAATCATGCTAGGTCGGACTACTCTTGGCAACCATCCTTATACCCTGTAGGTGAGGGAAAGGAGAGGGGGGGGGGCAGTATTATTCAAATTGCCTCTGAATCCATGACAGGCAAGATACAATTTATTTCCTGGTTGGCTACACTAACTGAAAAGGTCAAAAGGGTATTTGTTTTAGTTTTACCTGTTGAATCGGACGACAGAGTATTAAGGCAAGCGGAACAGATCAGCAGTTGACTGGATCCAAATTTGGAAGTATCCCGAGCATGGACTAGCTTGGACTTTCTGGTTGCAGTGGGAGCTTGAGGAACCACGCCTAGTTTATCCCATTAAGTTGGCCGACACGGCTTTGTTCGTGGACTGTTTACCAGCCGACCCCCTACTGTGGGGGAGAATCACCAAGCGTGAATCACCATTATGTGTGCAGAAGGATGAGGACATCGCACACTTGCGGTAGTGGTAGGGCGGGTAGATGGTCACAAATTACATTTATTTTAAAAATGAGTGGTGGGGGAATGGGACTTTGCCAAGTCCTACATATATTGTTCATCATCAACACTCTTTCCAAAGCAATTAAATCCAGATGTAAATACACATACTGGACAAGATCCTGTCAAAACATGCCGCTCCCTGATAGTTTCTCCAGTGAACTTCTCACCGTAGCTCTAATATTACATCAGCTTTTATGTCCGCAAATATCTTGTCCTATTAGGGCAAGAGTACACTTCCTCAAAGTGAAAACCCTCCCTGAGGTTAGAACAAAATGCTCTCTTTTACTTAAAAAGATCTTTGACCTTTCAATGCAACAACTGACAGCATGTGACAGCTCAGTGTTTGTGTGTTACATGCACAGCATTTCCTGGCACTTTGTTTATTTGCAAGGAGGTCCACAAGAACAACTATCAGTTTATAAATCCTTCATTGTGTTTTTTCTCATGAAAGTAAGGAACTCTGCTTAAAAAATGTCAGTTTCCACATTGCTTAATGCACATTTCAAATGGTCAGTTTATGCCTAAAGTTCTCCAGCGTAACCCTAGCTGAGTGGCTGTTTCAACAGCACGACAGCGCTGAGCTGTGGGGATGTGATCAATGCATGTGGCCCAGGGGGCCTGGTCACTGCCATAATGAGGAAGGGTCAAGGGTCGAGGTATTTCAGAGCACAAGGCTGCTGGTGATGGTGGCGAGTCACGTAAGAGGGAAAGTGAGGAGTAACTGCTGTTTATATAATAACACTTTTGTACCGATGCAGACACGAAGACATGACTCGGCAAACTGTTCTGCTTCACGGGAAGAATTTATGTTTCGGTTGAGTCACCCACCCTGACCTACTTGCTCCTGTACGTCCTCTGACCACTGCCGCGTTTTCCCATCCCTTCTAGTGCTCTCCCAGAAAGCTGGTGGGGTTCACAAGCCAAGGGTGACGTCATGACAGCTCAGTGTTACTGGCCTGTGTGCGTGTAGGGAGGGTCCGTGTGAGGCAGGACTGCAGGGATACATCGCTGTGAGGTCATGAGAATTATGGAATGTTTGCACAGGAGGAAAAGCGAGATGTGAGCGAGAGGGAAAGAAAAGAAAAAAATGGGCAAAACCCATGAAGAGAAACGTCAGCTGAGAGCAGCTGTTTTTGCCGACTACGGAGGGGATTTCGGTATTCGTGTGCAGGTCATGTAAACGCAAAAACACTCAGCCCTCCACCGACAGAATCCACCAAAGCATTTGCTATAAGAGGGCTTTACTACCCAGGCTGAGGGGCCCAGCTGGGTGGGTTGGTTAGTTGGCGAGGGTGTGGTCACCAACGTGCTCCAGCCAGGATGAGGGAAATGAACCCGCAGTGAACTGAATGTGATCTGGGCTGCTGGTGTCAGACAATACAACCTATTGTACTGCTGCGGCTGTAGAGCCTCATCATCAGCATAATGCCCTTTAGACCTCCCCTTCCCTCAACCCTCGGGCCCAAGCAAAGCCTTACCCACATGTGAACTGCTCCGAGCAGAGCCGCAATGATCCAGACACAAAATGAACAAGTCACACCACATGTTTGTGTATAAAGAAAGACACTGCAAGAGTTAACAACTTCCTCTTCAACTAAAGTTTTTGCTGTTGCAAAACACTTCCACTGTATAATTCAGACGCTGTTCGGGAGCTTTACATCCCATCACATGTTCTTCCTCGGTCGATGGAGTTGCCATGCCATGCCAAGTAAAGGAAACGTACACGTTCAAATTTACATTTTCATGAGCACTTTAAAAGTTTAGCTCTTTAATTAATGTTTTTATAAACAACAATGTTTCAAAATGGCAAAATGGCGAACAAACAGGGAATCATTGCCTGAATCTGCTGCTCCCGTTAGCCGTATAAAAGAAGCTTCATGGTGAGTTTCAGCTCATGGTTCGGCTACAGTCCTTCAACACAAACGTTTCGGTTTGCGCAAAGCGCTTACGACTGGCCACAGCCATCAGCTGTTGTTGAGTATGAGCCCTGAAAACCCACCGTACGCAACCCGCTCAGCACCACATAGCAGCAGACACAGTTAGGTGGCCAGCTGGTGAGCATAATGGAGCGTTTAGCAACTTCCGGTCCACAGTTTGGGGATTATTTTTGCAAAGGACCGTTTAAATTACATGCCACTTAAGCAAAGTACTTTTTGATCTCGTCTCAGGAAATTCTAAAATGTACATTCAGTTCTCCAGACAAAGTTTTAAAGTTTTATTTTGAATGTGTTGATCTCTGCATCCTCTACCTGAAGCAACTAAAATGCAGCACTTTTTGATATCAACACTGTGTTTACCCTTAACAAATACATCAAAGCCCTGCAGTGGAAAACAGCCACACGGATGAGCTTCTGTGACGGGGACACCATACCAGACACTGAATAGAGGACAGTAGCTTTACTGTGCCCAACACTTCTGCCTTATTTCCACTGCACGCTCCGGCTCAACTCGCTTTTGGTACCATGTCCTTTTCTCTTACATTTATTATTTCAATCAGGCGTAGTTTGAAGACTTTTGATTTCAAAATGGTAGATAGAAGTGCGCGTATGCCTATCTTGGCCAATATTCAGACTCAAATCGGTTTCAATAGCCAACTTTGCAGGTAGGCACAGGGATGATTTTCTCATTAACTCTTCTATATGCTTGATTAAATAATCCATTGTACACAGAACTGGTAACTTAGAGAAATTCCTTGAGGGGCCAGCACACCATAAAGCCCATAGTCAGTGTGAGGTTATGATCATGTGTTACAAGCCTAAATATAGCATTGTTCATGTGAAAGATTGTATCATATGATGAAGGAGTAGAGGGGGGTGGGCATGCTACTACATTGTTTTATTAAACTGAGATGGCTGACATAAAAATGTCTGAGAATATTCACTCTCTCCAAGTCTCCAGTTGCTCAACTGTTCTGTGGTGCATTATTGTGGATTCTGTCTGCCTACAAGGCCCAGGGCAGAGCTGAGAAAAGCCTACTTTGTGCACATAACTGTCTCCTTACGTCATGATAAGGCTTATGGGAAGTACTCCTATACGTTCCCTAGAGTGTCTGACTATGTGTGTGTGTCAGCTGTTACATCTGTGTTTTTTTTTAGGATGTGCACTTGCGAACATGAACATTTGGGCCCATGTATGCATGTTTTCGTCTCAGTTGTTTGGGTGCAAAACACACGGAAACCGGCACAAATTCCTACAGTTTTACTGTACAGAGCAGTGACACATCCAACCTCCCTTCCCCAATTCCATTCTTGTCTCCCCTCTAACCTTCATCAGGAAATGTGACGCAGTCGGGTTCAGACTCCTGTTGACGCCTTTTAATATCGTCTTCCTGTGGGGGCAAACAAATGGCTCGCTCTGGGAGGGGGGTAGAGCTCCGATGCCCGCTTCATATCCGCAATAACGGAAGAGTCAAGGGGAACTCCACCAATTTCACTCATAAGTCTGTTTACAGGTGTCGAAGAGTACTGCTGCATATGTGAAAAGATGTTGTACACACACACACACACACACACACACACTTTTGATATTTAGAGCTTATCTGTTGCTTCTCAAGTGCTCTCAGTATGGCTGAGCTGGCGGCTTGCAGCCAACGGCGCTAACAACGAATGAGAGCAATGCAGAGTGGCGGCCTTGAGCTGGCCGGTGGGGCACACTCACTTGCACTAAAGAAAAAGCAGAAAAAAAGAAGGCACAAACGGCTGGCCCGGCCATGTAAACAAAGAGTCTGGGATTAAAACACACAGACAGACTTATTTCTCGAAGCTCTTGTGGGCAAAGGGGCAGGGAGGGGAATAGTGGCATCCACACAGCAGTCAAAGAAAACATTCCCTCTCGTTTCCCGCCTTACGTCCAAGCTCTAAAGGGAAACCTTAAGCTCTGTCCATACCCACGTTCCCTTCTCTAGTCCGAGAGGGTCATGAAAGACTGACGTTTGTTCTGCAGTGTTTTTAGGAAGAAGAAGAAGAAAATACACCAAAAGTAGCCCTTTCAGGATGCAGCGAAGGTCAAAAATCCGCTGGCATCATGGAGTGAGCAGCTTTGCCTTGTCAAGCTCCAGCTGTCTGATTGGGTTATTGATTCAACCCATGACGTATCTCCCAAACTTGTCATTGGAGCAGCGAACTGATGAGAAATGGCCAAATTTTGCTGCCATCCGTTTGGCCCAGACTTTCAAACCCGGGCAGTTTCCCATATGAGGATTTCTGATGCCGTTTAATGACTTGGCTATCGAGCCCGGGGACATTATTAAGGCACCGCGGCTGGAAGGAATCCTGGTTGAAGTGACAAAGTAACGCGGCACAAAGTATTTACAAAGCAGTCAAATAACATGCTACACTCAAGCAGTGTAATTAAACACAGACTGTGGCACATTTTACTGCCGAGACGTGCTGGATTCAGGACTTCCTGGAGCTGATAAAGGAACGGTCCCCGTGTTCGCAGACATATCGAAGACAAACGTTATCAGGCGGCAACTAAGAATTCTTTAAATGACCTATTAGTCCGCAAATTACCCTCTTGTGTAATTGATCCATTGTTTGGCTTCTTTTTTTTAATGCTATTTATTCAGTAGATGCGATTCATTTTTTTTGGTCGACTAATCTATTATTTTTTGAAGATGTTTGTAGAGGGAACAGAGCTGTGAGCGGACAAGAAGGGGCCCTAACAAGAACCGTTGGGTGTTCAGTCAGCATTTCATGATGTTAGGGACTCACATGGAAATACACAAGAGGAACATTGGCTGTAAATATGAAATCCTTGGCCATCATCGCAAACAGACTTTTTTTTTTATCTTCATGCTCTTTTTATGAACACGATTGGCCCACTTCTGCATTTTCACGTGCACCCGAACATCACTTTGCTGCCTCTAATCAGAGTACATAAATGCCAACTGTTGTCTCACGTTTCACCGTCTTACCTCACACTCGACCTGCACACTCGCTTGCAAACAAGAACACCCGATTGCAAAACAAACGGGGAGTTAGGCACCTGTCTGATACGGGAGTCAGGACAGAATCAAAAGGTCACGGTGGCTGACCTTTTCAGTGTTATTAAAAAGTTTGACTTTTTTATAATGATCATCTGCGTTGGCTTGTCCTGAGACTTTCAATAATGGAGACATCTTACTTTGACGGCGTCGCTGAGCTTCGGTGACTCTCAAGAGCAAAGCAAAGGGTGAAGAGGCCCAGGAGATTGTGGGTGTTTCACCTCAGCACATAACCATTCCCACTGAGACACCAAGCCAGAAGCCTCACACTTTCACGAACAAGTAATGCCTGTTGGGAAGTGGGAATGTTGTGTGTGTGTGTGTGTGTGTTAGTTCATAACAAACACCACTAATGTGCCTGCGCCCACCTGCCTATGCTCCCTGTATCTGTACTCACAACACAGTGAGACCCACATCATGGAGCACAGACAAAGTGCAACATCAAGGTGACTGAACACCGCTGGAGCCCTCCGCACAAACCAGGAAGCATCCCATCATATATTATTAACCAGAGACAAACTATCCGATTCAACTGAGTGGTTGGTGGTTCCTCACAGGGCCACCAAAAGGTTCTTGAGAATTCAACAGGGATCTAAAAATGGCGCTTTCCCATAATTGTTTGATTCACTCTCTCTCTCACCGAGTTTATTTGACCAATATATAGTAATGTAATTTTGCCTGTTGTCCAATGAGTTTGTGTTGGAGTCATTTTGTAGTTCAAACTGGCGGTCCCCCATTTGGATCACTTGACCCTCAGATTGTTCTGAGAAGTCACAGGATCATTTTTTACTGTTGCATAAAAGTGTGTTTTTGTTCCTGGTATTTCCCTGCCTTTGCAGACTGAATACTACTACCTCATCGGCCTATAAGAAACAGTTGAAAAGGAAAACATAATTACTCTTTGGTAGACCCCCCCCTCCTCCTCACCCACCTCCCAGCCATTCCTCCCACACGCACACATTAGGAACCACTGGGTAAAGTATATATTATGGGAGGAAGTCAGATCATCAGCCAACACCCTGGTCAGACGATCAAAAGACCGCAGGTCAATAACTTAAATCAGCTCATGCACGCGGGCTGCAGGCCACCTCTCCTCCGTCCACTTACTTGTATAGACTCGTTCGCCATCGTCGTCGTCCCCGTTGCTCTGTTGTCAGCCAGTTTGCCGTTTCACGGGCAACCTGCGCACATGTGGGTCTTGTTCCTCGCGTCAACGTCTCGTCTCCTTTTCAAGACAACGGAAACCAGACGGTTGTTAAAAACGTCCGGGTATTGGTCCCGCGGGTGTTATCTCAAACTTTACACAAATAGTCAGTGTTGACACAAAGGCGAAAAAATAGTCAAGAGGTAATCCGCATTGTTGGCTCGCCTGACCGCGCCTGAATTGATCCTTCCTCTGCCGGGTTTAACCGACGTTAGCGCTCGCGCCACACAAAAAAAATTGCGTGCTGTCCGCACGTTTAGGTTTTTTGGAGTTCAAAACCCCCCAAAAGGACATTCGCGGTGTAAGAGCATCCGAACAAAACTATTGGGCTCGACAGTCATTGTTCATCCTGCCATTCAACAGCTAGCAAGAGCCCCGTGAAACCCACCGGCGGCGCTCCTCCGTCATGTCCTGCTGAACCCGAGCGGAGAGAAAGTCACATCCACGGGCGACATCAGACAAAAAGAAAGCCCCCTTTTCTCCGCTTTGGTTTTCCCGGGAACACCCGTGGGACGTGAACACGCCTCAGTCTCCGGGCTTCTTCACGTGCCACACAACAAAAAGAGAAGAGAGCCGCCTGTCAGCCCTTCACCAGCAGCTCACACACTCACAGCGAGGGACAATAGACCGCTAATCTGTCCGTTTAAAATCCCGCTAGCTTAAGCCAGGAATAAAACAACCACAAACTAGTTGTTCGTTGCGGTACACGGGATGAGTGGAGGCAACGTCTCGGCACGTTCACGCGGCGGTTAACTGACGGGAGAGCTACACATACCGCTTGTACGTTATGCCCTGCCGCGCGCTCCTGACGCTGGAGCAATGCCGCCCGGGCGTTCATTGGTCCAGGGTTGGGCGGCGGGGAGGCGCCCGGATGTACCATGTGACCGGCGCTAGCCATCGTTGTCGAGTGTAACTTCTTGACGAACCCAACTGTTGAATATGAACGGCGTGTTAAGTCTGACACGCAATGACAACGACACAGTGGTGGTATAAGTTTTCAGATCTTTCACTTGCATTAAAAGTACAGATTATGCAGATCTTGTTGAAATAATAAAGCCTCATCACTGCAGTGTTGCAGCAGTTAAGTGTAGGGCTAAATTTTATTAACTTATTCCTTAAATCTGCAAAGTAACCAAACTAAAGTTATGGAGAAACGGTTATCTGAAGAGGTTGAGCTGACCTAAGACATCAAACAGATAGATTTATACTGTGCTCTAATTGTATTCTGAGCTTTTAAGCAACAAAGGCTAATAAATAGCAAAGTTTTAGAAAAGAAAAGAAAATTAAGTCATCCTTTATTAATCCCCTCTGGGAAATTATTTTCTGCATTTGACCCATCCTTGGTTAAGGAGCAATGGGCTGCCCTGTGAGGCGCCCGGGAAGCAATTAGGGGTTAGGTGTCTTGCTCAGGGACACGTGAACTATGGGGGAACTGGGGATTGAACCAGCTACCTTAACGGGACGACAACTCATCCCCCTGAGCTACAGCCGCCCACTTCAACTTTTAAGTTTCATGGTGAAGGTCCAAGTCTCAAGTCCAAATCAAATTCCAAGTCTTGTTAGAGCAAGTCTCAAGTCAAGTCTCACTGTGGTCAAGTCCAAGTCATGTGTTGAGAAAATTTCACGTACCATGTAAAATGAACATGTAACACAGACTTTTTAACCGATGTGATCATTTATAACATAATAAAATAATTTTAAAAAGGATGCACAAACCTGAAAGCAACTAAAAATCAAAATACAGAGTAAACGATTGAAATTTGAATCTGAGTCCAGGTTTCGAGTCGAGAGTCTAACATAGCCTGTGTTTTTGTCAATAAAAATGCTCCAAAACCCAACTGAAGTTGATCTCATTCAAAATGCTACTAATATATTAATACAAAGCCAGTGTGTTGGTGTGTGTGAGAGAGAAATAGCCTAAAATAAGGTTAGGTAAGGTGATGTGTTGGTGGCGTGAGTGGATGCCTTTTGTAAATTTGACAGAGATGTTGAACTAGACTGCATTTGCATCATTGATTTGTTTAAAGGAAAATTAGCCAGCTGAAAGATCTGAAGGATTTAGAAACAGAGAGTGACCTCAATGTTGCAGGATACTCTCTAGATATCCTGATATATACACTACATGATAATCTGGCACTGAGTATGATTCCACTTCCTGTGAGTCAGAAGCAAGGGCATTCACATTTTAGGAATATTACAAATTCATCCACACACATTGATTCAATTTGTGGGTGTCGAGACGGTATCATTGCTTTATGCCGGAGTGACCATGCAGAACCTCTCTGTCTTGTTGTACATTGTTGTTTATTTTTTATTGGTCATAGAAATGATCTGACTGAATAGTCTTGATAAAAAAATGTGTAATGTGTCAAATGTCAAAAAGTGAATTATGCAAATGTTTGCATTGGTATTAGTAAGAAAGACGTTTGTTCCATTTACAAATAGAGAAAACAGGAAATCCTTACATTTCAGAAAACAACTTTTTCTTAAGATTAACTGAGCTGGTGTTCATCATAAACTGTTCAGCTTTAACATAAAAAACAAGGTAATTTTGTTCAAAATACTTGAGTTGATACATTTTTTTGTAATGTTAATGCCAACAAAAGCAAATATTAAAAAAAAAATGAAAACGAAAAGCACCTTGTTTTATTATTTCTTGTCGAGACGCTTTGACCTTTCACATCCCGCAGGACGGTGTGGACCACGGTCAGACGCCTGTGACAGGTAGCTTCACTGCTAGCTAGGTAGCTTAGCTCCTTTGTTATCAAAACTTTGTAGTTACCAGGCTGCTGCGTGGTTGCATGTTTAATAATATCGTGGAATGTTTTTCTACCAGACTCCAGTTAGCTGACTGACTCACAGTCGTCTCAGGTTGTTACTTTTCTAAATCTTGCGTGAATCGCTAGCATTGCTAGCAACGCTAGCAGTTAACTCGCTCGCCTTCACGTTACTTTGTGAGAGGATAACGGTTAACGGCACATTCAGAGTCGGTTTCTCTCAAACAATCTCGTTAATTCGGCGCTTTATTTCTCAACAGGTTTCTTAAAAATATTACTACCATACAGCATAAAGCATGACGAATCCTGAAGTTCAGGATGAGGTCCAGCTCGCCTGTGGCTCTCCGTCAGGACAACGTGGGTTCGGGGTCCTGCAGGAGGAGGAGGCGGGCGGCGAGAGCGAGGCGGACCGAATGGATGGTCTTCAAAACACCGGACACGGAGGTCCGATATAAACCGCATGCTTTGAAATTGTCACTTTTACTTATTGTAACATTACTCAATGTGACCACTCTTTCACTGTTTTGTTTAAAACAACACTGCCATGCACCACCGCTTTACATTCACATGGTGTTCATGGTCGAGGCTCATCATTTGTTTGCGTTTCAGAGGCGGAGGAGCCGCTGCCGTCCTTGCCTGTCGTTGCTCGGGCGCCACCTTGCGGTGACCACGCGGCCTGCAGCGGGGGCTCCTGCAGCTGTCAGGGCGTCAGATGGATGGAGAGGAGCCTACGGTCCATGGAGCTGCAGCTCCAGTTCCTCATGAGCAAAGCAGATGACTTGCACGACTGGCTCGTCAACGGGTAGGGTACTGGCTGCTCACGATGCACTGAAGTTGCACGTATTTTGGCAATTTCCTGATTCCTTTTGTGTTTGAGTTGCAGACAGGGTCACCTAGATAGAGAGGCCCTTGCTGCTGCAGTGCCAAGCCTCCTGTACACCTGTCAGCCTTACTTTAACCACCTGGAGTCCTCAAGCGTAGTGTCCCAGCACACCATTCTGCCTTATGACGTCTACACAAGGGTTGGTTCACCCTATACTTATTTACAAACATTTGTAGCACAAGAGTGTTGCATGATAATAAATACATTCCTTGGCTGTTTTTTTAGATCATTTCGAAAAAGTAAAAGGGATTTTGCCAAAATTGAATGTAAATCTAACTGAAAAGTTTATCATTTCCATCTCATGCAAAAAGCAAAAAGGTTTTAAAAAAAAAAATTTAAAAAAAGGATTTGAGCGGCATCCTGGGATTTGCTAAATGAGGCTTTTGGATAGTCGCGTTAGTAAATGAGAACATTTGTGTTCACTAAATGAAAACAAAGTTTAACAGAAACAACTCCTGTGTGTAGCGTGTGCAGCTGTTGGACTTCTCTCAGCAACTGTGTGACAGGTTGGAGCAACTGGTGTTGACCTACGCCAGCTATAATCTCCTCTGTCTGGACGAGACCAAGCCTAACAGGTACAAGTGGAAACACACACACAAACACACACACACGGGAAACCCAATATTCCCGTATTTAAATGGTTCATTTACTGAAGCAGCATTTGGCTCATTTGAAAAGCATACATTTTTCCTAATTTCTGTGAAATCTTTCTTTCATTTTCCGTCACAATAAGTCTAACTCTTCCCCCAGTGTGTCTCACTTCTGCGTGGGTCAGAGTCGGCTCGGCCCCCTGAGGGTGACTGCATTCCGCTACTGTAAGCCCACGGCGTACCTGGCCCGGACCGACACCGGCCTCTACAAACGCATGCGCTGGAACGTGGAGAGACTCCGAGACGAGCGGCAGACGGATGACGAGATTGAGGATGGGGACACAGAGTAGTGAGTCTGGAAGATACCTCCACCTTTATTTTTTTGGCTTCTGTTATACTTCTTGGCGTTTCTACAACTTTGACGGCTGATATACATCTCACCTCTTGAATCTCTCGCCATCGCCGTCCCATTCAGTTACTTCCTGTGTTACGAGGACATCCCCAACGTACACACAGACGAGGATAGCCAAGGCGTCTCTCATGGCAGCGTTGTTAGGATGTGGTCTATCGGTCAGTGGGTGCAGGTGATCCCCGCCACAGACGACATCTATGACTGGTATACAGATTTACATTACTTTTACATAATTGTTCTGTAGCTGCTTTTACTTTAAGAGTTTTTAATGCTCAGTTCTCTCGAGGGGATTAAAAAAATAGCTGATGGCAGTGGCTAAAAGCATCTTATGCGTTTTTTTTGTGTCCATCAGGATCTTGTGCGAGGTTCCTCAGGCCAACTATCACAGGCTGTTGTACCTGGGCAGCATCGAGCCGTCGAGCTGCTGCGCTACAGACTACCTGCAGCAGCTGCTGTTGTCACACCAGACACAGGAGTGACGGCGGTGATGTCGCGCACGTCTGCCGTCTCCGGGTTGCGCCGATCCCGATGGTTTGGCAGGAGGAAGAACGGCGCGTGAAAAGCGACCAGACCAGTTTAGATCACGATTTTCAAAGCTGGTCAAGACGCAGATATGCATCGCCAAGTTCATGAGGGATTCTAAGCTCGAACAGCTGGACATCGGAGCAGAAACATCCGAGTAGAAGCCACAGAACTGTAAAATGTGAGGATTTCTGCCAGATGCATTCAGGGCCTGTTAATTTTTCCACATTGAAAAGCTGTTCTTTATAATGCACTGTGACCAGTGTTAGTTTCCAAAGAAAAGTTTTATAGTAGACGTAGTTTTATGCCTTGCACTGTGATGAGTCTGTTTAACTCCCGATGTTTGCTGCACACTATTTAGTCACTTTAATTTGTTCATTGGGTTAACGTGGAGATTTTATAAGAGATTGTCTATATTTTAGACACTTTTTACAACAGTTCCAGCATATTTAAGTCTATTGTGTTGTAAAGAAGTCCAGAAATGTTATATAAAAAAACATTTTATTTACATGAAACTTGCATTGACATAAGTACACACAATTACAGACATCCGTCTACCAGAGTCAAAATAAACACAAATCTTTACATTTTAAAAACAAGCTGCCATGATTTGGGCTCCTCCATCGAGGGTTGCCCATTTACTTCACTCAAAAGGCCTCACTTAGTTTAATAAATTAATATTTAAAATGTGAGATTCCTTAATCTTTGAGCAAAAGGTAACGCATAAAGTTTGTTCACTCACAGTTCAGTCTACTGTGTTCAGTTTGACCTTGGAATCATTCAGCTTACAGTTCATAAAGAAGTTAATTTACATAACAAAAGGATCAAAGCTACCATTTACAACCACCATTCTTCATTTAATAAAAATCTATATATGACTCTTAAAAGGGCTGCTATACTTCTAAATCTCTAGAGTACAAAAGTAAAGTGGAGTTTCCTTTCATTACAGTGAACAGTCTTTTGAAACGATGTACACAAATGCTTACAAAAACCATCACATGGGCAGGTTTAAGAAAGCACATTTAAAAAGTCCAGCTTTATAAAATAAAATAAAAAATGCAGTGAGCATAATGCGTCTGACCCGGAGGACGGGGAAGCAGAAGCGTAAATACCCGTCTGCTTCTCAGCAGCTGCACATCGCTTCGACAAGAGAGCAGACAGATTAGTGGGCAATGTTGAGGGAATCAAGAGGGAGGAAGGAGTCAAAGTTAAAGCACCGGATGCAGATTCATACTGCTTTCAATTCAAACCTGTCTTTAAACCCGGGAGGTCACAGCGAGGCTGGGCGACTGACAAAACGCACAGTACAGACAGCAGCCCGTCTCACAGCACAAACATGACCGTTTACAACACGCACGGCTGTACCACAACTCTTCACAGTTTTAACAATACAGTTAATACCCAGAATGGCCCGACATTGAACCCAACGTCATGTCTCGCAATAAAAGGGGAACCCTGACCTTTGCAGCCGTAGCTGTTAAACCCCGGAGTTGGTCTTCGAATGTAAAGTCTGTGAAACCTACCGCACAAGCGTAGAAGGCCTTGTATGATAATCGCCTTTCATTTGTCTGTAATCCCCAACAGATCATCTAAAATGTGAGCATGATAATCTAAGGGGGACTGCACACATGGCTCTAGAGCAGTGGCCACAAAAAGGCCATCAGCAGGATTTAGTCGACACACTGTTTTAAAAGCTCATTAGTACCCGACTCCTGTGTGTCGAAAGGAAACGATTCCACGTCGTACCGACCTTTAGGAAAGATCTGTGCGGTCCAAACGGCTCAGACTGAGAGCATGTAGGGAAATGAGGATCCTCCTCATCTCTTGAACACAGTTCTGTGGCATCAGTTTGCAAATATGAAATACATTATAGCCAAGCCTCCAATAAACATTTAAATTGGTACAAATTTACAAGACTGAACGGGATTAAGTGCAATCTCAGAATCTTTCTTCGCTTTTCAGTAGCACGACATATCCAGTGCATTCTTATTTTTAAAATAAGGTGATGAGGAGTTAACTTCAAATAAAAAGGGTTACAGGTGAGGAACACAAAGTAAAAACAACCAAATCTATCAGTCAGTTTACCGTCGATCGTAAAGTGTCCCATTACAACCCTGTTAGTCAGTAGCACTGGTGCATCACGGCATACAGTCAAGTATTCACGTGGTTTTAGGTGTATTTTAAAAAGGATTGAAATGTAATATTGTCGTCAGAGTTTGTGTTTGCAAACATTGATGTGCGAGAGGTGCCGAGTTCAGCTTTGTGTCACGTTTGCATTTCTCTACTTGTGTTTCTGTGGCAGAGCTAAAACCTAAAGTTATTCACAGACAGCACCAGAGACTTTCTTGCCCCAAGTACAGACTCACAGGCGGAGTTGTAGACGCTGGACTGACTACTTACCTCGACTGCACCTGTGATCCAATCTTGGCTGTGGTAGCTAGCCTGAGTCTTGATTCAGGGCAAGAAATGTTCTTTACCTTCTTTTTTGCAGCATGCAAGCTTGGACAAACAGTCAACAATTGAACTGCAGTGCCACCAAGCAGTCGCACCTGTGCCGTTTTTTTAACAGTACACTTGCAAATCCATGTCTCTCTCAATTGAATCTATGGCAGTTGTTCCAACATTGCTACCCCTTCAAGTAAAGCCCCGTTTATCACGTTGCATCTGTCTGCAGGTTGTGACCGGATCTCAGCTTGTTAAGTTTGAATAATCAAATATATTCAGTAGTTTCAAAATAATTCAGCAGTTTAAAAGAAGAAGAAGAAAAAAACATGTTGCTCAATAACCACTGATCTACAACACTAGTGTATGGGTCTAGCTCCAGGGATGGGCAGAATATGAATAGAATCTACTGTCCATCTTGTTGATGCCATCGTGGATTTTACTCACTTTCTCCCAGGCTCTCTAAAATACTTGGGAATGAGTTTAAAACAATCTTTACCATTCAGTGCAATGTGATGGACATCAACAAAGTGATCGTCTTAAAGATCAAATTTCTTCTAGTTATTGCAATGAATTGCTTGCCTCCCACATTGCCCAGCCCCTGAAGTAAATAGGTGCATTTGCTCAAGAGTACAGTGAATGTGGGTCGCTCTCCATACGTGCGCGTGTCACCTTATTTGTAGTGTGCCTCTTCTAGTTTAGGATTCCTGTGGTTGTGTAAACAGACAGCCCTCGTGTCACTTCCCTGTACGAGTGTCGCTAGCGTTTCACAGTACTGCCGCCGTAGCGCTTCAAGTGTTCCGCGCTCTCGTCCCTCAGTGGTGAGTCTCCAGCTCCACCACGGTCCACTCTCCCTGCGGGGAGCTCCCGGTGGCCTCTGGGGAGAAACTGCTGACGGAGGTGACGGTGGCAGAGGGAGGCGTGAGCGGCGGCAGCAGGCTGGGCCACAGGCTGCTCTCCAGGGGGCTCAGCGTGCCGCCGGCTCCCCCCGGCAGCAGGAGCAGGGACGAGCAGCCGTCCCGGTTCAGCAGCAG
Source organism: Clinocottus analis (assembly GCF_023055335.1). Classification (NCBI taxonomy): domain Eukaryota; kingdom Metazoa; phylum Chordata; class Actinopteri; order Perciformes; family Cottidae; genus Clinocottus; species Clinocottus analis. The sequence goes on along the minus strand of NW_027176009.1, from coordinate 844,129 downwards.
GGTTTGATTGATCAGCTGCTGGACGATGTCCACTTTCTTCCCCCAGTCCAGGTCCAGGGGCGCAGGTCGCTCTGGAGACTCGGGAGGGCCAGGGGAGGAGCTGTCTCCATCCTGGGAGGGGTTGCTGGACGTCTGAGGCGAGTCTGGGAGAGGAGGGGGGCTCTCGGTGGACGGCGACGAGTCTCGATGTTTGTATTTATCCAACGGCACGCAGTCGCCTGTCTCGCCGTTGGATGTCTCTTTTCTGGGCTCCTTCTTCCCTTTGGTGGGGTTGAGCTCCTTTATTTCCTCTTCTGCCTCCTCTTCGTCACTCGTCTCCAGGGCTTCGTAGATGGTGCAAAGGCCAGAGGAGGGGGACAGCAGCACCGTCTGCCCTTTATTAGACTGTTGCAGCTCTTGCTGCCACTGCATGATCTGTTGCCGTTCCTTCAGTTCCTGTTGCTGCTGCTGCAGCTGCAACTCAAGGTCTCTCCTCTGCTTACGCTCCTCCTCTTTCCTCAATCTTTCCTCCTCTTCCTTCTTTGTGGCGTCGGCCTGCTCTCGCACCTTCTTTTCCAGCGCCTCCTCATTCCTCTTTATCTCCTCCTCGGCTTCCTCCTTCTTCCTCCTCTGCTCCTCCTCCTCCCTCGTCTTTCTTTCCTGCTCGGACTCCTCCAGAGGCCTGCTCTGCTGATCCCTTCGTTGCTGCATCTCCAGCAGCTGCCTCTGGTGTTGCTCCAGCCGGCGGAGCTGGGGGCTTAGCGCCTGTTGGACGAGGCTCCTGGGCGGGAGGTCAGCACAGGTCAGCCTGGGCGGGGTGCCGGCGACGGCTGCCGCGTTGAGGGGCTTCAGGATGTCGCAGTAGGTTCTGGGGTAAGCAGAGTGATCGCGGCGGTGGGGTAGCGCAGTGAGGCCTGTGTGTGAGAGGAAGCGGGGAAGGAAGATTACAGTGGCGTGAGGTTATACAACAGAGCACAGGCAGCAGGACAGTGACAGCAGTGCAGTGAGTACAAGCAGGAGGGTGGAGAGAGGAAGAAGGGGATCATACTCGCTGAAGGAATAGGGAAAGCATTGTGAAGCCCAGCCCAAAAGGTCTGCCAGTAGCCTACAACACCAAACTGACTGGCATTTTTTTTTTTTTGTGTGGACTTTAAACAATTGACAGTGGGACATTGTCAGAACGTTGTGCAGCAGTGACAGATACAGCCTGCTATAAATATTCAGAGGGGTGAAGGCACAGTATGTGTAAAAATGGTAAACACACCAGAAAATAGTGACCTTAGGTCCGGTGACTGGGGGTGGAGAAATTTGTGCAGAGAGCGTGTCGGGATTTTTTTTTTTTACATGTAACTTTAAAAAAAATTTTTTTAAATAAACACCCAAAAAATAAAGATTTGTGTGCAAAAACAGCAGCCAACTTCCTGTATATGCAATCACTATCAATTATGGTGAGACAAACCACAGAAAAAGTGCATTGCGAGCATAAACCGTCGCCGCCCGTGAATGGAGTTTATAGTTAGTCAACCAGTGATTCATGCAAAAGCTCTCCATGCATTTATAGACATCCAGCATCACAAGAAAAAAAAAAATAGAGAATAGCTTGGCTTTAGAAGGAATCCCATTAAAATCAACCCAGGTACATCAAGTTCTAGAGCCAAGCTATTGGCTGCCCCCAGAACAGACCAATCCAAAGTAAAGTAATGAAAGTCAAGGTGTGTGCAACAGTGACATGCATAAGCATAAGTTAACATTAATACAGTGGCAGCAAGAATGCTAAAAAAAAAACTGCAACACACCCAGAGTGGAATTAAAGTAGCAGCAGAAGGAGCAGGGTTGACTTCTTAATCTTGAGGCTGGACGACGAGATGTCAAACTTCCTTATGCTGCTTGAGAGGCCAAACTACTCATCCGTGGATGAGAAGGTCTGGTGCCGTTGGTAGTCGACTCGCAGCAGATCCTTTTCCAGTTAATGTGATTTTCCAGACTGACGAAGTCCTTGAGGTAGGCCGTGAGTTCCACTGACCACAATACATGTAGGAATGTTTCTGCCTGAGTGTATGTATGGCAGGAGTAAAAGCAGTGATTGGCTAAGTTTATGGGATGTATATAGCCATTGGTAGACAAGTGGAAGTGTGTAGGACCTTGAAATGAATGCCGGTGGTGTTGACCATAATTATGCCACTCCCAGAAGCCCACTTCAATAAAACTGTACGGTGAGAGTACGTCATGGTAGAAATCTAATCTTTATTTAAAGTTTTAAAAGGTTCATTACTCCAAAAGATGGATAAACATAAGAAAATAAAAAAGCTTGGGGGGGGTACAAGTTAAAGTGCAAGAAGAGATGAGTGATCGGGGATAAGGAAGATTGCCTGTATCGTAAGGTAGGGAGTGAAATCAAAACAAGAATATACAATCAAAACACATCGGCAGTTATCAATTTTTTTGGTAAAAAAAAAAAAAAAAAAAGGGATAAATACACATGAAAAACATGTTAAACAGTTAATTCCACCTTTCTTTTGTTATGCTTAATTTTTCCTCTTTAAGTAAGAGCTGTACAGACAAAGTTAAATCCATGCCAGTTCAGGACAACCACATGATTCTGTGTTAAGTCAAACAGACACCAAAACCCAGGCACGCTCACACATTAGGAGTAAATAGTAGTAGCTATTGCACATACAGGAATTTAAGCCATATACTCATGAAAATGTTATACCAGAGGGAAGTGCAACTGCTGTCCTCTTTATGTCTTCCCTTTCTTTGCTCTCTGTTTTTTACTTTTTTAATACTTTGATTACGTCCACCCCCAGAGATTTTGGGACAAACACTGACGACAAGAGCGACAACGGTGAGATATAGTGGGGAGGCTGGAGCGGGGCCGGTGGGAGTTAAGGGGCATTGCTTGGGCTGTTAGGGAGATGATTAACTATACATTACCTGCAAAAGAGTCAGTCTTTTCACAGATAGCAGAATAGTAGGGAGGCTGGATGTCATCGGGGTTCTCCTCTGGTTGCTGCAAAGGGCTTTCAGTTGACGAAGGGTCCAGAGCTTCCTCGGGCCCCGCCGCTTCCTCCCCGACTTGCTCAGCGGACTCCGCATCCTGCTTCCCACAGTCGATGTACTGCTGCTCCACGAGGCACGGCTGGGTGTGAGGCTGCAGGATCAGACCGGGTTCCTTGGCCTCTTCAGGTAGCTCCTCCAGGGAGAAGATGCCCGGGCTTTTGATGCAGCTCTCTCCTGTGGACTGAGCATTGGAGTTCGAGGCCGTGGTCATGGTGTCAAAGCCGTAAGAAGCAAACGATGTCGCGGAAGGCGGGGTGGTATCTTCGCCGGGGCCGACCTCCATGGTGGCCTCCTCGACCTCATCCACGATGGACAGGCAGCGCTGGGTCGGAGGCTGGCTGTCAAAGACCATGTGTCTTACCACCAGACTTTCGGAGTCGTCCAACAGCGCCTCTCCCTCTGTGTCACTGGCCTCATCTTCTGTTACAGATGTCGAGGATTGGTTGGAGGTGGGGGCAGTTGCAGGGCCTCCCAGGACTTCGTCAGCGGGCAATGTCTCTGCCTCAGCTTCTTCCTCTGCTTCCTGGTCAGGCTGTGTGGAGAGAAGCGAGGCTTGCACATCTTGTGGCGGAAGCTTTCCGTCTCGATTGTAGTCACAGAGTTCCTCGGGTGTGCTAGTCTCGCTGCTCAGAGTGCTTGACAGAGACATTCCTGGGGCAGAGAGAAGAGCTGGGGCCATTGTCTGCATCAGGGCGGGGCAAGACTGATCCATGTTCATCTGGGCCTCTACATTTTGTGGCTCATCTTTGATAGAACAATGGGGGACTTCTCGGTTTTCAGGAAAAAAAGACGCCGAGCCGAGTTCTAGCCAAGCTTGGGTCCGAGTTGGGGTGTTTGAGTCTGCTTGCCACGGATCTGCCAAGGGGCTTGCTGCAGCCGCTCCTGCCACCTGTGCGGGCTGGGAGGCGTGCTCAAGGCCCTGCTGTGGCTGAGGTCCTCCCCAGGGATCAGCAAACTGGTTTGGTTGGTCCCACTGAGCAGCCATGGCGCAGGGCAGCAAAGGAGGGGGCGGGGGCTCTACCACTTTGTTCAAGTTGTCCAGCCTTTCATCTTCAGCAAAGTCATCCTCATCTAAATTCCCATAGCTTTCCAGCCCACTCTCTGTCACCCCCTCACTCGCCATCTCCACATCTTCATCCTCCTCCTCTTCATCCTCATCATCTTCCTCTTCTTCCTCATCCTCCTCATCTTCAGCTACGTCATTGTCATGCCTGAGTCTCTGAGGTTCGTCTGCTCGCTCTGAGCCCACATCCATGTCACACACCCGATCGTCGTCGTCATCTTCGTCGTCAAAGTCATTCGCCGGTATGTCAGGAACCTTCTCAAAGTCAGGTGAACCTGCTGATGCTCCCTCCATGTCGATGGCTCCTTTAAGACTGCCATCTCCCAGGTCATCCATGCTCTCTGTTCCCTCGAGGACACCAGGGGCACTCAGTTCAGACGCACCCTGCTGGCTGCCGCTTACCTCCTCGGAGTCCAGCTCAGAGAGCAAAGCGCCACCCGCCCTCCAAACTGACCCTCCTACTGGTCCGGCAGACCCGGGACGAGACTCCTCCGTGGGCTGTGTGGTTCCACTCATTTCAGACACAGAAACCAACTGGCTTCCTTCCCTCTCCTCTTCATCTTCCTCCTCATTTAGATTGGTGAGGGGAACCATTAGAGAGATGGCATTCGCTGCTGCCGGTTGGGCCTTAGATGGGGAGGGGCTTTGATTTGTTAACAGACAAACAGCCTCCTCTGATAGATCTGAAGAACAGGCCACTGGCGGTAATGCAGGCTCATCTAGGGCAGGAGTTTGCTCATCTAAGACAGGAGTCTGCTCCAGGGGTAGAAATGTTTGTGGTAAGGCCGTCTTGACGGGGCTTTGTGGAAGAGAGGAAGCAGCTGAATTTCTTTGAGCGGTCTCTTCAGGTATCACCTCTGGTGTAGTATCCTGGGCCAAGACCTGTATACTGTCGTCCTCTGGTGCGGGATGATCATCAGGGAGAGATGGTCCTTGTGGGAGAGACTCTGTCGCCTCCGCTTGTGTTGCTGCTAACACAGTCGCTGCTGCACCTGCACCTGCAGCTGCAGCTGCTGCACCTGCAGCTGCACCTGCTGCACCTGCACCACCTGCAGCTCTCTGTGAGTCTACAGCAGATTTGGTAGTAATAGAAACCCCTGTCTTCTTTGCAGCATTGAAAGGTGAGACAGCCAGACTGGGTTTGGATACACGTTTTGCTTGTGAGATCTTGCCGTTTGCAGGTCTATTGATTGGAGAGGCAGGAGGGGTCCGACCAAGGGGCTGCTTGTTATAGGTGTGGGACCAAACAGTCTCTACAGGTTTCTTTGAGAGAGAAGAGTTTGCAGGTTGAAAAGTTTTGGACTGTGGCATTTTGGAGCCTGCTGCCTTCTCGGGCGTGGACCATTTGGATGGGTTGTGCTTTACGGTGGCTGTGGGTTTAGATGGTTCGAGCTTTTTGGTAGCAGCAGATGTTGTAGCTGCGGTAGGTTTCTTTGCCACTGCGGAAGGTGGTCGACTGACATCTGGTGCAAACAGAAAAACAAAAAAAACTTCTAATTAACATTTTTATTTAATTACAGGTTATCCAAATGTAAATGAAAATGTTTCAGAAGACAGTCTCACGGTCAGGGCGAGGTGTAACGCCTTAAGGCTGATTTATACTCGTGTTTTACGCAGAGACGCAAGCACGCAAGACACACATGGCCGCCCTTGCGTGGTCAAATCGTGGTCAAATGTGCGTGCGTCACCCCAAATTTCTGACTATCCGTCAAAGCAACGCAAGCCCGCAAGGCTGTGATTGGTCCGCTATAATACTACTGTTTTTAAAAGCCATAGCAGAAACTCAAACAATGGATCCCGTTGAAGAACGTTTGGCTGAAGAGGTCCGCAAATTTGAGCATTTATATAACCCGTCTGACGGAGTATAAGGACACGCAGATGGCGGTGAATTCCTGGAGGGAGATATCGGTGAACGTTGGTGTGCCGCCTACTGTTCTGGCGTATGGAAAACACACGGGGACTATAAACCAAAACAAGTCCGTCAATCCGGCTGCGTGGCCAGCCGTAGTTGTAGTTGCAAGAGTATAATTCGCCCTTTACCTTTCTTTACAGCAACAGGTTTAGGAGGCAGTGCCGCTGTGGTTCTGCCTGTAGAGGGTGCTGTGGTGACTCTGGAGGCAGCGGTTTTGGCAGTTGTAGTGGTGGAGGGCTTGAATGTGGATGTGGTTGGCCTGGATGTAGTGAATGCAGGTCGAGATGTCAAGGGACCTGCAGCAGGCCTGGAGGAAGACGAAACAGAAACTTGTCTAGTTGGCATACAAACGCTTAGAAAAGAAAGAAAGTAGTTGCAGTTTATTTTTTGTAGCCCATTTGCTTTGTTGGTAAAGATCCAAACATGAAATCTGATGCTACGCCGTGACAAGCATAAATAAATGACCTCTGCTAATGTAAACCACTAAAGCGATTTCAACAATGGGAACCCATTAAACACAGAACCATCAATCCATTGCCACACTTCAATGCCTCATTCATTTCCCAATCACTTCCAAGACACGAGGACACTGTGTAATGAGCAGGATGACGAGGGAAAAAATAGAAAGATGGAAGGGGAATGGAAAATTTGAATTGGAGAAGTATGAACTGAGGCCACAAACAGTGACAAGGAGGTTGTGGGGACAATGAGTTGTGGAGCGGAGGGTACCGAATGCTGCAAAAAACAATAAGAAGAAGGAATTAAGATGAGCAAAGAGGAAGGAAATACAGGACAGAAGGATATAGTTAGAAAAGAGGAAAGTGAGAGATCAGCCAAGAACACATACATCAAGGGAGGAAGGAAGATACCAGTCTTAAAATCAATCTCATTTTAAGCTCCTTGTCTACTACTGCGTTTGAAGGAGTTCCTGTGTTTGTTCTAATTCACTCAATCACTACAACTGCAGCTAGGCTAAAGCTATTTTACCAAGCTAATTGAGGTTTTGACTGTATAATTTTATTGAAAGACTAAATTATCCTAACAATTTATTGCCCAGGTCTCAATCTCATGCCAGCAGTAGTGGTCGAGTTGGTTTGTAACCGTTACCACATCTGTTTTTTCCTGATTATGCGTTTGGATCTTTGGATACATCTTTTTATTTGCTTTATTCAAAAGAGAATACAAAAGGGCAATGGAGGCAAGCCTTTTTACTTAATAGCCACTTTCTTTTGCGACGCACATACAATGTAGTTGCAGGAATATTATGTACGGCGGCTAGACTCAGTTCATCCACTGCTTCACTGAGGGCCGTTTGACCAACAGTCCTGCTTTGAACAGATCTACTGAAGCAAGCAGTTACGAGTATTCCCATGTGCCAACACATTGTTACAGGATTCAATTTGATCACTGAAAGAGATTCGGCAGTAATGTGTGTGTGCTCCAGACTAAAAAGGTGCAGCGATCTCAGCAGCAGTAACCTACATACAAATCTGAATGTTGCTTAATGCTCGATGAACTGCAGCTGTACTCAATCACTGGGAAAAGCATTTTGAGTAAAAGCTCCAAAGCGTGTTGTGAGGAAATGGGACCCGTAATACATTCAATTTGGATTCATAATGGCAGTGATGAAGTGGCTAAAGTTGAATATTTATTTTGGTCATTACAGGCGTGTGGTGTATTAAAAAAAAAACACATTTTTTTAACTTTGTTTGTATTGGTCCAAGGATTTCTCTTTTTACAATCAGAATTGGGCCTACAATTACAATTGTAGTTCAAGCCATCATTTCTGTACTTAAACCTTGGTGTGCAAACACAAAACCTCAGCGTAGTACATAATTAGTACAACATCCGTTTCCATTAAAAACTGAAATCTCTTTCACAGCAACCAACAGCTCCATAATCAAATTCAACTGTCATGATGAACCGTGTGACCCCGCCACCAATTACAACGATCCCCGATTATGTCTTCTTACGGTCTGCCGACATAGTTTGTGATTACATCATCTGCCGACAGAGGCAGACCGACTTTGATGGCTTCTAGTGGAGTTGCCCGCACACAGATGCCGCTCCCACATGACAATAACAATTACAATGGCTATTTGTTTCTCCAGGAGCAGACAACCACTGCACAGACATGGACTCGTATGGATACTCTACAACCCAAATCTTCTGTCTGATAGCAGCTTGTTAATGTGAAATGGAAGCATGTTGGAGAAGTCGGCTCCAAGTGAATGTTGGGTAATGAGGAAGAGCCGAAGAAAAAACAACCAAGGAGATACAAACTGCAAAACAAGAGTAAAAAAGGGCACAGGTCTGAACTTGAGCAGATAAACAGAAAAGGCGCATTAACTCAGGGCGTTTTCATATGTACTCCTGCATGCAAACTAAATATGAATCGACAGTAGCATTCCATTATGTCCGCATTAATTCCTGATGCAATTGAGCGAATTACTTTCTTTCTGGGAAGAGTGAGTGAGACTGACAGATGGAATAAAGATAAAAAGAGTTAAGGGATGGGAATAAAGAGGGTGATGAGAGGTCACAGACACAACATAACCCCAACCCTTCCATTGTTTTATAATGAGTTATAACTCATGATCCACATGGGTGGCACAGAGAGGAGACGACCCACTGAAGCCTGTGGGTGGTGGCTTGTGGTTCTGCTGTTGGTGCATTCACATGGATTACGTTTCCTGCCGGTAGAGGGTTGAAATCAATGTAAATAACAGTCCAAAGGGAGAATGAGAGGCACTACGCAGCCATCTACAGGAGGTCAACGACCAAACACAAGGTCCTCTTAAGGACAAAGTCACTGTTGTCTTTTTTTCACAGACAATATTCTCAAATGTTTAGGACAGATGCAACAACACACCCGTGGTAATAACATACTGAGCTGTTTGGCTGAAAATCAAAGTGCAAACATGATCGGGGTGGGGGTAATGAAGCCACACCTACTCCGTCCATCCTGTCCTTCTTTGCTCTCGTTTCCCCTCAAAACACAGCTGGGAGGCTCGACTCTCTTGGCATACCCGCTGCTGTAGATTTAATTATTCTGCTTTAATCAAGCCAAAGAGAAAAGAGAGGGCATGGCCAGAAAGACACTTTATACCAGCGGCAGTAAGCTCATCCTGCAACTAAAATGCAGTTAAAGTACACATTTTTCTCTCCTTGGCGGTTTGCCCCCCCCCCCCCCCCCACCCTCATTGCTTCAAGGGCCCCCTTCCAAGACAACAAATGGAAATGGATCACCCTAACAATACCTTGTTTGGCTTGTAGGCTGTCCAAAACCAGCTGCGTTACTCCTGAGTGCAGCACACATTCCTAGGGTTTGTGTGGACCTTCAGTTATCTCCTTGACAATACAGAGTGCAGGCTCGGTGGAAAGTCGACATGAAGTGTTGCAGCCAAATAATAGCATGGCAGACAGTGTTGGCTCTTATGAGGCCCAGGGCACCCTCCATCACTGAGATAGATACCATGGGCCTTTTTTTGTTGCAGGCAGTAATCCTGCTCTCTAACAGTCATGGAGAAATGACAGCTTTAGATCTAATGGGACAAGTAAACCGTAAGATGAGACGGGAAGATAAAAGAGCAAAACAGTAGGATAAAGGTCAGGCAAATTGTATGTTTTTGTGCTATTTTGAAAAGTTCTCAAAAGCAGTCCATTAAGTTTTAGAATGATTGAAGGAGCATCCTGTATCTGGGGGACCACAAAGTATTACATCTACCAGCAATTCTGTCTATTCCCAATTGGGATCCCCGTAAAAATAAAATCCTCATCAATATAATCACTATCCTTCTGGTGTTACACATCCACACTCTGAATGTTACAGTCTATGCATGCAGCTAAATGATGAATGTGTTAGAAATATGGGGACAGCTCGCTTGAAGTTGGACTGTAAAGAGGACTTGAGGAAATCTTGGCCAAATGCCCGGTACTGTACATGCGAAAGAATGACGAAAAAAAAAAGGGAGTGGGGGATGAGGATGAGGGAGAAGAATGAATGAGGGGGTTGGGGTGGACAAAGACTGATTGCTCAGTCAGTGCAAGGACACCACAACCCATCGTTGGAGGAGAGGAGCATAAAGCAGGTGCCAAATTTGTACAAAAGTTGGCTTCTACTCCAGTCTTCATCAATCACTGAGACATCCTCCGGACCCAACGACCGTTTGGGATGGGTGTGAGAAAAAGGAAAGTTGGGATTTTACTGTCAATGTAAATATAACATATACTGGGGAAAGAGGCAAAAATGAATGGCTGTATGCAACTAAAAAGGTGCATGCATGTTTATGCAAAGTAACAACACTGAAACAGTCATGCAACATTACTGCGTAGAGTAAGACTGCACATTAATCTCATTAGGTAGTTGGCCAAACCCTTTAACACCATTTAATACTGTTGCACGTATTGCTACAGATTATTAGAGCCATCGTTCTCAGTGTCATGACTAATGCAAGTCACCGCTTGCGCTGAGAGACGGTTTGTTGTACTATCCATCTGTGGCAGAGAGTCACACAACTGCTGCTATTGCTGCTGCTATTGCTGCTGCTATTGCTGCTGCTGCTATTGCTGCTGCTATTGCTGCTGCTGCTATTGCTGCTGCTATTGCTGCTGCTGCTATTGCTGCTGCTATTGCTGCTGCTATTGCTGCTGCTATTGCTGCTGCTATTGCTGCTGCTATTGCTGCTGCTATTGCTGCTGCTATTGCTGCTGCTAGACGAAAGGACTAAACACGCCACCGACTTTGACATCACATGCAGGTGGCACGAAATGAAACACGCTCTGTCCGTCACAAGGTAAGACACCGGCTGCTTGAGAAACAGAGAGGACACCGGGAGAACGGCAGAGAGCCGAGTGCCTGATGTCACGTCCTGGGAAACGAGCCAGGAAATGGCCGCAGAGGGATGATGTGCCTCTGTAATCAAACTCCAACACTTGAAATGTCTGATCTGATTAATTCATAGGAAGAGGACTCCATGTACACACCCTTCAAGACACACCCACATAGTATACAGCATAAATAGCAACCACTCCCTGCTTGACCAATCATTAGCTCTTGTTTTTAACATTATCCAGCAGCAAAAGCAAACTGTAGTCAATGAGTCGCGGCCTGTAACGACCCACTGTGGAGAACCTGCGGAGAAGGTCCAGAGCCCTGTAGCTCCGCCCCCACACAGAGCACCGTTCGCTTACATTTTATTTTATTTTTCAATTTTGAACACAATAGTGTTGCATGTCAAACTGAGAAATGCTCCCCCTGTAAAATAGGAAATTGGGACTTTGATATCTACAATGGCAAAAGAGCGTAGAAATTCGTGCCATTACACACAAATGGACCTTTATTTTACTTCTTAAAGTACCGAATAAATCCAAAGACTGTGCTGCTTCAGAATTCTGAATAACGCAGCACATTGTTCCTTTATTTAATAAAAAGATCATCAAGAGGGGAGACAAATGGAGAGATAATTTAATCAGGCCACTCTATACAGAACACTACATCTTGTAGAAAGATGGTAGAGTGGTGGATTATAGTTACGACGCTCTATAACAGAACACTTTATTTAAACAAATGCGATCGCATTAAGAAAGTTAACTTTTAATCATATTATTTTACAAATTTTTGAAGAAACCACCAGCTGCTAATTAGGTTTGGCAACATTTTTATAAAAACCTGTATTTTGTCTGGATATCTCACATTTCTTTAGCGTAAAAAACACAAAAAACTACAAAAGAAGCCTCAGAAACAAAAGCGTCCGATTTGAAATGGAAGTAAACGACGCGGCCAACTATGAAATTATGCAACAACCAAACTGATCATTAGAGAGCGTTTACTGCTACGAGATCCTGCTCTACCCAAACCACCAGCTTAGTATGAGAGGGATTATGATCTGAGTCAATAGCTCTGCCCTGGGGAGGTGGGGCTGGTTTCTGCCTGGGGGTCTGTTTGGAACAAAGCGGTAATTCTTCAGTAACACTGCCTCCGTTAAGGCCCCTCTGTCTCAGGTTATTTCTGTTAACATGACTCACACTCCTGAACGAAATCTGACTCAATAATGGCCCAAAGACCACAATGGACATCCTTCTCCACTGCACTACTTTCAGTCCATCAAGATAAACAAAGTCATCTCTCGTCCAGTTGGTAAAGGGGATTAAAAAGTTCAAATCTCATGGGGAGTTTCCAAACCAACCAACTTCATTCACATGTATGTGTTTAAAATGCACTGAAAACTGCATTATTGGCCGTTTCTATTACTTCATTAGCCCTGCTTCCTGTGCTAGTGGCATGCGTACCTGGTGGTCTTTGAAGCTCCAGCAACACCAGCTTTTGTTGTGGTCGAAGTGCTGGGTTTTGGGGCAGTCGCTCTGCTGGCAATAGCTACAGAAATAAAAAAGGAACAACATGAAAATGAGACTGCATTGAAGTCAAACAAGCCAAATAAGTGATGTTTAACCATGGGTTGTCATAGACAGCAGAGAAAAGTCTTAGAGCACCAATATACAAATAATATCCATCTCAAATCAGACTTACCTGTGGTTTTGGGTCGTGCTACATTACAAGTCTCAGCTACTGGTCTCTTCTTAGGAATGCCATTCACTGCTGTTGGTTTGCTACTACTTGTTGCTGTGGCAGCAGCAACAGAGGTAGTCCTGGTTGGTCCAACAGGCTTCTTGTCAGGCACTCTAGATTGGCTCTTGACCGTGGAGGAAACCGCTGCGCCACCCACCGGTCTTTTGGCTACGGCCCCTTTTGCCGAGGCGTTTGCTCCAGCAGTTTGGTTGAAGGATTTCCCAACATTTGCCGTGCGGAGCGGTGCGGTACCTGGCCGTGAACCGGGGGCCGCTGCAGACTTGGCTGCAGGCTGCGTTTTAGTTGAAAGAGCTTTTGGTTTGACTTTGGGCTCGGCTGCTACTGGCTTGCCATTGGCCTTCGAAGCAGCCCCAGGTGCTGCGTCATTCGCAGCTTCCTCAGGTTGCGATGGGGCTTGCTCCGTGACGTTGTCCTGCGACGAGGAGGGCTCTGCTACAGCTGCTGCTTCTGTGGGCTCATTGGTTTCCATGGTATCCCCATCCGGTTTCATTCCCTCCTATAAAAAAGGTGCAGACGCCAACGTTGCTGCTTGCTTACAAGTTCCAGGGGCTCACACTCTGCTTGGATGGCCAGTCCTGTAAAACAATAACATATATTCATTACAAGGCCATTACACATTATCTTTTACTGCACACCTGTTGATTGCAGAATTTAACCATGTTGCACTAAGTCATAGCGTTTGCATGTCACTGTCAGCCAAAGGAAATACCATTTATGGCAAGGGGCCTCCAAGGAATTTCGGAGAGTTTAAAAAACAGGAAGTGAGCAGTAAGCGATGCCAACAAATCTGTTTCATAAACCACTGTGACGAGTCCGTCCATCTAGCAGAATGACCATGTAATAATGCACCATAATGTTTGTGGTACCAAAATAAACAATCACTCTTAAAATACCATGATAAAAAGGATCCGTGGATTGTTCCAAGTCCATTTTTAATATGGCTGAAATTTAAAAAAAACAAAAACGGATGACTTCAAGCATCTTGAAATTGCAAAAAGGGAAAAAGTTGTGGTTGGAGGGTGCTGAAAGCCTAGAGAGGCTTCACATCTTCTAGACATGACACAGGAAGAGAAAAAAAACAGTCCCAAATGGCCCACTTGTCACCCATGGTCTTCCTCAGTGTTGAGCAAATCCAGATGGTTGTCATGTCATCCTGCGAGCGCTTAACAGATATTTGTGTTCTGGGAGATTCCCTAATTGACAGCACTAGTGGAAAACTTGAAATGAATGTAGAGAAGAAGAAGCTGTGGCGAGTTCGGAGGAAACGAAGGGGCATTGACGTGTTAATGAGTTTAGGATCCATGTACCTATCTGTTCAAACACATCGATCAAGGTATCTCTGGCTCTGGGTGGACCGAGCAGGGTCCGTGATGAGTTTACTTCCCCCTCAATTATGCCCTTCAGCCACTCACCATTACGCCGACCACAGCGGCTTCTCCCCACCCCCTCTCGATTACACCCCTGTGTTTTGCCCTCACCATTAGCCACTTGTTCCTCCCCTCCTCCCACTGCTTATATATCTGCTTCCAGTAAATTGCTACACATATGGTCTCGCCAGTAGAAGCTCTGTATGATCCAGGAAACAAACTGTGAAAGAGGTGGCTTGAATGAAAACAGACTAAGAGGGATAAAAATAAAAAAAGAGCAAAGACATAGAATATGACTAAGTAGTGCAACAAAATAAACACAAGAAGGTTAACTGAGAATAGCTTCTTCCTACTCGGCTCAAAAGGCATGAGTAATGATGCAAATGAACAAACCACGGCAGCAATTCAGAGCAGACTCTTTCCTCTAATAAGGTCATGGTCATAGACGATTTATGATACAGCCATTAAGCCAGACATGTAAAAAAAAAAAAAAACACATCTTGGAAAAAGAACACGTTCCAATGAGCAAAGTTTTCCACAGACATGAAATACTGAGTGCATTTATACAGGCTTGCAGCTTAGATTTGCCTTCAGATTTAAGTCTTTTAAAGAAGCAGTAGCACTTATTGTTGTCCAAAGGTCGGGAAACATTTGCTTCCTCGCCAGTTGCACATTAACAGAGGTAACACAACACTGTGGCCCGGATCTCCCACATCCAAAAATCTAGACGCTTTTGCCCTCCTGCTCAAGAGGTAAAAATGTCTGTGAATCAATGTACTCTGGGTGAGCAAAGCAACGACAACAACGCTTCGTCAGTCAAAAGACAAATGCGTAAATGGACCATTTGTTGGCAATTTTGAAAAAACTGGTTTGGCCAGTTCAGTGCCGATAACCACTGAACACACTTGCCCAACTTCACCACACAAAAACACTATCACCTACAGCGACTGTAATCATTTATCTCTTTTATTAGAAGGTTAAGACCCTTTGATTCAGTTATGGAAAAGTCACAACCTGGACTTCGAGCTCACCTTTAGAGCAGTTTTACTTCATGCTGCCATCTGTTGTCTTTGCTCTACTCTGGTCTCTGTGGTTACGAATCTCACAATGAAAGGAAGCCGACTGGTGTAGTAGAGTAACCTCAAAGTTTGGCTTGTTTCTTCTTTGGGAAAAGATCAAGCCTCAAATGAAAGTCAATTAGGTAATGTGCAGAGCCTTTTGGGCAGGATTGCACAAATCCAATTCATTGTCCTTGCCTCATTCATATGGGAAGGTTTGGAATCCATTAGCAAATTGGGAACCTGGAGAAGGGGTTAGCGAGGCGGTTTCTCTGGTACGGCCTCATTTTAATCTTGATGGGTCAGCATGTTTGCGTAACGTCAGGTCAAACTCGTTCTTTGAGGTAGCGACTCTACTCTTCACTAACAAGTCACCCAATTCCTTCAAAACTGGAAGAAACTGGTCCAAAAAGAGACGGAAAGAGCTGGAAGACGGGATATTTGACTGGCACGGTGACGTGCGTGGCACAGCTTTGCCAGTCCAGCTACTAATGCCAGAGGCTTAGCAGATAGCAGAATGAAAGCACATTCCTCATGGGGTGACCCCCTTCTGTGCAAGTAAAGGCATCATCTCTAACCAGCTGACACTGTGACGTGGCGCAGAGGGGATGTGAATGGATCATTAAAATCTTTCTCTCTCACACACACACAGACACACACACACGAAGAGCCGGCGCCCGTTTCCATATCCATTAGACCACACTTGACACCAATGCTCGAGACAATTTTGGGATTCTTCAAGCTGTTCAACACAGAGCTGAACACATGTTGAGTCTGATATCCTAATTTTATACCTGCACAGCAATACCAGCAGCTTTTTATATTTAAAAAAGAGAGAGGTCTGCCTGGTCAAGATGAACACCCTCATGCATTTTGATGCAATGCAAGAAAACCTCTTTTGTTTGTCATTCTTTCAGTCTACATTTGCATAACAAATCCTAGTTCACTTGAGATTTAACACCATTATGAGCACGCAGCATGCCTTCCTCCTAGCCAGCTCCATACGGCTAATATCACAATTAGCTCAATACCCCTGATGACAAACACAATGCGTTTCAAGTATTGTGACAAAGACAAAGGCTGACAAAAAACTGCAGCTTTAGGCATTTTGTCCAAGCGGGAGAAGAGCGTCTATAAATGCAGCCTTCCCATTGTCAGTTTGTTAGAGGGAGTCTGTCTCGACACAGAAAGGGTCCACTGGGATTTACATTCCACTTCTTCTCATAAATAAATACAGCCTTGTACATCATTAAATCTTACTCCTGACCTCTGAGGCAGTCAAACTACATCTGTCGTACCCCATATCAGTCTCACGCTCTGCCCATTTAGACATTAGAAGTGGTGCCTGACAAAATGGGTCATTTTTAATACTGTGTCTAATACAAGCAGAGAGGGATTTAGCCCTGTCGAGAGCATGGCAGGGGTTTGGAATGCATTGTGCGGACTGCTGGAGGAGGTGGCGCATAAGAGGGGCTGTTGATACTGATGCTGGGGCTTAATGTCATCTGTAGAATTACCCCAGAATGCTGTCACAATGCGGTGACTGATTACAGAACAGCCAAGAGACATTCAAACATTAGGACTGCAATAGATTAGAGCTGAATGAAATTAGTTGAACAAACAAACAATCTCAAACTAATTTGATAATCGATAAATACTTTGAAAAATAGGAAATGGTTGGTTCTTCTTAAGTATATAGTACAATCTCATTTGGGATTTCCCACATTTTGACATCTATCAATCCAAACCATTAATAGGTATCATCATGTGAATTGATTATTCAATTTATCTTTAGTTGAAGCCCTATTTTTATATTAAACTAGCCATTTCAGTTTCCTGATGTTGAGTTTCTACTTTAAGCATCTGCGCCAAGATGACTAATCGCAGAAAGGGAATGCCCAAAGCAGCATCGGTATCAAAAGCACATCTGACCCATCCACATTCCAGTTCTGCTGACTTCTTCAAGACTCCTCAGGGCTACACAGTGGCAGCTGTATGCGTGCGTGTGTCGGCAGTGAAAGGCTCGCAGGAAGCTAATAAATGTGAGCGTGTGCACAGTTCAGATGGACCAGTGTGTGAGGAGAGTGAGTGAGCAAAGAATCTGTAGGATGAAAGTGTGCATAGTTTGAAAATGTGAAATTTACATCCAAGCCGACAATCAAAATGAAAAAAAAAGAATTTTGCAGCTCTCCACTTCCTGCATTCTTTCAATTCCACAGGCACATTTGATTATGCTCTGTACTAGAACTGCAATTTAAAAAAATAATAATAATCAAAGCTGGCCTGGTGAACTTTACAATGGTTTCAGGTCTATTAGTGTTCCGCAGACAGTGTAGAGTATGACAGTTTACATATGAAGCCCATCGGTCTATTTGCTCATTAACTTTCCTCTGGTGTGCGTGTCTGTGTGAGGCATGTATGCAGAAGAAACACAGGCAGCATTCAGTCAGTGTGTTGATACAAATGTATGTGTATGACAGAGCTAAAGAGGAAGAGTGTGGTCCGTTAATGCAGTGGAATGAAGTTGGGAAAAACAAGAGGTTTGGGAAAAGGAAGGGGGCTTTCCTGACTTTGGGCTTAAGTGTCAGATCAGATGCAGTGAACACTGCTTTCTCAAATCCCACAAACAGACACAAATGTACAGAACAAGCCTTTAATGACTAATCTAAAACAACTACATGTTATAAGTGGTACTGTAAATTGAAAAAAAAAGAAGCGAGCTTCTAAAGACACAACCTCCCATATTCCTCTTATCTGACCATACAAGGCACTAGTGTCATTTCTGCTGCATCACCAAGTATGTGTTTAACACACACACACACACACACACACACACACACACAGAAATTCAATCTGCTGTTTGCACACACACACACACACACACACACACACGGCAGAGTGTGTACGAGCCAAGCGCACGTGAATATACTCTACAGAACATATTGCTGAATAGCTGCTGCCATCTCTGCAGCGCTCTCCCTCACACAAACACGGTACATAACCTTTGGAGTGCATTTTACACACAAGGCCACGAAATGGGATATTCAGCATTTTTAAATGTTTATATAATATTCCTTGTCTTGAATGAAGTGACTATGCTTTGCCCCAGATCTGCATCACAACTTGTGACTTTTTCCATTTCAGACTAAAGGTCAGTTAAAAGCAGGTTAACTGAAGGAATGAATCACCCAAAACAGAAAGCACTAAACAACAACAACAACACACTGTGTTCCATGGCCAAAAGAATGAGATGATAGTGTAGTTTTATGAAGCTTAGACAACCAAAAGAAAAACCAACAACATTGTCCTATTTAACTAAGCTAGAGGTGCAGCTCAGACATATTTAGTGGGCATCTACACCAAAGTTAGAGCTACAGTCAGTTTATGTACTAAAATCTGCTCTCCTTGCAATAAAAACACAGCATTCCCTCACCCTGTCATTCTATGTTGTTTTTTTATTTACATTTCTCGAACTGCGTAAACAAAAAAAACGCTGTTGCATGGACAAGCTGATTCCAGGGGACATAAATATCCAAGTTAGGCCAACGGTAATGTCAACACAAAGATAAAATTAAAGTACATTTTGTCAAAATGAGATTCAAATCTGTGATTTTGGCCATATCAGACTGCACATTTTACTTAACTTTGTTCTGCTACAACATTAGTGTCTTTTTATAAATGTCTTGCCTTAAACTTAAAAAAATAAAATAAATAGTCAATCAAGAAATAATAATTTTAAAAAAAGGTTTATTAAATTTAAACTTTGTTTATTCCTACAGCCGTTAGAAAATGCCGTTAGTAACAGGAAGTGATAAATTGAGGCTTTGACCTGGTTTGGCTAAATGCATTTGCAAATAATAGTGTAATTAGCCTTCATGGGGCGGATTGTGAACAATCGAAGTTAATCTTCATGCTCAAAGCTCAAAGTTTGGGAAAAACCTCTCTTCTCTTGTAACCTGATCCAACATAATCTTAAAATGATGCTGACAGCTTGCACCAGGTTAGAAACCACCATTACACATCAAGGCAATGAAGGATGATATAGCGTGTCAGCTACCATTAGTGTACGTGCAACGCAGCCATGGAATTATTGACTTTTGGCACAGTGCCCTGCTGGCTGTAAAGAGCACATACGTGTTCACAGGGAGATTCCTTGCATCTATGAAAACGCTCCGTTGGTTTAGGTCATCTAAAAGTAATATGACATGGGTAATTGATGTCTTATCACTCATCCATGCAGATTCATCGGTTCAGAATGGATTTCACGTTCTGGTTACTGCCTCAGCTGTAGTCTAGCAAACGTATAGTCATCTCAGCCGTGTGCATTATAGTACAGTTGAACTGTGGAGATTGGCCTTGACAATAAACACGGTTGAATTGTCAGAAACATTTTACCCGACATCACTGCACCTGTTCGACCACGGAGACGACACATGAGGGGGGTAAACTCGAGACGACTGACAACATTACAACACCTATTATTACACTCTAGATGCATTCCTCAGCAGGCGGCCCGACAGGCGACAGAACACACACAGAGAAACGATAACAACCCTGTTACTTGAGGGCCGCTGTGGGATGATGAAGTAAGGAGACGCTGTTATTCATTCTCAGTCTATCAGCACTGTCACATTAAAACAAACCCGCAGAAACACATGTCTGCACAATCTATTTAGTAAAGATTACACTATCTTAAATGTTGCTGGTGGAAAGACAATGAGAACTAATGCAGGCCCTGCTTCCTTGGAGCATCTTTGACAAGAGCATTATATTTAAAAAAATGTTTTAAAAAAAAAAGAAAAAAAGTACACCATCCTAAAGCTTTCAGAAGAGTTCATATAGTATTTGTGTGGAGGGTAGAGTGGAGGTCTGCCTACAGAAGCTCCACCCCCGTCCTCCCCCCAAGCATAATAATATGAAGAAGATGAATAGCGCTTCATGCACCTCGTTATCTGTTGACAAAGAAACGAATAAGCCCTCAATGACTTTACCAACCGCCTTCTCTTCCATCTGTCAAAATAACAAGACTGTGTGCAAGAGTTGACAAGCATTACATCCAAAGTCGACATTCGCACTGACTGATGCTTGTTCTGAATAACTTGTCTACAAATCACATTTGCTATAAGTATCTGTCATGAATCCCTGCTGTGTTACTGAGCAGTAATCTATCTGACAAATAGAGTATCAGACTAGGACAACTACGATCTGATCACGTGTTCATTAACATTCACAATATGGTAATGAGGTGAGTGATATGGCTTATATCTATACCTTTAATTATATTATTAGATTAGTGGAGGAAATTGGAGTTCCATAGGAAGTGCACAGCATTATAGTCTTCCTTTCAAGACACAGATATGAATAAATAAATCTGAAGAAAAAAAAAAACACGACTGACAAGATGTTAGCGTCGACAACAAAACCAATGCCCTCAGCAGAAGAAAAAAAACACTTTCATCAGTGGGGGTTGGGTTTGACGTAAAGCATGCAGCTTATTCTAATCAATTCCACACGGGACACTAACATGTGCTAAGTGACTGTAAGCTACTCAATAAGGCCATTAGGAGCAGGTGGTTAAGTGTGACTACAAGTTAAATGGACAATGCCAGTGGGCCTTTAAGGGAGTAGCAGTCAAAATGGGAAGGACTAGAGGCTACTGGCAGCTGAGTGCTCTGAAAGGCTGCAGGGAAACGCGCTGCAGGGAAACGCGTTACAATCTGTTACAAACCTGGCACGGTTTCAGAAAGCACCGGGCCAGTCTCTGCTGCCACCAGGGCAGGATGACAGAGGAACAGGCAAAGTCAATATTGTGCCATCATCAGCCGGTCAGGGAAGTGAGTGTATGTAAATCAGATCTGGTCCAAAACAACAACAACCAACCACCCACCCACCACCATGATCATTGCAAGTGTTTGCGTGCATAACATTAGCGTACCATGAGGGGGGCAAAAGACCAGCCCTATTGTCTGCACCGTGCACCATGTAACCCCCGCATGCATGGTGCCGAGGGGAGTTGGGGGGGCGGGTGTTGAGTGGATTAACTAGTGCAACGGGACGGGGGAGCAGCTGGCGTGGGTAACTTCACCCAAGAGAACCTAGGGTCATTGACTAGGCTGCAGGGTGAATGAGGGATGGATGGATAACACATGCATCACAAACATCACATTCAAACGTTATCCATCAGAACTGTTGGTCTACATCTGCAAATTAAAAAAAATAAAATAAAAAAAGGGAAAGAAATAAAATACACATTTCATGCTGTCAGTTTCAGTTCCGGCTGGCTTTTGCGCCCTCTTTTTTTTTTGTTGAGAAAAGTGAAGTCAGTTAAATGTTAAAATGGCAACAATGAATACTCCCTCAGAGACAAATGTTCGAATTGAACCATATAAAAACAGGGTATGTGGTAAAAATTAGTACAACGGTTGCTGGAAATGAATGGTCAATTGAAAGTTATAGGATGATGGCATGGCTATAAATTAAATCTAAACCAACCATACTGCAGTATAAAGTTATAGGATGATGGCATGGCTATAAATTAAATCTAAACCAACCATGCTGCAGTATAAAACTCATGAGCATCCAGCCAAGGACCTTTGTCCCACGTTATCCAACTCACTTTTCATTTCCTGTTGTATTCCAATGTCAACAAATAAAATTAGAAGAAAGGGGGTCTGGAGAAGAAAAGCTACCTAAAATCCCTTTGTTATTTAGTGTTTAGAGCTTTTGACATGTTCACTAATTTGAATTCAGCATGAAAAACAAAAGAAGCAATATAAGAGATTCTGTTATGGATGATCGGCTGAAGAAAAGCCAGCGCTGACATCAGTTTTGCCTCGCTAATGCCAGCTGTGCGGCTACTCTCCTGTGCACCAGCCAAATGGCTACAGACAGGCAGGCAGATAGTCAATATGATGCTGGGAGCCCGAGGGTCGGATCAGTTACCGGGCCTCTGACTGGGCAGGATCAGCTCAGGCCAGCGGGACAGGGAACCCACACCTTGCCCGTCTGCCTCTCTAAAACTGCCACACCCCTGCACTGTGCAAACGCACACACATACAAACCCAATCATGAATACACACAGGAGTGACTCTATCTTGCATATCAAGAGGCTGATAACATGATATGGCCAGCGGGATCAAAACAAACAAACACACCCTTACAACAAGGCAGACCTAGATCAATAATTGAAGAGATCAAAATATACAGCTCTGCTTCAGTAGAGACAGCTGCTACACACGGAAAATGGGGCTTGAGAAAACATTGTCCTTGTACAACAATATACTTAAGCACCCACTTCTTTTACATGTTCATAGGTTTAACCTTCATTGACACTTATTACTCTCATCTGCTGCGAACATAAACGATCTATATAATGCTGCAATACGCTGTATAGCGTATAGAGCTTATTACAATAATTAGTGCACAAATGCATAGGGGGAAAAATAAGCTCTACATTGACACAGCCAAGCTGAATGTATTTGGTACGGCATTCAAGGCAACCAAAGTGAGCTAACAAACAGACTATGAAAGTGCTGAGTTACTCCTAAAATAATTACAGTGCACTGAGCCCAGGTTCACAGGCCCAGACAGACCGAGTGCCCAAAAGTGCTACGCCAGCATCCATCACTTCATCCTAATGGGCAGAAGAGCGCCAGCCTCCAAACCACCGTGGCGAGAGTTAAAAGCACCGCACAGTCTCACTGGCTCGCGGCTGGAAAACCAAGAGCAACACAGGAGATGCGTAGGAAACCGTAAGGCTGTATGATGAAATGTAGTTTAACCAGAAATGTACCCGCAATAAAACTGGCAGGAGTTTTGGATTGAATTTCCATGGGTGTGGGCCCAGAGTCCGATGCGGCCGTAAAAAGCAGCTGACTTTCAAGCAGATGCAAATTGCTCTGCCCTCTATAAGAGTTGTGCTTTCAGCTGCCAGGATTTTTGAGTGAGTTGAAAAGTGCCAATGGTCCTGTGCCACAGATGATAGTCTTTAGAAATTCACTAAATATAGGGCTAAGACGATTAGTCAATCCGTAACAATGACCAATTTAGTTTATTTTACAAACCTTTATTGGTTCTGGTTTCTCTTTTTTGGTTAAGCATCATTTTAAAAAAGGCATCAACTCAAGTTCTCAGAAGTTTTTTGGAACAAACTTTTTTTTGTCTTTACTTGATTAAATCAATGAAAATAATCAATATTTACATTGGATAGATCCACTTAAAGTGGATCTTTTCAGGTTCATAAATGTGAACTTTGCAACCTCTGATGGCCCTTTTATGGACCAACATAAAGGACTGCTAGTCTGTCACAGGTTAATCTGTAGTTTCCATTCAGAAACCTCCATCTGCAGCCCTACACTGCCAACTCATGATTTTAATGGGCATTTTATGGACCAAACAATTAGTTAATGAATCAAATCTGCAGATTAACTCATAATGAAAGGATTTTAGCTTTAAGATTGTCTCCATAGTGACTCTAAAAATACCAAAACATTGATGCTTGTTGTTGTTGAGGCAGGGAGTGATCTGTACATTCTATAGGAGAATAGATTTCAACCATTGACCCCAGCATCCACAACCATTATAACCCCTCACGGCTGTGGCACATGAACCTACACTAAGCTGAATAAACAGCACAAATCAACAGTCCTTAGATGTATTAATCCACAACAGATCCCACCATTTAACGGTGAAAAGCCGACACTAGACACAGTAGTAGCTAGGTTTTGTTCACAGGCCTGTCAGCTCAGATCAAAATAAACTTTTTAGCAAGCTAGCTAAGGTTTCTGAAGTCTGATAGCTTTCGAAGCTTGAGAGTGTTGAAGGTATTTCAGTGAAAACACAGAACAAATATTTCCTTCAATCAGTCATCCGCCTTGATGTTTTTTACACAATAGTCACACTATCACAAATGTTGCAATGCCAAGCACCATGAATGTCGCTGAATGCCTGAAGAAAAAAAGAAAAGAAAAACACAACTACTGCTACCACATTATATACCAAACATAAAAGCAAGCAAGTTGAAGTTTACAAGACGACAAACAATGGAACTTGAAGCAACCCATCAAACGAAAAAACAGAAAGGATTGAATGTTTGTGATTTAGCTAATATCTAATTATTAAACTCATTCTTCTTCACATAATGTTTGCGGTTTCCTCTTTTTAAACCACCTGATTACCTTTTTAAACCTTATCTGATCCCTTGAGACTTCTCACAAGGTTACAGGATGCAGTGAAATGAGAACTATTTTGAGCTCCTCTTCTAGTTTGCGTTGGCCTTAAGGAAGAGGAAGAGGGGCGACTGCGGTGTTGACAGGAAAAGTGTCTGTGCATAAAGACATGGGATGTGTCCAAATTCAAAGGCTGGACGTGTGTTGGTCTGTCGCAACCCGTTCCTGTTCCTCTGTGTGGCATCGAAGGGACAGCGAAATGAATTGTTTTGGACTTTGAACTGATGACGCGTTCCGTTAACTTCAGTTTGGGGTCGCAGATACACCAGCTACCAATGGATGTTTATTTGCTCTATATCTCAGATTAGCATTACTTCTTTCTCAGGACTTCCTCTCCCAAATCACTTAACAGGTCTAACAGGAAGTTAGACCTCTCTGGGAACCAAATCAACTCAACATAACACGTGTCACTCAAGTAGAATAATATGTGGCTTTGTCTTTAAACTACTTTTCGCCAAAAACAAGTAATACATTTCTTCATGGAGAGCCACGCAACATCTAAAACCTGAAATTTGTCAGGAAAGACCAAATGTTACCAACCCTACGCTTCTACATATAGAGTTAGGAAAAGTAAAACAAATTGTAAAAGTATTTTAATGGATACATTTTGTATTACTTAGGTTATGTACACTCCAAACAAAATATAAGTAAGGACCCATTAGTCTTCAAATTCAGGCCAACACAGCATCAGTGACCCTGCAACGAGGTCTTGGAGCTTTGCCAGAATGTCAAAGATGTGCATGTGTCATTCACACTTTATTTCACACTCAGGTGACAAACTCTCAGCGATAACACAACACCCCCTGGCAGCATTAGCACAGGAGTTTCAGGAAGCTACACACTCCCCAGTGAGTGCCTGCTGCATGTCGAATATCTTTCTAAAGCCAAAGAGAGAGTAACTGCTCACACATCCAAACCCTGCCAACCACACCCAGAAAGCCCCAAAACACACCGATTATGTAATGTAGACTCTCAGCCAAAACCTGGATGATAAACATAATCGCTCCATCACCGAGATCTGCAGACGATGCCGTCAGATGGTCTGTCTCTGAGCTCTTCGTCCCCATTCTCAGATCAAGAACGAGATCGCTTCATGAGCAGGGATGCAAATATGAAAACAGAGATGTTATCTAGAGACAACTGAGAAGGCACTGAAGCTCTTGGGTGTGGAGGCATGAAAGCCAGGGTGTTGAACTACTTTAAAATGACTGTCATAGCAATCAGCTGATGTATTGAGAAAGTTTTTTTGTTTTTTTTAAACTAATCTCAAATGATAAACAAAGATTCAGGAACACAAATAAACTAAAAGCCTGGCTGAGATTGTCTTGTTGGATTAACAGGAGTTCCTGTCAAACACATGGGATAGGTTACTTCTTGTAGACTGTATTCCCCACACCACAAACGTCCAACATTATTAACACTACCGCGTGTTGTTTTGAGCCCCTGTCATGGACCCCTGCGGGGTCCCAGGACCTCACTTGGGTACTACTGTTTTGACAGTTTCTGCGTGTTTATTGCAATCCTCAAATTGAGCTTTTAATAGTGCGGTGTGTTTCCGAGAACAAGCACGCTGAATCCTCCCGGGTTTAGCAAAAGGCCTGGTTTAGCCTCATAGAACAATAGCGATGCACGGTGCAGCGGCGGGCGGAGAGGAGCGCACAAAGCCGGTCAATAAATTGAACCCACACACCCAAGACCGGGTCAGCCGAGTCTCGTACCGTGGACCGCCCAGAATAAATAGCGTTTTTGAGAGTAACACGCACGTTGAATAGCACAGCCTGTCACCGCCCAATCGACCCGAGCCATGCTAGCAGTCATCCCTCATCACAGCCTGCCACACACTGGCCACTCCACGTTGCAACGAGGGCGTCCGTCTTCAAAACAAACGGTAACGTTGAGATACATTCACCCACGCCCAAAAAAAAATAAAAGAGAGAGAGAGGTTATCTGAGAAAAACTGTCATGTTTGACGTAACGTCAGTTTACGGGGAAAACAAAGAAAACGAGAAGTGCCGTTAACTTAAATATCTGCGCTCGCGCAAGAAACGTTAGCGTTAATAAATTATCCTTACCTTCGAACCGCCGGCTGCGTTCTAGAAGACTGAGGAGAAACCAACCTTCCTCCCTCTCGGTCCAGCACCGAGGCGAAGAGCTCGCGACGTGTCGACAGAGCCGAGAATCTCAACCGGACTAACAATAACCCCGCGCGGTCAGCGGCGAGCGTCTGTCTCCGTGTCCTTCCCTCCACGTTTGAGCGGCGGCGGGCTGCTCTCCTTCATGAAGGATGGACTCGGGCGAGGGGGGAGTGACCGAGGAGTCCGGCAGCAGATTGAATACGACGGAGCGCGGCGGTCATGAAAGACGATGCAAATTAAATCCCGCGAGCGGTCCAATCAGCTGCGCGAGACCGGTGGTTATGCAAAGCTGGAGTGACGTCAAATTCAAACCAAGCTCTCAGCTCTCGGGTCCGGGCCTCTGGAAGATTATTCAAATGTTGAAAAATTTAGGTCAGAAAACACTTTTTACAAAAAGGAAAAAAATAGTTGTACAGCTTTGTTATCATTGTACACCCTCCCCCTACGCCCACTCCCCTCCGCCAATAAAATAAGTAAATAAGAGGAGAAGCAACAAAGGAGGGTGCATGGTTGGTTACAATCTGGTATCTTTAAATAGAAAGAGCCCCTAAATAATTTAGCTAAAGTCAGAACAAGCAAAATATTCTCACGCTCAAGTGTCCAAACAGGAAGCCAGCGAAAAGAGGTTAAAGGGGGATTCGAGCAATTTAGTTTTGTAAGTATAACTCACAAGAGGCACATCTGTGGCAGCAATGTCCTGCATTTCCCATGATGCAACTAACCTTAACCATCCCGGTCTGTGTTTAGCCTCAAAGCCGAAGCTGAGATAACCCTGATTGTTCTGTTTTAATTTCAGTCTCCAGGAGACAGGATGAACAGAATAAGCAGCTCGGCTAGTATCTGGATATTCGATCCTGCAGTTATAAGTTATGTTCAGCAACAAAACCAAACATCTCAAATAATCAAACAGGAGACAAATGCACACTGTGCTTTTAGCTCTTTATATTTGAATCTTTTCATTACTTAATTAAAGTGTATTACTTAAATTACATCTATATTTGAAACGGATGTAATTGCAACGAGGTTTCATTGTTTCCACTGTTGCGTTGCCATCGATTGTACGGGTCAAGTGTGCGACTCTCTCTCTTTCTGTAAAAAAAAAAAAGTCAAAGGAGCAATACGATCTCATCAAACTGGTTTGATAAGTCTCTGTTTGAGGGCTCGAGGCAGTAAATGAATAAGCAATAAAGCTGTGACACTCCACATTCACTCCTTGCCTTTTCCTTCCACCCAGATGTTCATCTCTGTGCAACAGATTTTGACACACCAATTTGCCTGATTAGTATTCTTCCTCCTTCACACATACTTAGGGTTTTCAGTTTCCTGAGATTTTGATTATCGGAGTACAACTGAATTCAACAAATTCTTACAGAAGTTTCATTATTTGTGCTTGTAGTTCAGCACTGTGTCAATTTCTCTTTGGTACAAGCCCACAATAGCTGAGAGTTGAATGCTTTTTTTTTGGAGCTGCAGCTGCAGACTCCACAATAGAAATTAATGAAAAGGGAGAAGACACACAAAGACTATTGCAACTCACACAGAGAAGAAAGAGTGAATGGCTAAAGACATCTGACATTAGCTGTTGTTTTCTCTATAAAGCCCAGCGATGAGGAGGAAGAATAAAGACATTTAGGAGGGAAATAAATGCCTGTGGGCAAAGAGAAATCTAAAACTCTGTGCGTGAAGGGAGGAATGACCAGAAATCTTCAATCAGTGCACACATTCGTAAGTGTGCCTCAATGAAGAGTGTGTGTGTGTGTGTGTGTTTGACTCATGTCTCAGCTCTGCGTCTCCATCCCTGTTTCAGCCTTTCCAATCGGCGAGCAGCGCTCAGCCAGAGCGAGGTGGGACACCCTAAAACTCTCCCCAAAGTTTTACAAAATCTTCAACTTAAACTCATTGTTAGTAAGCACATTGAAACCTAAAACAAATTTGCTGCTGCAACCTACAAACTGGTTTGACACACTTAAATTTGCAAAACAATGTCAACGCTAATGCAAACCAGAAAACAAGTTCTAGCCACAGGAAGTCGCCTCTTTGGGTGTTGATCCAGCAGTAAAACCATTTGAAAGGCCCCCTTCTTTTATTTGACTAAACTGGGCATTAATGGCATCCATCATTATATCACAGAGCTGAAAAGGCTACTAAATCCCCTCGCATCCTGTCCATCTATTTCAGTTTGCCTCATAATGTTGTTACCCAAGGGTGTGGCTAAGCACTCGTAGAAATCCTTAACATAATTAGGATGGACTGATAATATACAGAGCTTTTAAACTTAAATCTGTTTCTTTGGTGGGGCCTGCCCAAACATCTATATCGCAGACAGCTGCAGGCACTGCCTGTGGCACGGACAACGCTCTGCAGGCTCATGCGCAGACGGATACGCCAGACATAACCTCAGGAGACTGCTGACTCAGTGACTCAGTATAAAAGATGTGAGACCGGGAAGGGAAACTGTTCAGTGGCTCTTTTGTTTATATAAAAGGCTTCAAACCGCGAGCCACAAGTAACAGGATTTCAATTCAAGCTGAGATCAAACCGGCATCGACAGAGCACCACACCCTGCATCAGCACACACTGAAACTACAGCTGATGGACCAGCAGCTTCTGGAGCAAGACACACCTACAGCAGTGCATCAAAGAGTACAAGTAGTCCAGCATGTACACGCATCACACGACCAAATGACAATCCCCTGTTCTAGGAAAAATGAATGCAGCGTGTCTATGAGGTGCATTCAACTATGAGATATTGTGTTCCCTATCACTCAAACCATCAAGGCACTGTTAGAGCCGTGCATAATGTATGGCGCTGTTAGGCTAAGTGTAAAAGTATTTTAATGGATACATTTTGTATTACTTATGTTGTCTGCAACACTCCAAACAATATACAGAATTAAGGACCCATCCGTCTTCAAATTCAGGCCAACACAGCATCAGTGACGCTGCAATAAGGTCTTGGAGCTTTGCCAGAAAGTCAATGATGTGCATGTGTCATTCACATTTGATTTCACACTCAGGTGACAAACTCCTCAGCGACAACACAACATCCCTGGCAGCATTAGCACAGGAGTTTCAGGAAGCTACACACTCCCCAGTGAGTGCCTGCTGCATGTTGAATATCTTCCTAAAGCCAAAGAGAGAGTAACTGCTCACACATCCAAACCCTGCCAACCACACCCAGAAAGCCCCGAAACACCCCGAGTATGTAATGTAGACTCTCAGCCAAAACCTGGATGATAAACATAATCCCTCCATCAAATGATTGCAGCGTGTCAACAAGGTGCGTTCAACTATAAGATATTGTGTTCCCTCTCACACAAACCACCAAGGCACGGTTAGAGCAGTGCATAATGTATGGTGATGTTAGGCTAAGTGGGTAGGAGGCAGCGAGGAGGCCGGCCAGGCCTCACTTGGGAATTTTCAATAACCAGGAAATGAGCTCATCATATTAAACTGCTCTCACAGTTGATATATTTCTGAGACCTCTGTGCTGCAGCGTCTCAACTGAAACATGCAGGGTATTCATAACAGATAAGTTTTTCAGATTTAAGGATTGATTTGAGAAAAACAAGAATCATAGTTTGTTTTAAAGTGCTTCTTTTAGACTCGTAGTTCTCGAGGACAGTGTTGCTGCACGGATCAGCCTGCAGTCACATGATCTCCCTCTTCTGACAACCAGAGGAACTGCACCAGACGTCAAGTGACTTGGTCAGGCTGACATTTATCAGATTAAACTCAACAGTAAAATCCTCTTTCTTTGACATTCGTTATTTACAATTTAACCGACTTATTAACTTAGGTCAATAATTCTACTTTAGCACAAGGATTGAGGCGAGGCTTTCATGAATCAGACACTTTACTGCATATCAGTTGTAAAAGCTTTGGTTACATTTCAAATAGTTTAGCTCAGACCTCTGTCAGAGACTTTTCCATTAGTCTATTTTGAAGTTTCTTTGAATACACACTGGCACATTGTTTACATTAAAACTACAAATAAAATAAAACATCCCATTTATTTTTATTGCAAATCAGAGAGCAATCTCTCTTTAAATCATAACCAGTTACACAAGATAACCCATAAGCGTTGTTGTGAGCAGTTTAAGGTACAAACTATGGTTCTAAACGACATCTTCATTTGGCAATGAACAGAATCATGACACAAAATGAAACAAATTGATGTTTTAATTAATATCAAAGATGATCGGGGAAACCTAAATCAGCAGATTGGTGATACATATGACACCAAGTAGATGACTTCAGGAAAACTTTGCATTTATTTCTTCCAAATGCAAATCTTTTGTATAATAAAAACATAAAAACGGTAGGAAAGGTACATCTAGGTAATACTAGATTTTGTATACGTGCGTAACATATTACTCTAAGTTAAGGCCGTTGAAGGATGTGGCACATGTTTGTGATCTAGATCCAAAACTTAACAGCATAGTTGAGCTTCAACGTGGAAACAGCTGGTTTATTAGATCCCACATCTTAACTTGTAATTGCTCGGACCAGAGAGCATCTCTCTTTGACAAAAGGAACTGTTTCTGTGAGACTCCTTTTTGATCATGTGCGTTTTATGTGCTACAAAGTAACAACAAGATTCAAAAGTCTACTGAATGATCGAGCCACTGGGGCAGAGACATCAAATATAACAGACTGACTAAAAAGCATGATTCAGTGTGACAGGACATGTCTCTGCTTTTTATCGTCCCTAAACCAAGGAATTCAAGTCATGTTTCTCTTAAGAACACGTCAGATCTGTTTGAGGACCGCTTTCGGCGCTCTGCCTCTCTTTTCTTTCATGGACTTTCTTTCAAGAGAGACATTACACGTCTGAAGGGGAGCTAACCACAGGCTACGTTGAGTGCTTCATTAGCGACATTATATTGATCGTTACTCAGATAAATGCAAAAGTCATTAAACTACTGCTATTCTATTGCTACAGCAGTACACTAGTATTCACATTTCAAGGCCACGACATGCTTGTGCAGTACAACTGCAGCTTAGGTTCGAAACGTTAGACTGCTCACGGGAAAGGAAAACAAAATCAACTGAAACACCTGAAACTCCACACTGCTTGTGGTCCCGTTTTCTGACATTTTTAAAAGGAAGTCATCTTCTTGATTGTCTACCGTTGTGGGTTTTGTATGATTCCAAGTTGTTCTGAATGTATTGTCCTCAAGAGGTAACCTAAATTTAAAATTCTAAAAAATAAAAACATAAAAATAAAAACAGTCAGCACCATGTATGCACGCCTCCCGTCCTCATTGTGGAACTATGGGCCCCGGGAGCATCTTGACAATGGGCCCCCGCTCCTGGTTCAGGCATGTTCATCATTAAATACATTAGATTTCATTTTAAAACCAACAGGGAACAGAGAAGTGCTTGTGCATTAGTCATCTGCGACGCTGCCCAGTCCTGTCCCGGCTTATCTTCCTCACGGACAGGAAAGTTACACATTCCTTCAACAGAGAGCTGGTCCAACGGGCGGCGACTCCCGATGAGATTTGACCAGAAATGCAACAGGGTGGTGCGGAGACGATGGGTGGCAGGAGTGTGCAGTGTACCACTGTGGTCAGCAGGGGGTGGTGGTGAGGCTTCTGAGGTCACACAAGTCAACTTCAGTTCACCAGCAGCACATCCTCGTATGTTGTGGTCCTGCGGGAAATCAGAGGGAGACATAATGATCTCACATCATAATTGTACTCTTTTATCGAGCCATGTAGTTGTAATATTTAATGATACAAACTTCGAAGAGCTAAACCCATTCAACAATAAATTCAGAGCATATCTGTGATTGAGGAACTGCCTCCAAACAGACATGACGACACACACAGAAGAAGGGCTTCTTCATTCTCTGCTCAGGGACACAGTACTCCACTATATCTTTACATTGTAAAATGTTGTTTAGTGCTACATTAATGCTGAGTATCAAATCTAGTACCTTTTTAAAATTATGTTGGAAAGGAAAAGATAAAACAGTCGAAATATTTTTCTAATGTGATCTTCACTCTGCTCATTCTACCTCCAATTACTTACTACTGTTATGAATGCATTATCTGCTGACATGTTGTTGAGCTCCATCTAGCTATAATTGATGATAATGAATAATAATAATAATAGATAATCCTTTAACTCTTCATCGATCTCGCGCCCTCTCCTTCTCCTCACCTGTCACAGCAGCAGAAGAAGGAGCACGGCGAGGTCTCCAGACCTCGAAACTTCCCAGAGTTGGGTGCGTCCGTACACTCTGCTATGAAGGCGTGCAGGTCTGTGATGTGGATGGCTTCCTGTGTTTGGTGCTGTGGAAGTCGACGAGTAGACATTATTATTTTCCCCCCCATTCTGTTTTTCCCCCCGCCGAGTTTTATCTATTCTGGCGGCCGTGAAGTAATTTCCTACCTTGATGGTCTCATAGGCTCCTGTGATGAGAGCGATAAACAGCGACAGCACCATGTAGATGAAGAGGGAGATGAAGGTGTACAGGTAAACTTGGCTGAACAGCCACACCAGAGTGCTGCTGTCCTGCAACTCCGCGAACGTCACAAACATGTCGTCCCCGTTGATGAGGGAGAAGAGGCACTCTGACACCATGGACAGAGAACGGAACTGAGGGACACAGAACAGTAATCAGGCCTCTGCAAACTGAAGTCTGTGAGCAATGCCGTCAGCTTCAGTGGTCAATGCTCCAAATGTGGCAGTGAGGGACAACTTCTTGAACAATTAGGGTGTAGCAATAATGTTTATGAGACACAGACTCAGGGCGTTCTCTAGGAAACAAGAGGGACGACAGCTATGAGTCCAGTTTTCTGTGGTCGAAATTTCACTGAGTCACTTTCTGTGTTACCAAAACTGAATGTCTACAAGCGTTTGAGTTGTGCTCACCTTGACGTGGTACGGCCCCAGGACAATCCAGCCACAAAAGCAGTAGCCCAGATAGATGACGGCTACGCAGCCACAGAACCGAATCACATTGGGGAACGCTGCTCGAAGCGTCACAATCAGGATCTACGGGAGGAGCAGATTACAGGATCTATTACCTGACATCAAACCATTTTAGAGTTGTTGTTTTTTTAAAATCACCTTTTGACAAGTTATTAAATCAACAAGGCACTTGACAACGTTACCAGCTGATGCACACCAGTGTGTCTGTGTCTTACATTGTACTTCTGGAAGAATGTGAGGTAGCGAATCACTCCGACCCACACCAAGAGCGTGGAGGTCCCCAACAGGATGCCGCACGGGTCATACGAGGACATATTCTGTCAGGAGATAAGGAGAGAGACCTAAAAGACGGCTCACGACAGTGTTCACGGGCATTAGATAACAACTAACAGCAAGGAAATAAGTACGGTAGCTATTGCCAGTCAAGGGTCTGATTGTACGCCGGACACACCTTGGACTCAATGCCGATTTTGATGATGCTGCCGGTGATGGTGAAAATGTCGCTGATGATGAGGAGGATGTACCATCCATTGATGAACTCCATCCGGTCCGCCCAGCACACTTTACGATCCAAGGTCTCCCTGAAGAACTGCACGTACTCCTGATGAACGCACAGTGCAAAAAAAGAGGAAACGCGTGAGGCTCACTGGCTGGACGTTCATGCTGCAACTCATTTATTTCAGCTGCGGCGGACATTTGTGTACCTTTTGCAGCATGATGCCTCGCAGTATGGAGCGTCCACACAGCACCAGTGACAGCGTGCACACCAGAGCCACGACGACATCGAACGCTAAGCGCGTGTAGTTCTCAGCTGGAGGTTTTTTAAGAAACAAGGGGGGAGCAGAGCTGTTAGCAGTGTTTCAGATGGATGCAGTAGCAGTACACCACTACTAATTAGTACTTCTGCTGGTGTATTTATAACTTTGTGCAATGAAACTTCCTGTAAGAGTAACTGCAAGTAGCTTCTAGCGCTCATTTCCTCATGTTCTTTTAACACCTTTGCTAGCTTGCTACTGGTTCTTCATCTTTCACTAGCCAGACTGTAGCTGTATTTCCATGGGTGCTACAAGTCCCATGTCAGTCCCATCCGCCCACTTAGTCGTCTCACCGTGTCCAGAGACGCTCGGGTCTTTACACTCCTTTATCGAGGCCTGGTTTTCTAACCGGATCTTCACCTTGCCGCTGTGAGCCTTGTTGTCCAGGAGCATCTGCAGGAGAGAGGTGACCAGCAGACACTTCATAACCAGTGAAGTATTTCAGAAGATAAAGTGTAGTGAAATATAGACAGAGGAGTCATTGCGTCTCTCAAATGTGGGCTTCAGCCACTGTCCAGAGCACTGAGCTCATGTTTTATTGAATATTTTTTTTCAATTTGAGGGGTTTAATGACATGAAGAGGGGCTTGGGTTGTATGCAATAACAAACACATTCAGGATGTATTTAAAAGAGCATTTAGATTTTTTCTTTAGACTATTTTTAAAAGAAATTCCACTTCAGGGTTGTATGCGTCTGCCAACCAGTCATGTTGCAGTTTACATCCATGTCTGTCCAAAATGTCATCACTTCATCATTGTATCCTATAAGACATTTGTGTGCACTTGTCAAAATGAGCTTAAGAATTCTTGTGTTATGGTAAAAAAAACAACGTATTTTCAAAAGATATCAGTGAACTTTAACCTCAATAAAGTCCAATTAGACATTTGTGCTAAAAAAAAAAGAAAGAAAATCCCTCCGGGTGTTCCTGAGATATGAAATCACGATAATGGACAAGACGGATGGACAAACTGAAAACAATATTTCTCCGAGCACGTCTGTCGCCAGCACAGATGCATAATAAAAGAGATTTACTATTCTCCACCAGAGTTCCAGTTCATAATTGAAAGTGTAGCAAAGGCTTTGAAACAACATTTAGACCAATATGTAGGAAGATATTATAGAAAATATAATTGAACAGTTAAAGTTTGGTTAGTCCATTTCTCTGTAGAATCTCAAAAATCCTAATTATGGTCGAGGGGCCTGGCTCACAAAAATAGACTTGATCATACCTTAGATCTCACTTAGTCAGACGACGCAGAAAAGGAATCTATCTTAAGGAGGACCAATTAGCAATACATTCTAAGTAATTCATACTTTTTCCAAGAAAAATTAACTCACCATTATGTGGAAAGTGTAGCA
Organism: Clinocottus analis; assembly: GCF_023055335.1. Taxonomy (NCBI): domain Eukaryota; kingdom Metazoa; phylum Chordata; class Actinopteri; order Perciformes; family Cottidae; genus Clinocottus; species Clinocottus analis. The sequence continues at coordinate 808,620 of NW_027176009.1, read as the reverse complement.
GTCTGGGATCTCATTGTAGATGATAGTCTGTATATTGATCGCCTTCAACTGGAACTTTATGGTGACGTTAATGAGCCTTGAAGAAAGAAAACACAAACAGATGGTGATTTATAGGGAAGCATTCATAGCTGTGTGTGTGTGTGTGTGTGTGTGTGTTTTGTGGCTTGTGGTCATCACCACATACTACAGAGGTGAACCCCGACAGATTGAGGCCAGTTGAGGAGAAAGCCATTTGAAAAATGAAACCTTACTTGTGGAACTTGAGTGTGAAGTTCCTGTAGCTCCTGGTGAGTGGCGCTTGAGGGACCGCCGGCGGGTCCACACCAACGCAGTCTGATATCAGTGGAGCATAAACAGAGAACAGTCATGTTGAGTGAATCCTGGCACTGAACAGACAACAGGGAGGGGAAAAACAATATTCTCCCTTTCCAATTTCTGGAATTTGGCTGTCCTTCTATATATAGTGAGAAAAGCATTCAAAAAACAAGTATGAATCTTATCAGAATTATCACACCACAATGAAGCCTTTCTCACATATGTGATATATTAACATGAGGTTGTTTCCGCTGTTCTTACTTCCTCCTGATTTGGCCAAACTGTACTCGAAAACAGTTATAAGAGGAAGTAAGAAACAAGAAACATCTGTTTGTTTTCAGAACAAAAGGACAAAAACATATAATTATACAGTGAGCTGGAATACAAAATACAAATGGTGCAATCTACAGGAGCACATTACACTCACCAAAAGGCAAAAATTGTTGTCCTTATCACGTAATAATAACCTCCGCATCTCTTAGTTGTGACTCGCTACCTCATAATTACCGGATCACATGTTCCACAACAGATTAAGTGGAGTGTCTAATGCTATACTGCCACTGTAAACACTCGTAATCACACTGGATTGGATGCCTTATCACCACGGATGCATTTTTGATGCATGACTTTGTACCCAGTTTGTTTTCTGCTGCTCTTGAAGGAACACCGAGTGTGCTTTCAGTCCCTATAGGGACCCATATTACATTATGGGTTACTCAGTGACAATAATAAGCAGCTCTGTTGCGGAGCTTAAGGGACTGCAGCGGGTGGTGAAGACTGCCCAACGCATCACAGGAACTCCACTTCCAGCCATTGGGGAAGTCCAGAGAAAACGCTGTCTGCGTCGAGCTCGCAGCATTGTCAAAGACGCCTTCTACCCCGCACACAGACTGTTCTCCCTCCTGTCTTCAGGCTGGTTCAATGCTGAACTGCATTTTGTTGCTCTGTACTTGTACATGTGTAATGACAATAAAGTTGAATCTAATCTAATATCTCCCAATGTCTCGAATGTAGTAGAAAATAAAAACAATTTAAATCAAGTAGACCCATCGCCATCTTCTCAAATAGCCATATTTGGTTATCTTTTGTAGTTATAAGTGATTAATTAGTGGGTCTTTTTCTTTTTTGGTACCAATCATTGCCTATATGATGAACATATTTTGTTTTGCAGACAACTCACTTACCAGAAGCCAAAACAAAACTAAAATTGCAATTCTATGACATTAAATGTAGATCAAAATGTATTTTTGGTGTGAGTAGACGTATTCTAAATATGCATGAAGCATCCTTTTGGGAACAATTCATTCTTCATGTATTTGTCTAAAAGTGAAGCATGCACTTTTTTCAGCTGATCTGGTAAACATGCAGCGAGCACAAATGCTCCCGGTTTACTTTAACACTAAATCTTCACAAAAATATGGATTTAAAATGGTCCTATTCATCCCCATACAAGCCCCCATCCTTAAATTCAAACAGTTGTTTCAAAGAACCAACAACATCACAGACACAGTCGAGCACCGTTGGCACTGCTTATGGAATAACTGGATAGTAATGTCTCCGTCGCATTGTACAGCGAGGTTCATGTACCTGTCATGACGTGAGGGTCGATGCTGAAGGTGTCATTGGCTGGGTCGATGCTTCCCTTCTTGTAGTACTGTTGGCAGAGGGAGAGTGCGCTGTTGTTTTCACCGTAGACGTACGCATAGCGCCCCACTGTGGTCTCTGGTAAGGCCAGGTACTGAGGAGGAGGAAGAGGAGATTGGTACCCACATATTATTGTGGAGCAATCACAACAAGCTCTCTAACACCCTTTTAAAATAATAATTATATATACTTTATTATAGGCTGACTGAAGCTTTTAAAACTTCATCAAAGGATGGCACTGTTGGTCGTTCCACTTCTTTGGCCTAAGCTGAAATAACTCAACCACTATGGGATGATGTGGCAGAAAATGTAGCACGGACATTCATTGTTCCCCAGTCAATGGATCTTAATGTCTGAAGTGACGCCTGGCTTTTCCGGTGGGACCACCGCCACTTTTGGTTCAAAATGAAACGTCACAGCCAACTATCATTCACCGCTGTACACTGCTTGCATACAGCTGTACTACACATTTTCATTTGCACATTCATTGATATATATGTGCAAGCTGTCTCCAATATCAGACAAAGTAGCGATCACATGTTGGCTTCAAAAGATAAATTTTTGTAATGATTATGTTGTGCTTAACCAAAATGGCTGTAACCCAATAGATTAGCAATTGCACAATTTACAAAAGATACTTTATCCTAGAATCCAACAATATTTCATCGTATGTATTGTAGATTGAAAAGCGTTTCTGATTTCCTCAGGCTTACCTGTTCCACGGCGTAGAAGATGTGGTCGTAGACGTCGCTCTGCGTGTAAACAGCTAAGGAGTCATCTGAGGACTCATCGTAGTCTTTGAGGAAGAGGTGCTTGAAGGTCATAGTGTTCTCCTCCTTGAAGGTCACCACCACCTGGTTACTGAGGCCAAACAGCACCAACTGCAGCAGAGAGAGGCGAGAGTGAGACATAAAAGAAAACTGAGCCGAATGTCGAGGTGCATCTCGGCTGCAGACTTGGTGTTTTAAAGCCACAATTCATGACTTGTCAATCACTTAATCAGAACAATCCCCATGTCTTTTTTAAAATGTAAAATACAGTATTTTCGTTATGTACAGGCATATACACACACACACACACACACATACATGATTTTTCTGCGATTAATCGCATTATGTGCCAAATTCCACAATGAAGTAAAAACTAGTGTATTGCATGTTATTATTTTAAAGTAATGTTATCAGAACAATATAACAGTACTGTGGAGCAACAGCAAGTTAACATATGTAGATACATAAATAGTATATAAATCAGTTTTCTTTTTTTTCCTGAACAGGTACTGTTTAGTAATAAGGGTCCCTGCGAGGGACAAACCATTCCTTCTTTGGTGCATGTTCAGTGTGTTGCTTAGCTTAAAGATGTCTGTTAAAACTAGCGATTGATTATCTTTATCTAAAAGCAATAAGTGCTTTTCATGTTTTCCAGTTTCGTCCAGTTTTTCTTACTCAGTGAGAAAAGTCCAGTCTGTGTTGCACTGAACAAGTGCACTGAAGTCTGGTTAAATGAGGTGGCGATGTGATGGACAACTGACAGGTATTAGCGGTGGCTTTGCACATGAGAAATTAATGTTCAATCTGGATGCTGAGTTTACAGCGCGAGCCTGCCGGCAGTCTGCCCGCCTATGAGCGCTTTGTGAGGCGAGCGACTTCACGACCCGTGCCATCCGAGAACAGAAACTACAGTAACAGTACGTGCTTTCACATCAGGTTCAAGATGCCAAATTGTCAACACTGCCTGTCGGTGAGGCTCCGGAAGCGCCCGCGCACCTACATAAATCGCATTCAAAGTAAAAGCCCAAAAAATAAAATAAATGCAGTTAACGCAAGATCACATATTTAACGCCGTCAATCGATTGAAAAGTTAAAGCGTTATTAATGCGTTAACTTGCCCAGCCCTAATATTAATATATATATATATAAAAATATATATATATATATAGATATAGATATATATAGAGAGAGAGAGAGAGAGAGAGAGAGAGAGAGAGAGAGAGAGAGACCTAAAAAGCACATACACGACAAGACTTTGGATTTTTGGCAGAACAGAAAGTGTACATACAAAGACATACTAGTAATACAGAGGCCACAACTTGGAAAATAAGTTGTGGTTTGTAACAAAAGAGCAACGCAGGATTTAGACACAACATGAGACGCACCTGAGCCGTGACAATAATGATCTTGAGCAGCTGCAGGATCAGCTTGTAAGGCTTGCGGCCCTTGGCGTGATATTTATCACAGGGGCTCATGAAGAAGTACTTCAACTTCCTGCGAATGGCTTCTTCTTCCTGATTGTCCCCGACCCAACGGCCTGCCGTCGGCGTAGGAAGCCGGTGGTTGCTGTCATGGTGGTCGTGCTCCCCTCTGCTGTTGTTAGAGATGTAGTGAGTCCCTGAGCTGGACAGACCTTCCCGTTCTGAAGAGAAAGCAAATAAGGAGCGTTCATTTTTGTAGTCTCTTCACTGAGTGTTTAGCGCAAAGCACTGATGTGTCTTTAGCGGGACTTTGGTGAATCAAATGTCTGTGGCAATAAGGCGCATGCCGAGCACCAGGACAAAGACTCTCTATTGTGCAGTTGTGACTATAAGAACTGCACTAATTACGTGAAATGAGCCAGTACTTGATTATATTATCTTTATTTCCCTAATGTGTAGATTAAATGTTGTGTGCATTGTAATCACCAAACACTAAGGGAAATGCATGTATGTCAACGACCTACTTGGCAATAAACCCCCTTTTGTTCATGCTAGACTTGACTTTCACTCAGTGACAGAGGACGACTCCCTGACAGCATCATGTCAGCACTAAACGTGTGCCCGACAGCGTGAACAGTCTGTCTTCAGCTTCCACCTCCGCCTGACAACTAGTCTTTGTCTCGGAATGTGTGTGGATTTACTCGTTTCTGTCCTCTCCGGCTCTTTGAGCATGTGCTGAACGAGGCTACACGCGTGATTTAACCCCTTTGACTCTGAATCTACGAAGCCTAATAGAAACAAAGTGTTCTCCACCAAAGCACGGGGCACTTAAATAACATGTTTGATTTTTACACTTGTATCTAGAGTGTCAAGGCCTTTCATAAGCACTGCTCCACTTCTTATCTGATTAAATTATTGATGTTACGGAACATAAACTGATGTTGACGTCCCACAGCAAGTGGTTGAAAAGTATTTCAACCAGGAAGGCGGAAATCTATTTTCCTGTGGAGTCTGCAGTGTGTCTGCTAGTTACTGCTGACATCAGTGTGGTATATGACTGGTAGAAGCAGAAGTGAAGCAGATTCCTGCGAAAGTTGCTGTGTCATAGCTGACCAATCTTATAGTCTGCAGGCACACAGACATTTAGGTGTGAGGTCACACGTATTAACCCACCACCAACTAGCACTTTACCAATAACAGTCATCTGGAAGAGATACAAGAGCTTTTAATTAATAAGGAATAACTTTTGACCCACTACTTTTCCCTGGCTAAATAATAAAATAAAGACAAAATAAAATATTCTATTATCCTAATAATATAACAGTATCTTATGGTCACAAATGTAATGTTTGATGCAAGTCTTCCTTAGTAGTAAAAGTGTTATTTGCTCTGACTTTTCAAATATTGTCAACCCTTCTTTGGGTCGTTACATAAATGCTTCAATCTAACCTGACCATGTCATTTTATGTGGACTTGTACATAGGTGGTTGAAACGGAATACTAACGATTAGTTTGGTAAAATTTCCGCAGTACGTCAAAAGTGCGCTGAAAGTATTGTTTATCTTTTAATACTAACTGTGTGAACTTAAAAGAATGCATAGAAATTTGTGTTGAGAGAAAAAAGCTAATAATTTGGGCAAAACATAGTCATAGTAATCATGTTTTTTGTAAATTTTTCGTCATTTGGCCTTTTGAGTGTTGTTTTTTTAATCGTGGTTGTCTGAATATGAATATGTTTTGTTCTCTCAATCTCACTCTCAATGTGACTTTCTGATTAACTAAGGTTTAATTGATAAAAACATCGGACCGAAGTAAACAGAGCAGACGGTTTGTAGTTGGACACAACGCTGGTCGTCTTTGTAGGAACATCCAAATCAGAAAGTAGGCTAATCATGGCTAATACTTGTCACATGCTTTTAGCTGGCTGGGTCTGGCTGTGTTCAAGAAAAAGAAGAACAATGAGATCCCTTAGTTGATTCACTCAGTTTTACATTCAGGAAAGGACTTGTTGGGCGGACTGTCAGCACGCGCTCGCTCAGATAAACTGCTAGGTCGGGATAAATCCAAACTCAACAGATACAATAAGTCAGCAGAGCAAACCTCCAGCGTAGCAGCGGTTTCAAATGGGAATGAGAAGTGAAACACTACAAATAAACCACCGGCGTTCAAAATTAGTGAGCACTCACTGCAGACGAGATGAAAGTTCAACAACAGAACACGGAGAAGAATTTTCCTGTTTGTGCCGCAATCATAATAACGTGTGTGTAATTTATGTTGTCTGATACTAATAAAGATGCTGTGAGCATTTTCTGTTTGGGATCCGAAACGTAGGACTTTTGTTGTGCTCCACACTTAGCTTTTTCTTCTTGTGTGTCTGGTGTGTTTTACAAGACCGGTCAGTCTATTTGCGAGTGATCGCAGGTTCCAACCCTACGTCTTGAATTTGTTGATATTTCTAAACAAAAAGAGGAACATGGGCTTATTTTTCTGAATATTAGTTGACAAAATGCATTTCCCATTTCTAATCTGGCTTAAAACAATACCTCACAAATTCTGAATTGCACTCGGTGAACATTGTCAGACTCACGATGAACAGCTGAGAATAGATGTATGTGTTATCCTAATAGATGCTAATGTAGCCTCAAGCTAGATAAGGAGCAGCTACAGAGGTTTGGTAAGATCACTTCTTTACAATTCAACTTTCAAATGTGTAGTCTTCAGACTCAGCCGATGCAGACTCAAGTGACATCACTTGAGGCAATTTATCAGATTGCAGGCGTCTGCCTCCGGAGTCACAAAATATAGTTATATAGTTTTAATAGTAGGAGGCCATTCATGTATTAAATTGTGACATTTAATCACCTACAAATGCCCGCTGGCTCCAACAGGGGTTGCGTGCCGAGGTGAAAGAATCCAACATCACATTGATATGTGACAGACAATGTGCGTGAGTGCAGACATATCTTTGACCAGATGACTGTCGATTGTCACGGTAGACAGCAAACAAACAACCAACAAACAAAGATGTCCATTAACAGTGGCATCAAATTTGACAAAAGCTAAATGAATCAGTGAAAATATCTGACTCTCCGGGTTGACAACCTCTGACATAGCCACAGGTCTGTCTATCGGTCTAAATCCTGATATAACTGACTGTCAACGCCTTGAAATCTAAGCTTAGATCTGGTAGCAAGAGGCCACCCACAGGCCAGAAGTCCACAACTTCAACTTGTGCCCGAGTGAAAGGAAGCAGTTCGTACAAAACAAAAGGTGACACGATAATAATTTTGCTTTGGGGTTTTTGTAGGTGGGGTGTGATACTTGTTATGAACTGAGATCTTCTTTTGCAGCAATATGTTAGATTTGTTATTAGAGGAAGAAATAAAAACACACACTAACATGATTTTAAATAGTCTACCCCAATTACCGATGGTAGTGGAGATAGTTTTGTGTGCTGAGGTTTTAATGAAATGTACCTCTGCAAGTGAAAAACAAAACAAAAAACACAACAACAAATTGTCTTTCTCGATACAATGCTCGCACTTACTCAACACAAACAACGCATGGAGCAAAATTCTGAATTCTTTACCAAAAAGTAGTTTGCAGTAGTGTTGGAAGTGAGGTCGTCTGTGGATTATCCACAGTAATTGGGGGCGGTCGTTAAAGTAGTTCTAGGTTTTAAACACCATAAACTTAATGTATTCAACCTTTGATTGTGTGTCATAGCTAGACATAACAAGGGGTGGAACAAAAAATTATTTTTTTTCAATTTGAGTGAACTGACCCTTTAACTGGAAGCTTCTTGACCTGTTTGCAGAGTTATAAAAAAAGTCTGTGAAAATCTATATGGAATTTAAAAAAAAGGTCAAGAATGAACATTAACACTCAATGTAAAGGAAATCCTCCACAGCACAAAGGAGTCGGTGATATGTGGAGGCGTTCTTCACCCAACCCGCATCAACAATCTCCCCAAAGAAGTCTGCAGACTCAATCACGCGTGGAACAGGCTTATGCAACGGTGTTGGAGCCTTTATCATGCATGAAGGAGTGACTGCTGTTGAGATGTAGATTTGTTGAAGGGGGGGTTGTGGTTGTTGTGCAGTATCTGGGTCTTAATACCAACAGTGTGTTTTAGACCAAAAATACCTTCAGTCACTACAACCTCTGCCACTGAGGCAAGTACATCACACCCTGTATATCATACTTTTACACATGAGTACTTATGTTAAGTCAGCACATTCAATTTAAAAAAGGTGCGTTATATTACTTTTCTATTATGAGTTTAAGGTAATAGCCCCTTCCTGAATACTACAACTAAGACCAGCTGCTAAGAATGATTTTTTTTGTGTGTAAAAAAATGTATAAAACACTCACATTGAATTGAATTAAAATGCAATACTCATAGTGATTTATAGAGAACTACAAGTGTTTCCCCAAAAGACTAGCTCTCAGGATAAAAAGAGCAACACCTGATCCCTCTGACTGTCCTTTGGTGTTCATAAAAGGATGGTTCGTTATTGTTTTCTGGTTTCATCTGAGGCTAAAAGCCTAACCGGGGCCTTTGTGGACGAGTGGAGAGAAGATCACACTTTGTCAACAAGGTTTACGATAATGAGACATGTTGACTGTTCTGGGGGAAACGCGTGATGAAAATCACCTGAGCTGAAGATGCCAGCAGAAATACAGTAACGGCTGAGGTGGCCTCATTGTTGTTGGATGTCTCAACAACAACAACAACAACAACAACAACAACAACAACAACAACAACAATTGAAACGCCACAACGCAGCTCTAAAACTATTGTATAAGCCGGGGAGAAACCGCACAGCTACGTATTAATACAGCACGACAGGCTCTGCCTGTAGAAAGACAAATGAGTCGTGACTAACGGCTGAACTCAATTGAAAAGTTAAATGTCGGCGCTGCATTACCTGAGAGGTTCTCGTGACTCGTCGCAGCCATGTGCTTATCCGTTTGAATAAACAATAAATATGTCAATGATACCGGTACAGCTCAGAGGAGCCAGTGTTTTTACTGTTCCAGTAACAGTGTACAGCTCTCACAGCCGCCCCGAAACAGCAGCCGGGCCATAACTGTTCTCTTCTTCCTCTCCCTCCCTCCTGCTCTCTCTCTCTCGTGTCATGTGACCGGCACCACGTGACCGCGTAGCCGCACATAGCTCATAGCTCAAGCCACAGATTTAAGGCACAGGGTGGCCGCTGTTGATCCGTGTCCAAGGCATGACTCACCATGCAGCCGAACAACTACCTTTTGCATTTTGTAGAATGACACATTCTTGAAAATATTCACCGGGGTCTTGTGTGGCCTGATGTAAGCCCATCCCAAATAAAACAACAACAATGTTTATCAAATCTGGTACATGAGGTACGTGACAAACATACATGATGTTATTGATCATACATCAGGGGTCATGAGTCTGACGTTGCGAAATGAATCCTTTAAAAAAAACCTATTTCACCAGGTTTATATGTATTCTTCTTAAACAAATACGATTGTCAATCTCAATGTGTATTTACTTTATTTAATAGAAACTCAGATGCAAATTAAAAACGTCTATGTGTGTTTTGTTATCAAAATAATGAATAATAGCAACCTTTGCAGCGGTGTGAGCTTATCTATTATTTAATGTAAATGAGGAGATAAATAAATAACTTTTAAAACTATAATTTTTACACAATGATTGCAGTTTAAAATTGAACAACGAGTTGAATGCAGATAGCCTTCATTACATCATTGTTTTTGCAGGATTTCACAGCATTATACACGTGGTTCTCTTTGTCTGATCACTTATTGAAAGGCTATCGCTCAACATACTAAGATATTTTCCCAGTACAGTGTAGACTGTCAAATTGTTATTTATTAAAAGTGTAATTATCTACTGACTGTATGCTGTTTTGAAGATAAATATGCCTATATAATATAATAAAATAGGCCATTCTCCTCCAACTGATTCTAACTTCAATAGTAGTTGAATAACTTGAAATCTCAAATGTGTGAAACCAGAGCAGAGTGAGGAGTCTTTCTTTGTCCTCTTGACAAATGACTCACCCTACCTCCCTTTTTTTATTTCCCAACACTCAACTTTCCAGTTACAGCATCCAGAATTGTAAAATAACTGATTTCTAAAAACACCAAATGTAAACAACGTTACATCCAAGAGATCGAGGATCAATTTATTTTTAAAAAACATACCTTCATGTACTCATTGACATTTTATCAGATCAAAAGACATGCATATAGATTTGCATAAAAAACCCCAATGCTATAATTACAGGCTTAACGTGTGGCACAAGTGCAGCTGCAATACATGGGCGTTGTGGCGATTCAACAATACAAGGACAGCTGCAGGCGGTCAATACAGATGCAGTCACAGGTTTTTGACTAACAAGGGGGTGTGGACGATTTTCCGTCAGCTGTGTGGCACGGAAATAGTTGTTGGCATCAATGGAAAAAAACAAGAACCTAATTTTTAAGATTAAGATTAATCAACTGTTCCAAGTCTGTTGCAAGTCTCATTTTCCACTGAAAAGGAGTAAAATCAAAAATCAATAATCATGGTACATTGAATACATTGAACTCGCAGTATGTTCACCTTTTAAGATGAAATCATAGGTTTCATACAATTGATTAAATGAAAGGGAAAATATACGTGTGGAGCACAAAGCAAATGACTGAGGAGGATGTAAATGAAGCTTCTCAGTGGGATTTTACGAACACAACACTAACTGTAATGCAGCTAAATTCTTTTTATTAAAGTGTACTGAGATCACAGCTATTCATCTTTCCATAAATTTGACGTGCTCATTGTTTGACCATGTATTAATTGATTCATGTTTGTGGGTTCATATTGACACAAACTCATATTTAATGTTTTGAGTTTAAATTGTTTAATGAACTAACATCTTAAACTATACTTCTACAACCCTTTATTCACAATCTACAACAAGTGAGTCGTATAGTTTGCATGACTTAAAAGATCATGTGACATGACAGTTTATGTCTCCCGTGATCAAAATGTTCCCTGGCCCTTGTGAGTGCACAACAGACGCTCACATCGCATGAAGTGGTAATTGTTAACCATGAAATCTGCTTTATCTTTCACAGACTGTTTGTTGAGTGATGTGCTGTTTATAAAATAAGCTGTACAAGCCTACGTGACAGTGAAGAGTAACACAACCCAATATTATTCGGAAAAGCACTTATTTGTAACTTGTGTAATAAACCTAACTGTGGGGCCACGATTTTGTTTTGCTCATGACAAACTTTAACTAACTGTTGGCTGAATCAATATTTGGAGCCAACAGTGGACAAAGAGTACTTTTCCCTATCAGGACACAACACTGCAGTCATGCGTACACCTACACAAACACACTCAGACGTTGTTGGGAGCACTACTGCTTTTCAGTTTACTTGCCTCTTTAGGTTGTCTTTTGTATTTAGTCTGGAGAAACCCTCTTAGTTTTTAGTTGAACAAAAAATTACTTTTTTTCTTCTAAAAGGCAAAAGAGCAGGAGCTGCAACATGACTTTATTTGGACTGTTGTTTTTTGTTCTGGCTTCATGCTACTTCAATACTGTCTACAGCAGGCCGACAGGTAGGTTGAGTTATTCAAAATATGTCAACTTTTGTGTTATCTTGAGCTATAATCTTCGATCAGACATAGTTTCTTTTTTGGTATGTCGATAAGGAGTATTTACGACCTGTCTAATTGTGGTTCACTAATTCCCTAAAATATATAATCATTCATTCAAGAAAGTACTTTCTTTCTTTACAATGCTGACACTATTTTCGGCATTTTCTGCAAATAAATCAACCAACTAATATGCAGATTAACTCATCACAAACAGATAATATCAAACCACCTCCATAGGTAAAGACGAGTGCTGTCAAGAGCGCTTCAGAGCGCAGAAGAAACAGCAGCAACGGTCCACAGCAGCACGCGCGGGTAGCAGCTCTTGATAGTGGTCCAACAAGAGCTCTACTATTCCTCTCAGTCACAAAGGTCCGTCTCCTGAATCACATAAATCCGCTAAACACCTAGTCCATATGCTGATTCATGGCGTTTTAGCACCAGCTTATCTTAACAAGTTCCACATACAGAGCTAACAGTATGAAAGCAAAGAAAACCATATTATGCTAATCGCTAATGCTAATCGCTAATGCTAATGCTAATTTTTTTTTTTTTTTTTACAATTTAACAGTTAGTAACAATAAACAACTTGTATTCACCTTGCGTAGCTTACATAAATGCAAACCGAAGGGTAACTGGTCGTCAGCCATTAAGTTCTTAACATTATTTTTCTCACACAAGAATCCCAAGTTCACTCAACGGTGGTCTTTAGCTTCTGCTGTTCACTGAAACACAATACTCACAATACTGCATCACGCAAACTACTCACATTTGAACTTTTGAACTGAAAGATGACTCACAACTTCTATCAATGCGTATGGATTTTTAACTAATGTTTATATATAAATATATATAACAGCAAAGAAACAGAAGAAGAAGAGAAGACAGAGAGGATAAATATACACTCTATGTGTTACTTCTCGGCGGACACGGTGGTGTAGCGGCTAACCAGCGCTGCACCAGTCACACACCAGTCGGCAGGGTCGGGGGTTCGCGACCCGGTCCTCAACTTGCGAGAGGAGGCGTTGGGGGCGGTCGCCGCGGGTGTGTGGAGCGCGGCTCCCCGTGTCTGGTGGGTTTCTCCCTGGGCGGCTCCATTGACCCGGAGTCTCTCTGAGCGGTCTTTCCTCCCACAGGGTAAAGGTAGACGGGTCCCTTCAGCTGTGTGCGCCTCCTCAGCTGCAAACGGGATGCGTCAAAAAGACTTTTTAAAACAAAAATCTTTTTTATGATTATCGGTATATATTTAATAATTATATATATATAAATACCAAATTAAAAAATTCAAAAGCTAAAAAAATAAGATAATAAATTTAACATTATTTACATTTATGGAGAATTACCAATTAGACAAATGGGAGCCTAATCATTGAAAAGATTCAGGTTGAGTTGTATTCCTAACTTGTTCCAACAAGTAACCAGTAAAGCATTTTGAAGCATGGTGGAGTTAGCTAGCTGTCTAACTAGCCATGTGTCCGTTAGTTAGCCAGCTACCTAGCTACTTTACTCCACCATGCCTTGATGAAGCTGTAAACAGGTGATACAAATGTGCTTTTTTTCTCTGTAATTTGGCAGTCAAGCATCTGATCACATATCAGGCCACAGCATCAACTTTAATATTTAGTTTTTAATTGTATTAAAAGGACATAGATATTTAAATTTGGATACATCACCTTACATTTGTATGCTTTGAACTTTTTAGTTGATATTTGTAAAACAAATTCACCAACTTAGTTCTGTCTTATTTTAAATTATTGGAAGAAAGATGTCCAGAAAGGAAAGGGAGGGTCCAAATGAAATATTAATCCACCCCAATCATTTCTGTAGCGTCCCAAAGCTGTGATCTTAATATGAACCCATCAGTATCATGAACTGTGACCTGTCTTGCCAAATTTAATCTGGTTCCCCCTTCTTTCTATGAGGTGAAAGCTTTTGTGAAATTGTCTTTGGTGATGTCATTCAGGAAATCAGAGTTCCATCACTGACTCGTTGTGCTGAAACGTTCTTCCCTCACTTCTTTTGTTCCTCATTTGCATTGTTGTCAGGCGCCTACCTGCGGAACATGGACAGCTTCATCCGAGCCGTGGAGCAGGTGGAGAACTCCAACCCTGGTCTGTCCCCCCTGGCTCTGGTTCGGGCCCTGCGGAGGACCGCCGGCCACGATGACGTGATGACCATCCATTTTTTGGGAGCCTCATATAATCTCACTGATGCGGAGGTTTTGGAGACAGCCATTCTCAATGCCTCGTCCTTCAGCTTCTTTGACAAGGCCATCCACCACATTGTGACAGATTACGGAGAGGAACGTGGGGTGGTTCTTGCTCCAGATGGCACCACGGTAGCCCTTGTACCCTTACTGCTGGGAATTGAATCGGGACTGAAAGCTAAAATGGAGGGGGCGCCAGCTGTTGGGCTTTTCCCTCTCACTTTAGGCAGGACGCTGGGCTTGTCCTTTCTCAGCCTCAAGGACTTCCCGCCGTCTTTTCGCCTGGGGCCTAACGGGTGCTGGGACAACGTGGAACGCCCTAAGTTGTTCAAGCTGTCTCGGCCTGCCACGCTGGCCACCGACGCTGTTATTGATGGCGGCATGGATGGAGCTATACTGGGCATGGACTTCAGCAACCTGCCTGCATCCGAGGAGCCGCAGGCCCTCAGTGAGGTTTTGAAAGGATACTATAGTTTTATTCTGCATGAGGGGCAGGGTCTCGATGCTGTGACCAGGCATGTCAGCGCCAGGCGAAGGGAGATCTCTCGATCCATTCTGGAGCCACTCCATCTTCACAGCCAGGTGATGGAGACACTAGCCTTAGTCTGGAAGTTGGAGAAGACAGAATGGATCGCTCTGGATACAGAAGTGGGCAAGGCGGTGACGGATGGCCTACAGGCTTTTGTGCACAAGTACTGGGGTGAGCTATGAAATTATCAATAAAGTGTTTTAAGATACAAAATAGGTCTTCAACTAACTATTATTCTTCATCCATTACACTACCGACTGTATTTCTGAATAATATTCACCACAAGTCTCCAAATCCCATTAACTCTTTTTAGAGTTAATGGGATTTTCTACAACCAGAAAACTAAAACTCAAAGAAATGTTGTTGACTGTCACAGAATGAAAACTAAAATGTAAATTATATATATATATATATATATATATATATATATATATATATATATATATATATATATATATATATAATATTTGTTGCTTATCTATATTCTGGCACCAAAGCTAACCCTTGGTAAAAGAACACTCTCATCTTTCTCATTATTTCAGACTATTTGTCACTGTATGTATGGTCAGGTGACTCTTGGATAGCGTGATCAATTTTGGATATTTATTTTGTAATTGTAGAGAATCAGATCAGCCGATGTTATTTAAAAAAAAAAATCTTTATCTTACATAAAAACATTACATAAACAAATCTCACCAGGCATAAAAAGTGACATCAGGATGTACTGGTACACCCATGTGTACACTTGTACATCCCAGCAGCAAGGTGAGAAGTTAAAGGAAAAAGATGATCGGGCTGACATTCACAAACAAAAACATGACTCCAAATAAATGCTGCCGTTACTCCTCGTTTGCTGGATGTATAAATAACTACAACTTTATAAGGCGATAATAGGAGTTGAGTTCACTATTTGTTTTACTAGCCAGGTAAGGTTTGTATTTTTTCATAAAAATGTGACTTAACATAGGTTTAAAGCAGCTCAAAAATAAGCTTATCGCAGCTTTCTAACCCTCATTCTTTCTCCTCCTCTCGCCAGACTGCCCTCAAATCATCCCTCGCTGTCAGTGGGGGGCAACAGCCCACCGCGGTACTCCAATCCCACTGTCTCTGCCCGTCCAATTTCTCTATGTCCACCACACCTATCAGCCATCCTCGCCCTGTTTATCCTTCCCAAACTGCTCTCGCGACATGAGAGGCATGCAGCGTTTCCACCAGGAAGATCGTGGTTGGAGCGACATAGGATACAGGTAACTCTTGGTCTGACGTCTTCGATCTTGGATTTTGATGGGCTCCAACTCCGTAATTAATCCACACATGAGCGTAGTATTGATTTAAAAACTAATGGAACTAATCAAAATGTGGAACTATTCTTTTAAGTTGCGACCATATACTTCCATTTAATGTGAGAGGTAGTTTTTCCAAGAATGCCACGTTTTTCATGTCTGTATATTCAGTATAAAATATGTGGCACTATTGTTGCCTTAATATCAACCAAGTTTTGCACCTTTGCGCCCTCAGCTTTGTGGTCGGCTCTGACGGCTACGTCTATGAAGGCCGAGGTTGGAAGCACCTGGGCACACACACCAGAGGGCACAATGCCATCGGGTACGGCGTGTCAATCATTGGTAACTACACTGCCACCCTGCCGTCTCGCCACGCCTTGGACCTGCTGCGTCATCGTCTCGTCCAATGTGCAGTGGATGGAGGATGGCTGGCTGCCAACTTCACCACCCAAGGCCACAGGCAGGTGGTGAACTACACCTCCTGCCCTGGAGACGCCCTCTTCTCAGAAATAAGAGGCTGGGAACACTTCAGGGAATGACCGGACCCCCGCTGCCAGTTTGATATTCTCAAACATCATTAATGGCGCGTCAGGGTATGATAAATGCCACAGCGGGGGCTTTTTATTTACTTAATTTTTTCAACAAGTTTCATTGGTTGAAATTGTTCTTGGATGACTCTTTTTCTGTCGGGGGCAACCATGGGCTGAATGCTGAGACTCTTTAGAGCTCCTGCAGGTTTGGGTCCCCTGAAAGGGCCTAACAACTAACAATATCAATGTACTTTGAGCTAGTGTACACCAAAGATACAAAGGTCATCAGGATGGCATGTGCATAGCATGTAACGTCTTGACTGTTTGACAACTTTGAATATCTATTCAGCTTCTTTTGCAGATGCTCACAATATGAAACTTTGAATTTTGTAATCAGGCTAAGCAATATGATCGAGTTTTATAGACCAAATAAATAAATATATTTTTGATTATTTGATTTTATTTATGTTAACTGAGGCTTTTACAAACCTTTCAATGGATCAATACAACTCTGATCATTGGTGTGAATTTAAACAGGCTTGTATGAATATGAGAACTAATGTTTTTTTTGTCAGTGGGACAGAGTTTTACAAGAAAAGGCGCTTTGAAGAATCTCCGTCCTACTTTACCATCATCGTATTTCTCTTGTCATGATTTTACAGAAAACATTTTCTCCAAAAACAGAAGAAGAGACTGGCCAACTGTAATAAATGGGAGTGTTTCTAAGACATGCCATGTTTATTTGCATCAAGTCTTCCAGTTGTCATTGCAAAGTGCATCTAGGACAACTGGAAGCAGCACACATAGATCTATTCTACATGTATGAACAGCATTACATTCACAGTCCATGTGTGACGTCCGCTCAAAAATATCTGCAGTATAGTTTATGAGGTAAACTGTCTCGATTGTTTATTGTAAGTATTTTTCCACTGATCATTGACTCAGTACATCCAAACGAAAGAAGTCTTTCCCTTATACATACAATGATGTATTTTTGTGCCGAACAATACCACCATTACTTGCTTAAGGCTAAAGAGTGGATAAAGCCGTAGAGCAGAACCAGTGTGTTAAACTATGAGGTATTACTGTGAATACAGTGCGGGGGTGTGAAGAACAGCAGGAAAGAAGAAGACAACATACAGTGAAATTTAGAAAATTGCATTTAAGTGAAAGCACAAAGGTTTGTTACAGTCTGTGTCTGTCTGAGTCTTCTGTGTCTACTTTTCACGAATTGGAAACACAACAAGGTTTCACACAGAAAGTATACAAACTTACTATAGAGCCCTTTAATCTACACACACAAGCACACACAAGTTTTAGTTGAGTTGCACAAATTGTGCAACTAATATGTCAAAGTGGCCAAATTCTTCAGTCAGCTGATAGCAGCACTGAAAGGACACGCAAAGGCTGCAACTGATTACTTTCTTTATTGCTTAGTGTGCAGATTCTTTCCTCAATTAATCAATTCACCTATTTATTTGGTTTGAACGACAGAAGGTTTCCCAGAACAACCTCTTAAAACCCAAGGCGAAGTCTCAAAAAAGAAAATGCTGTTTTCACAGACAAGCAATCCAAAAAACGAATATGGAGCCAAATACCGAGGAGGTGTTTTTGCCTGAAAGACATGCAGATTAATTGACTATCAAAAAAATGCAGATTCATTATCTGTTCAACAGATGTTTAGGGTCAGCAGGCCCAACGTTTTCCAACACTTTTTGCACTTATAGGTGAAGCACTTTTCCTCAGGCGCTGACACTAAATGACCCGCACCGCTGAACTCAGACTGTTTACTTTGCAGAGGTCATCGTCGTACAATGGGAAGCTGCAGCAGAGAGAATAAAATAAAGTATACTACAGACAAGCAGACAAAGCTTCACAGTGAGGATGCTGAGAGAAAGAAGTCATCGTTACTATTTGACTCATAAAATAAGCCATCTAGCCTAAACACCACTGTGCATGCATTCATGGGAAGCCTTTACAGTAGGCGGGGGGGTCAGGTTGTGTACTATGTTTGGATTTAAATATTACAAAAATTGAGAAAAGGCTATGCAATAATTGATATCGTATAAAAGGCCTGTGAAATATAATAATGATACAAACGAAACAGATGTAGACTTTAGTGCAAATCTCCACATTGATCATTCCTGTTCCAGTCAGAGGGCTGTTTCTTAGAAACCAGCTGGTTTCCCTGATTCCCTGCAAAACTCCCCTGGTGGCCACAAATAGAATGGCAGGGAGATGAGCGAGACATAATGAAACTGAAAGCATGACATAACGAAAATAAAAGCGGACAAACCGGGTATAAATACGGGCACATTTGCACAAAGGAGTGAACAGAGACACCGTGACACAACTCTCACAGCTCAAGGAAACCGTCAGAAGAGGAAACATGGGTGAGTGCTTGTGTTATTCTACTGCTGATAACTTTCAGCTTTCTATTGTTTTTACCTGCCGTATCAATGTTGTGAGTCTTACTTTCTGTTCTTTTGTAGCCCGCTCACTACTTTGTTGTTGTAAAGATGTGTTGTGTCACTGGAAAGTCCCTTCAAGTCCTCGTAACGTGTGTTAATGTTGACGTGCAGGTGTGGTGATGACAACTAATGTGACAAACTGATCAACAGGTTATGGAAATATCATGAACGTTCAAACTACTGGCGCCTCGATGCAAACAGCTCGGCAGGACAAGCTCCAATGCTCAGGTAAAACACAGAGAAACACATCAGCGGATTACATCAGAAATTGTAGAAAAAGTAAACGTTGCAGACAGAGAACAGTCATGTTGAGTGAATCCTGACACTGAAGAGACAACAGGAGGGGAAAAACCATCTTCTCCCTTTCCAATTTCTGGAATTTGTCTGTTCTTCACTATGTAGTGAGAAAAAAACATTTGCAAAACAAGTATGTAATTTTATCAGAATTATCAGACCACAAGGAAGCCTTTCACACATATGTGATATGCATATTAATATGAGGTTGTTCCCACTGTTCTTACTTCCTCTTGATTTGGCCAAACTGTACTTGAAACACACAGTTATATGAGGAAGTAAGGAACAAGAAACCTCTGTGTTTGTTTAAAGAAGTTAAATTAACATAAAAATTCCATAACTGGACAAAAACATATGATTATACAGTGAGCTGGAATACAAAATAAAAATCAGCCATTTAGCAAATGACGTTTAAAATGTGTCTCGAATATCAAAACATGGACGTCTGGTAAAGTGCTAAAGGTGCAATCTACAGAAGCGCATCACACTCACCAAAAGCAAAATGTATGTGTGTGTGTGTGTGTGTGTGTGCGTGTGTGTGTGTGTGTGTGTGTGTGTGTGTGTGTGTGTGTGTGTGTAATTATATCTATATTTCAAAATCAGTTTTATTCGCCAGGTATGAGTTTACATATCAGGAATTTTACTTGTTTTTGCGCTCATTGTACAGACAAAAATAGTAAGAAAGCTAAAAAAAACAAAAAAAAACAAGGACAAACAATCATTTAGTTATAATGTACACAGAATGTAAAAAAAAAAAGTAAAAATATAGACGTACACACACGCAGCACGTATATGTCTGTCAATTGCAACACAAAAGGATATGCTAAAATAAATCATGAATCAGTATCAGCATGTGTTCATGTCAGTTCATCCTGTGTCTGGTTGTTTTGGCGCACGGTGCTCTGAAACGGCCACATACATTTCTTAAAGATCACAGTCATCGTCTATGTAGGGGTGGGTGCTAAATCGCTACACCACTCATTTCTATATCTCTTAATTAACAGGGAAAATTAGATGAATAAGTTGCGCTGAGGCCATAATCCTGTTCTCTGTTTGACTCTAACAGGTGTGAGTGCCTCACACACCATGGCACAGACGGATGCGGGCCGAATGGAAAAGTATCGCTCTAAAATCAACACAGTGGGAGCTAAATATGGAATCGCTCCAGCTCTCATTGCTGCCATCATCTCCAGAGAGTCCAGGGCTGGAAATTGCTTACAGGGAGGCTGGGGAGACCACGGCAACGCCTGGGGACTGATGCAGGTTGTGATGAATACGACTGTTTTACTCGCGTCCTCCTAATAGAGTCCCCCATCACAAAAGGGCTCTATTCATTTCCATATCTGCAGGTTGATGTCAATCCAAACGGAGGTGGACACACTGCACGTGGTGGTTGGGACAGTGAGGAACACCTCTGCCAAGCCACCGAGATCTTGGTTTATTTTATCGGACGCATCCGCAACAAATTTCCCAGCTGGAGCGCGGAGCAGCAGCTGAAAGGTTTGTTTGACCGAATTAGTAGATTCAGACGTGCAGCAGCTCTCGTCACACCGTCTCATTTGTGTTTGTCTCTGCAGGAGCGATAGCGGCCTACAACATGGGGGACGGAAACGTCAGAACATACGACGGCGTGGATGAAGGAACGACAGGAAGAGACTACTCCAATGATGTTGTTGCCAGAGCGCAGTGGTACAAAACCAACGGGGGCTTTTGAAACCTGGAGCTGTGCCCGACAGAAATGTCCTGCAAATCCTCACTCTGCTATGTGAGAGAAATAAACATAATGCAAAGCCATCAAAACGTGACCATCTTTGACAAGTTTTGTGGTTGCACAGTTTTTAGCAGCATTCCAATAAAATTCCACTTTAAATTCCACATTGTTGTATTCATTGTTTTCATTTAGAAGAAAAATGGATAACTATATACCATTACATGTTATAGTTATTTAACAAGTATGCACACATATCTTGTGGATACCAATTACTATCGTGAGTTATAAAAGTTATATTACAACTAAAAAAAACATATTCATGTTCTATACCAGGAAGAGAAGTTCCTCTTTCTTATTGGAGGGATTGAAATTCAGCATTTCTATGCAAATGTTGTACAACAAACTAGAGAATATGACATGATGAATTTGGTTGATGTTACAGATGATAGAGGCATTTTAACATAACATTTTAGCGATTAAAAGTGACAAGATTTTGTAGGTGTGGTTCTACTGATCAGTAATATTTAATGCATTTTTGGTCATTTAAATGCATACGGTTATTTAGTTTGGATTGAGACACAATATTTTGTAGGTGTGGCTCTACTGATACTGTTTTTGTGAGAAAAACAACATGAGCTTAACAGCATGGCGCCGCCGCCAAGTGTTAAACATGAACGAGCATTGTTAAACTTTG
Source organism: Clinocottus analis (assembly GCF_023055335.1). Classification (NCBI taxonomy): domain Eukaryota; kingdom Metazoa; phylum Chordata; class Actinopteri; order Perciformes; family Cottidae; genus Clinocottus; species Clinocottus analis. Next base: position 787,101 of record NW_027176009.1, on the reverse strand, counting down.
TAATGTGAAAACGGACCATTTCTGAATAATTTGTCATGTTTGGAATTTAAAATCTTTGCACGCATATATACATCTGCAGAAAAGTTTGTTTCACCGACAAATGGCCACTAGATGGCGAAAGACGTGAACTGATGAGGCCAAATAGCCCCGATATGCTTCATCCTGTGAGCAGATAACCTGTGTGATAGCTGAAAAGAGAAAAGTAATATTTACTGTAGTCCTGCTAAGTTAACTGTGGAGGCAGCTCCTGTATTTGGAGCATTTACCCAGTCCTGGTGCTGCAGTACATTCCTTCCTTCCTTCCTTCCTTTCCTTTCAGGCCGCACCAGGAGGTCTCATTATTCAATAATAGACTCAGCCTCATATTCAGGTTCAGGTGGATTAGCTGAGGAGAAAATAGGAACTCGTAGGAGCTTGTGTTGTTTAGCTCTTCTGCTGAATAAAACTTGATTTTCAAACCCAGAATATAAACCCATAACCTGGTCTTTCCTTATAAGAAACAACAGGAAACGACATGTTTATGTTTTTGTATCACTTTATTGTGAAGTATTGCCATATTTTCAAACTCTGCTCTTTCATTATATTTGTGCAATATTGAAACATAATGAACATGTTTTAAAAAAAAAAGAAGAAAAAAAAGATTAATAGTCTGTTTATTAACCTTTTTGTACAGTGTTTTTGTAGATGAGTTTTGTGGGTTGTTAAAACTATGTTTTATATTTTATTACATATGTTGCAGGGCTATTTGTATACTACACTTCTGATTCATGACATACAATAACTAAAGAACATATGAGAAACTATTCTGATTGTCAGCTTTGACATATGCAAAATCCCTTGAGCACATAGGTGTGTCGACGCAAACTAATCGAACAAACTGAACAAACATTTCTCAGGTGAGCTCTTGAGGGTGCCGACTACGGGTGCCTCAAAGGAAACAGCTAAGCGGGACAACCTGAAACAGGTAAACACAGGCGGTGAACGGATGTGTTAGAAATAGCCATGACATTTCCATCTACAGTCTCCATACCTGCAGCTTAACTACATCAATATATTGACCGGAAGATAGATGCATAAGTTTGTTGCCCCTGAGGTTATAATCCTGATTTCCTTCTAAAAGGCGAGAGGGCATCATGCACCATGGCACAGACGGATGCGGGCAGAATGGAAAATTACAGGTCTATAATCAAAAGTGTGGCAGACAGGTATGGAATCGCTCCAGCTCTCATAGCTGGCATCACCTCCAGAGAGTCCAGGGCTGGAAATGCCTTAAGTGATGGCTGAGGAGACTACGATAGAAAACCATACAACGCCTGGGGACTGATGCAGGTTAAAACAAAGTTAACTGCTTTACTCGCATCCTCTTAACAGAGTCCCCAATTACAAAAAGTGTTCTGCAATGAGTGCTGTGAAAAATGAACATAATCCCAAACAAAACCACAAATGATATCTCCGTTTATTGCACTAAGTGTGAACTTTAAATAAAACCTCTGGATCACAGATCTGCAGAGGGTAGGGACATAATGTGGGGGAAATCTCCTATACACCGAATCATCTTCAGGAGTGACATTCATTCTTTTGATAACAATCAACATGATGACATTTGGTCCTTTTTGGAAGAGAAAAGAAAGGCTGCCAATGTCGCCTCGGCTGTGTGAGTCCGAGTCAGCCTAAGGTGCAGTGCAGCTCCTGGTGCTGCCGGAGGTCTGCTCGCTGCTGGAAGCCGTAGTGGCAGCGAGGACAGCGGTGGGGCCGTCCGTCGCTGTGTTTCCGGCTGTGGGTGATGAGGTTGGAGCTCTGGCTGAACGCCTTCCCACATATCAGACACACGTGGGGCTTCTCTCCTGGCACACAAACACAGCACGAGTCATTGAAGGCAGAGGGCAGGACGCTGCAGGCCGCGTCCATTAAATGCTGCTCTGACGGGTTGATGGTTTTTCCTGACAGTGACGCGTGGCGCTTTAAATGACTGCACACTTTACCTTACATCATTCAATCGCTGGTTTGGTCCAACGGACATAAAAAAATAAACAAGCTAGTCGATTTACACTGACTTAAAAACATTTGAGAGGCTGGCTGTTCTCTTCAACAAATAGTTTGACATTTTGGGAGTGTGAGAGGAGAAGATTGATGAAGTTACAGCCACCAGCTGGATCGCTTAGCTTAGCATGAAGACTGGAAACAGCTAGTCTGGCTCTGTACAAAGTCAAATCCAACCAGCTGTGCACTTACTAATTCATATGTTACATCTCAATTGTCCAATCAGCTGACACAAGTTAAGCTGGACTATCCCTTGGCCCAGATAAAGTGACAAGACAACAAAGGGAGGTATGAGAAAAGGGCGCCGGCGGTTCAGTTTGATATTTGTCAAGTGATGGCAGCCCATTGAAAGCAGCCAGTGCACCTACCGGTGTGTATGAAAGTGTGTTTCTTCATGTCAGACTTCTGGTGGAACCTTTTTCCACAGTACTGGCAGGGGTAGGGCCGCGTGTCCGAATGTATGAGCAGATGAGTGGAGAGGGTGGAGGAGCGCTTGAACACTTTCCCACACACGGTACAGCCGAACGTCCTCTCCTAGAACAACGGCCACTGGGGTTATGGAATCAGAAGTGTTGAACCTCATGTGTGCATGTAAGGGTTTATTATAATGATTATCATCATCATCATCACTGTGAGACTGTAAGATACGGGAGCAGAAATGTGTTGCCGACCTTGCCCCTGCATGGTGACCGCTCAGTGTCTGTCCTGCTGGACTTCACGTGTGCTGGTGCTCTGCCTCCATGATTCTTGCATATGTGAGTCTTTAAACTCGACAGACACGAATATATCTGCAAGACAAGACAATAAAATTAAAGAGATAAATCTGGTGAAACTAGTTAAATATGAACAAAAGTTGACATTTCTTGGTACTTTTGACTTTATATTGCCCATTTTTCTCCAATGTTTGTTCAGTTTCCAGTTTTATCATTTACCTAACGGTCTTACCCCGGCTATAGTCAACTCATATTAAAACTCTGGATCCTCATCCATTTAGCCTAGTATATGTTCCTCAAACCTGAGGCCACATTAATGGGGAGTTTATATGATTTGACAGCACCACATCCACCGCAATTACGTTCATTTCATCTATCTCAAGTCGTTTCTTCTAGGTTTCCTTTTCACTTGAGCTATTTGTCTTCGAGCTGATACACATTAAAGTAGGTCTGTGTCTTGATCCTTCAGAGTTATTTTTGGTTGAAGAAGTACTCTGTAATGGAGGGGTGCCGTACATTTGGAGCACTGATCTTCGAGCAGCCACTGCTCCTGGTCTTCCTCAGGATGTGATGGGGCTGTGTCAAGTCTCCCAGGCCCACAGACAGTTCCTCTGGATATCCTGAGATCACGCGAGGTCTGGACCATAACTCTGGCGAGGGAGGGCGAGACTCCACTTTCTCCACGGGGCTGAACGTATTGGTGATGACGGGACTGCAAGGCTCAGCAGCTCTACAGTCTGAGTACAAAGACAGACAGGTTGACTGGCTGCTAGTCACGCAACACACTGAAACTCTGGATTGATACACTTATATCTCATCAGAAGAAATAGCTCATAAAATATCATACAAAAATGGACAAACTAAAACTTCTGCGCTTACTACAAGTCATTTCATTTTTTTAAGTGATCTAGGAAGTGTTTTTTTTAAAAGTTATTATCTGTCTGTAAAGTCATGCTTGTGATGAAAAATAAAAAAACTAAAATAAACAGCTCATCACCCGTCATAATATTTAAAACTGAATGGTTGAATGCGCTTACTTCCATCAGACGGGCTGGCAGCAGGAAGGTCCTGCACTGCGTTATTATCTGGTGTTCCTGACGTGGAGTACTCCAGGGAAGTATCCCGAGACCCTGCCTTTTTCCCAAGGTGGTGCAGCCCTCCGCGCTTCACCAAGAAAGAACGAGGCATCGCTCGACTGGCAAGAAGAACCGCTCAACACCCAGAAATCTTAGTGATCTAGAGGTTTAAAAAAACAGTAGTCAATAGAAATGTCAGCGTCAGTGATGACACGCCAATGCAAAGCTAGGTTTCGTTTTTTATTCATACAGGTTGGCACTGCCTTTGTTGTCACAACGACCAGATACATATATGTTGCCCATCTAAATCTTACTGATGGCAGCAGAACTGTTGTTAACTATGACATTCAAAAGTGTGTTTCCTGCTGGAATTAAACAATAGATTAAACAACAAAAACAACAAGTATTTACTTCAGTATCAGGCTTTTCACTCAGTTAAGTTAAAGTTAGCCTTCTTGTTTCTGCCTCTGCTCTTTGCACATCTGGATTCAGGCAGTTTTCCTCCTCTCTATAGTTCTTGGACAGGATGCTGAACTGTGATCTTGGCAGATGTTTGCACACAGGGGCGCTCTAGACAAGGTTTTCTTCTCTTGTGTGTTTTGGTTTGATAATTGTTCCCTATGCTTCCCCAGTTTATCGGTTGATTCGTCACATTCGACCAAAAAACTCTTTCTTTTGGTTCAATCTTTTACATTTTTTTTAGAACACCAGTCGGCTCTGTGAAAAGGACCCGCTCAATACGTTTATACAAACGGCATATGTTACCGTAAGAAAAAAACATTCAGATTTTCAGGAGATTTTTTAAATTAATATAATATTACATTTCTGCCAATAGATCCCGTGAAATGCGACACACTGTTCTTTTAAGTCAAAGTACCAAAATGTTAAAATGACCTGCATTTAAAATTGTATCACCAGTAAAAGTACTCGTTCTGTAGAGAAGAAAATCCCGGTGAATCATACATTACATTGTAAGATTGTTAATACAGATGAAATACTGTATTAGCATTTTTAGTTAGCCCTTTAGTTTAGCTTTTTAAGTGGAGCTAGTTTAAAAACAACTTTACATACTTTTAGTTTGTTTAGATCAGTGGTGCCAAACCTAGGGTTCAGGCCCTTCAAAGGGCCATGAGGTAAATCTGAGAGGATCATAAAATAAATAATGGGGAAGGAAAAAAGAAAGTAAGCTTTTGTCCCACAGTAAACATCAGGAAAAATCAGTGTTTATTTAAAATGTGTTTATTCTGTTAAATGTAAAAAAACAACAAAAAAAAACTCTTCGAGTTTTGATTTAACCTGCAATTAGAAGATAGTTTTAAGAAATAAATATGCGAATACTCACCAGATTTTTACATCCCAGAAGTTCTTCATAAGGTCACAAACTTCACACCAATAATTCAACTGAGATTGAAGTCTTCTGAGGCCATGAGAAGTCAGTGTCTCACATGGGAGGTCAGTGTACGCTGAGGTGGATTATAAGCCGTGTTCTCTCCGGGTCGGTGTGATGAGAGCAAAGAAGGACGAGGAAGTGTTGTAGCTGTGACACCACGGAGGCGACAACCACACTGCTTCCTCACACACAAACCAAAAAGCTGCACACTGACAGCAGCACTAAATCTGTCCAGAGCTACTTCTAAACAACCCCCCCCCCCCCCCCCAAAAAAAACACACCACTTTTTCATTTCAGGTGCAAACTGTGGATGGTTGTGTTGCAGTGGTGCACAGATTAAAGTAACCACGACATCACACTGATCTAGAGAAGAGACAGACAGACCGTGAGAGGGGAAGAGGGTGGTGGACGACGTTGCTGGAAATTCTTCAGAAACTGTCGACACACTACGTTGAAACACTTGTTACGAAAATAACCATTGAGGTCTGGTTTAAAATAAGCCGGCTGATGAAAACTAACCGAACATTTATGAGAAAAAGACACAGCAAAAGCAAATGTGAATAAAGACATTGAGGTGAAAAACTATTAAAAAAAAACAAAAAAAAAACACATGAGCCACATGAACATAGGCAATGCTTATTTTGACTTTATAAAGTCCAAATACACTGTCCTGCTGCGGAAAATACTCAACATCTGAATGTGCATCACGCTGCAGTTCTTAGCACGTTTGCTCCTGTTTACATTTGGCAACGCCATCAGCCAGTTGTTTCAGGGAATTACTGAGCCTTTTAAAAAAACATGTAAGAATAATTTAATTTCCAAAAATAGTCAATGTCTTCAGTAGAAACAAATGGGCTGAGTAGAGAAGTCAGAGGACGTTGAGAGATGTGCCAACAGACAATGGACATAGAGACGCAAGGCGCAAATCACAGATGGAAGACACCGGGAACAAAAAAAACTCTGAGTGACGAAAGCTTCACAACGGCCAAGCGTAGGTTGCTTCACTCATCTGCTTTTCTTTGGTAAAGGACGGCTTCAATTACCCAATGCTAAAGGAGATAAGAGTGGAAGCAATGAGGCATCTTTTCCTGAGAATTTAGAGAGTTCAACCAACTCTTATCATGGCTTATCATGGATGCTTACTTTTGATTCTGTTAGGCACGGCCCTGAACTAAACAGGCCTATTCAAGTAAAGCCTTCTCAAACTGAAGTGGGAACACAAAACTACGTCATGCAAGGCAGCCCCAGCTCAGGCCAAAGAATAAAAGGTCAATACATGGAGAGATGTGTCAGACAATTTCATTCTGGCAGTTTGGAATGAGTGTAATATCTCCCATTATGTAAATCTAAAATACTTTTAGCACACAATTTTGTAATTTGAAGCATACCATGTTAATTCTGTAAAATGTCACCTTACGTCGCTGTTAAACAGCATTTTGACGAACCAGTCAAACACGTTGACCCAGTTGCAGCTTACTCTTTCGTCTGAACGAGACACGTATTAGCACGTTAGCTACGTCAGCTAGTTAAATTAGCTATGCAACAATTAGTTGCACATGGACGCTAATGAGTCCAACTACTGGTTTTTGTGGTGCAACCTGTTTGTATGTAGTGACGATTAAATCTCAGCTTAGTGAAAGGCTTAACAAAACCCAAGTTCCAGGAAGCTATTGCTCAACATTTGACTGAATACAACCAACCCAGTAATAACCAACAACACCACTGCAATCAGGCTTTTGCAAAGGTGCATTGTCAAAGTTTATTTTGTATCATTCATAAGGATACAGAACACTGAAATGTATTTCCTTTCCCCCCCTCTCCCTCATCATACTGGAATTTATATAATCTTTACTGTCATTTAATATATTTGTTAACAACATCAGTTGAAATTGCAAGACAGAAAGAGAGGGCGGGCGGGGTTCCTGGGTACGATGCTGCGGACAGCAAACAGCCGTCACAAACGGCACATGAATCGGAGAAATTAAACACCAGACGAACCAGGAAGAACTCACATGGGACACACACACACACACACACACACACACACACATACACACACACACATACACTGTTTAGCACGGCGTTGTCTTATTTCCCGCTTTTATATTCTGGCGGGGGGGACGGGGACGTGCGGACGTTCCAGTTTCAAGATGATACATCCGGAGCAGCACAGTGTGATCTTTTCCGTCCACACATAATTCACTTCATATCGCATGGCGGTTTGATGACGGGCTGCGGTGACGAACTTGCCGTTGGAACCCTCGTTCAACACACATGAAGTGATTTTTCATCGTGTGTCAACCTGCCGACCTCTATGGCACGTTACGATGTTTCATCATTACCACGCATCGTGTAATGTTGTTAGCAGGAGGAACCAAAGTACTGATGGTAATTATACAAAAAATTATGTTAAAGATGAGCTAGTACCTTATTCCAAAGTAATTTACAAACATATCAAAAATGTTTTGTCACAGTAGATTTTGTTGTATTGAGACAGTGGTGAGAACAGAGCACCATCACTGAACAGCAGTGTACAGATGTGAAGTAACAGTGTACCTAATGTGTTGTATGAATCCAGATTAGGGTTCATTTTGGGATTCCCAGTCCTTCTTACGATCACTTTTTCCATTTTCATTGTTTGGACTGGATCCCAAAATGAAAAGTTAGAATCCGCAAGGTTTCAGTCGTGGTGCATCCGGCACCGGCTGTGGTTGGTGGCGGTAATGGCTAACACACTTTGATAGTCAGGCTCCCGGAAATCCTTCTTCAACATTTCTTTTTTAATGTCAGAAATGCAACCAAACACACTCCTCTTTTTACACACCGTTTGGATGAAGAAGAGGGTCGACCGACAAAGTGGGGTTAGCGAGCCACTCTGACAGAGTACACCGGCACCTTAAAGAACACGGTCAACTACGTTTACCCCGACTCATGATCCAATAATGCCTTGTGCATTACATCACCCTTTTCCTGTAAATCCCTCAAGGGAAAGACGGACGTCACCGTTAACAATGAAAACCAGAGCATACAAAAGAAGTAAATGCATCGAATAGACAAAGGTGATGGAACTATCTCCAGGAGCATAACTAAGAATTAGCAGCAACTCAACTGGAAACCAACGCTCCATTTAGTCAGACGATATCCAAGACTGTGTGCGGATTTCAGTTACTACACCCGCCAATGACCACTAAAAGGCTGTTATTTGCAACAATACGGTGGGCAAACCAACATCCTCTTTAGCTCTTTGATGTCCATCAGTGGAAGATCCAATTTCCTTATTTCTCAGGGGACAGCAGTACTTCTCACCGTTACCGTTCCTTCAATTGTTCTGCACGATGTTACACAAGAAAGTAGGCGTTTAGACAATTTTAACAACATCAGTCTGTGGAGTTGGGATGAATAATCTTGGAGCGTAATACTCTGGTAATATCAAGGTGAAGAGCTCAAAATAACAAGAAATGATCCCACCAATTCATCCATTCATCCACACCATCTCTCACTGCTTAGTGTCATGAGGAGACACTTTCTCTGTAGTGCAAAGAAGCAGATCCTGCTCTACGTATGACACCCTGTTTGATAGAACAACACACTCATCAGCTTCAGCAAGACTTGACTGACAGTGAATACAGCTCTAAATCTTATCCATATACTTTATGCTCCGGTTAAATCGTATATTTCATATCTCTCCATACATTTTACACCCTCTTTGTTTTCTACACATAATATATTAATGTCTGATATGTAAAATATTTTCCACCCACACGCTCCTTGTTGGCATCCTTACGATATAAACCGCTCCCTCAACCTTCATTGGCCCATATGCTGCAGTGTTAGCTGTTAGAAAGTGATATGAGCAGGTTACCTGGTTTTTCTTTCGGCGCGTGTGGGACTGATAATTAAAAAAGGAACCGTTTGACATTTTGGGAAATACACTGAGAGGACTGATGCACCTCTCGTTTCCGCTACAGCCAAGAAACGCTTATCTTAGCTTAGCACAAAGACTGGAAACGAGGGGAAACCGCTAGCTAACCTTATCCATGTACGATATCTTACAATAAGTCTTTTCTAGACTTTAGTCTTCACAAGAAAGAACAAGGTTTGGGAAACGATCATGGTTTAGGTCGAAAGAACTATACAGAATTGCCGTTATTAAAGTACAGAAGTTACATGACGAATGTATAACCACATGTTCTCATGGTTTTCACACGGGACACGAACAGTGGGGGAAAGTTCGGTCTTGTTGGAGCCAGCCATCGACCCTCGCTGGTTCCCGATCACGTGGCCGATATAAAACATAATTACACGGGTTGTATACAGTACCTCACCTTGTTTTTTACGAGCTGGTTCAGCCTCACTTGGTCTGACATGACTGTTAGCTTATAATGCTAAGCTGATTCAAGTGAATCATAGCCAGATACTGCATTTTATTTGCATGCATATTTCACACTACTGAGTCAGTACACAGACCTTTTTCTACCAGTGCATTTAGCATTATACCACTTGGCCAATGCAGTTACTTTAAAAATTGTGTAAAAACAAGTTCATGTGCTGGATTTCTTTCCGTGACTTGACACAGGAAGTCAGTGCGCGGCTAACGATCTACCGACTGCAGCTTCATGTCGAACAGACAGATAGGAGAAAGGTGTCGATCGTCTCATGTAGTTCTCAGCAGGAGAGCGAGTGAAAGTCCTGAAACGTCAAACGGTTCCTCTAACTCGCACGTAAACAATGATTATGCTCGGTTTGGAAGAAAATGGTCCCCATCATCGCTGAACGTTAAGAATCTTCAGGTTAGGAAGCCGGACAAACTGCTCAGTCTGTGCCGAGTTAACAGGAGGTTGCATGTTCACCTCACAAAGATTACGAAAAAAATAAAGAAAACAAATAATGGGAGGAGTAAATCCAAAATCATAGCAGCACATTTCCGTCTCTGAAACACTCGGGTGTCACAGTAAACCTGTAACAGGCGACTAGTTGGCACAAAGGACGGTGTAGAAAGTTTGGCCTCTGTCGGTATCTCTACACTCCTATAGTTTCATATAGATATATAAAATATATTCAAAAATATCAAAATAAATTACAACATATAAATAATAATAATTAAAAAAAGATTTGGCAACATTGAGTTTCTTCCTTCCTTCTCTGGGTTATGGTGAACACGTTTTTTAACATGGCCTGTTGTATTAACTTGCTTGGCGTCACACATATTTAGTATGTTAAAGTAACACAATAATGAATGCCATCTTGTGATATCCCTCGTGGGTACGTATTCCTACACTGCATCTCTCTGTCTCATACTCACCACCTCTTTTCTTTTCAACACTCGGTCTACTGAGAGGTAAATGGATGGCTGATATAGGTATCTTTTTCTTTTTTTTGTGCGTTTCTTCCCAACAAGAGTTTAAAAAGGGAAAAGAGAGGATATTTATATCTGAACCAGTTAGGAAGGAGAGTTGTATCAGGGTAGACAGAGCAGATAGTGTGTCAAGTGTCTGTCACTCATTTTTCAGGAGAGAGTCATTTTCTGTTCACCCAGGTTTCGCTCATGGTTACAGTCGCAGGTCCCGTGGTAGACGACGAGCGGCGAGAGTCTTGCTGGTCCAGCGTCAGTCCTTTTTGTTTGGTTGCATGACGCCTCATTGCGTTTGGATTGTTTCTGGCCCGGTTACGCGCGGGAACAAGGAGTGAGGCTTTACGTTACCTCCCGGTCGGGGGGGGGAAAAACAAGGGATGGGACAAGGTGGGGAAACAAGGTGGAGGAGACGGTAACAGCGGCGGGGAGACAACATGAGTGGTGGTCAGTGGTCCGATCAATGTCGCTATCGAGTTAAAGGTAAACACTGGAAAAGCCGAGGAGGACTGGATTGGATAATACAGCCCCAGTTTGCAGTAGCAGTCCCGTCCTGTAGCTCGCCTGCGTCTCTTTAGCTCAAACAAATCCAATGAAACCCTCACACCCTACTCTCCAGGTCTCAGTTGTCCAGAGCCTCTGCGCACACCATGCCGCCGTACAGCTGCTGTGGGTCCGGATGCGTCAGAGCCCGCTCCTCCGCCTCGCTGTCCGTGCTGCCCTCGCTGTCGAGGCGGGCAGACGGGTGACACGGGCCGGACAGGCCGGGGTAAAGGGTGTTTGGAGGCAGCGGGCTGGGGAGGAGGTCCTCGTCTGAGCTCAGATAGTCTCCCTCAGCGGAGGCGGGGCTAGCCAGACACAGATCTTGGTAGTTGGTACTTCCTCCTCCGCTGCCGACCCGGTGGCTGGTGGCCGCCTTCTGCCCTCGCATCTGCCTGATCTGAACACAAAGAGGAAGGCAAAGGCCTATTTACAAAGGCATTATTGTGTCTTTTATCAACAATGTGTTCGTTACCCGTCTCTGGCACTAAATCCATTCTTTCCTTCAAAAAAAAAAATCCAATTGTTTCAAAATGTAAATATGTTGGAACAGGCTTTTTATTGTGAATGTTTATATTTATTCCCAGCAAAACATCTGCCCCATTCTCATCTTAAAAGTACACTGTAACTGTGTTGATGTTTTGAACACAACGGCAGCTCTCAACTGACTTGCTGATTGCCATTAGGGGAACATAATACTTGAGTACATAACAGTAACAGGTTCAATAAGTCAATAAAATGTGTTAAATCGGTTAGATGAGCCCTTTGCAAAAGCATTAAATGTCAGATGCTGGGACTTTTTGTCAACAGGTTGTTGGGTGTGAAACGACCCCCACAAAGTGAAACCCACTGACCTGAATCCTCCTTCCAATTTGAGGTTGTGCAAACAGGGCACAGGGGTCTTTACAGCTAAAGCTGAGCAGTGGCGGTCTTCCACCTGCCTCTACTGTCAGGTGGAAGACCTACATACAAAATGTATAAAAGAACATTTTAAAAAGTGTGTGTTTGCGTGTTGCTGCTGTCCCGTTGTCAGATGACAGAAGTTGTTCTTGCCTGACAGAAGAGCTGCCGCCAGTATGATCGACGACTGCATGCTGTCTACATGTTAGCCTTGCATCATGTACCACAGTGACTCATGACAAATCTCAGAGGTTTTTGTTTCCCCTTATCACACACACACACACACACACACACACGCACACGCACACGCACACGCACACGGGCTGGCTGCAGGGCAGAGGGGAGGGGAAACCGGTGGTTAACCAATGGAAATGTTTTGACTGCTCGGCAAGCTACAGCCAAGAAGAAAGAACACAAGTCCTTTTCTCGCCTGTTTGTTTAAGCAGGTTAGTTCATATCAGTGTCGTATCGTGAGGCGTGAAACCATCTGCGCTATGTAAAATCTGTCATCATGTATCATCACTGTTATTATGACTCAACCGTACGGGTTTACTGAGATTTCTCTGAAAGGTTCACTGCTTCCTCGGCTGTATGCACGCAAGTTTCGGTCTCATATTTAAGAAAAAACCGCTGCTTTGAAAAAAGAAAGGTGGGGAAAAAAAGAAGAAAAGAGAGGAGCAGTAAAGGGCAGGGCAGTCTCATCCTGCCCCCTCATTTAAAAGTTTAAACCTTTCCCCCCTTGTCACGCACTGCAACTCTCTGAATGAACAAGCCCTGAGTGATAGTTTGGCAAAAACTCTTTTCAGTATCCAAAACAGAGATGGAGGGGCAGGGAGGTGGGAGGAGGCATCAGAAGCTCGAGACGTCGTTGAGTTATAATCAACCCATGAAACACTTAAATGGAAATAAATAGAACTGGAGTTTTAACTCGTGTTTATACCCGACAGCAACAGAGCGGGGGAACTACAGCACGGCTGCGGGAAAAAAACACAAAACAATCTTCTTAATGTCACACACTTGATCCATCTTTTAGGATTGAATGTTCTCTGTGATATGAGAACGCAGCAGAGGTCCGCTCCTCATGAGAAAGACACATCAACACAACTGAGTGGGCGCGGCTGGGTGGAAGTGGTGTTGTGTAGATGAACAAGATTATTCTGTGGTGGCTGGGGAAGCTACATGTATCCGCGCGCGAGTGCACGTGCACACGCACACACACGCACACACACACACACACACACACACACACACACACACACAGACAGACGCACACACACACACACACACATTATGCCATTTTGAAGCAGAACGAGCAACATTCTTGTTAATAACTTTGTCAGTTATACAACTGTAACCCTAATAAATCATAAGAACATCGAACATAAACAAACAAGAAACATTTGGGGACCGAACTACATTTTAAATCATTCTTCACTGGGTAAGTTTTCAGGCTCCAGACATCTGAATCTCCGGAAGCTGAAACATTCAAACAGGTCTTTTGTTGAGACTTTGAGAGGCTGCATCCGCTGGTTGGAGAAACAACCGACCAATCAGAACTAGGTAGGTGGGGTTAAAGCCGATTTCACGAGCCAACATTTGGTCCACTTTGATCGTACTCTGGAGCCAAATCAATCGGTTTCGGTCCGCATCGGTAAATCCGAGCGCTGTTCAGACGAGGAAGAGAAATTCCTTTATGCACGCCGCTCTGCAAATCGTTTGTGTTTAGTTCGGTCCGCTTGAATATGTGCACTGTGAAACCATACCAGACTAAATAGAAAACACAAATCGAAACTTGGAAACACAAATCGAAAGCCTAATTGCAGTTCATTTCAACGTAATATTTATCTTTATGTGGCACAAGGTTTTGCCGTTAAATATCATGAAATGGAACCCAGTGAATGGTGCCGTTTGGTGCCAACCTCGTTCTTGAGCTCGGTGATCTGGTCTCGCAGCTCATTTATGTACTGTCTGGAGTCTGAGTGGTTCAGCTGGCCCTGGATCAGCCCTTCCTCCTTCTGGAAAACACATTTCACACACAGAGGGTTAAAGTCACGGTTTCTTTATTGTTACAATGTTGCTCAATCGATCATCTGCATGAAGACGTCAACATCTACAAGCACACATTTTAGGCACGCACAATTCTTGGAGGCATGAAGGTACATAAGCGCACACACACGCACACACACATGCACACACACACACACAAACACACCTGTATCTCAAGATCAGCAATCTTCTGCCTGAGCTCGGCCATGGCAGCCATACTGTCTGCTTCTCTCAGTCGCACCGCCATCACCTCCTCTTTGCTCTGCATTGTGTGAGGGGAGAGAGAAGACGCCATGTAGAGGACAACAATATGTTGGATTTCAGTGATGGATTTAACAGTCTCTCTCCCTCCTGCCTTGTCTTCCATCTCTCTGTCCTTTATACATCTTATAATATCTTTTTATAAAGCTGGACCAGAAAAATTGGGCTCTCCCCATGCATTCTTCCTGTTCCATCTCTCCGCTCCTGCCAACTCATTTTCTCTCTCTGTTTATGTCTTCTTTCCATACAGACCTTGCAGTCGGACTCTGCCTGCTTCCTCTTCATCTCGGTAAGCTGCGCCTGGAGAGCTTTGTTCTGATTGGCCAGCATCTGGAGCCGGTCCTGCAGGGCGGAGCGTTCCTGATCATTGCGACCAATCAGCTTGCTGTGGATCTGGTTCTGGAGTCAGGGAAGGCAATGGGGGAGAGTGAGGAGGGCTCCGACAAAGTTCAGGTTTTAATCATTAAAATGATTTGGATCCTGATAAATAACAGCAATGAATCATTTAGTCTGTGAGATGTAAGATCAGAGCCTAAAGTGACATCTTGGAATGACTTCAGGTCTGACCAACAGTCCAAATCCAAAGAATAATAATTGTAATTCACGATGATGAAGTGAAGATGCAACCAGTGAACAATAGTAAAAGACTTCAAAAATTACTTGATGACCTACTTTTCTTTAAATATTTTAATGAAATATTTTAGCATTACTTATATAAAAGATGGACTGGCCCTGTGCATTCCTAAACAGCACCTTCAAGGTGTGTGTGTGTCCTCTGGGACAGACTGACCTGGCTCTCCAGCTGCAGAGCTTTGAGTTTGACCTCTCGGAGCTCAGCCTGAGCCTGAGCTTCCCTCAGTCGGACCGTCATCAGCTTATCCTGCAGCTCGTTCATGGCGTTCTTCTTCGGGGACTCCTTCCAGTGGCCGCCACCCGTGCTGCTGCCGCGGGACATGTGGTGCTGCGGAAATCACAGAGAGTAGCACAGGTGTGTAGCTCTCCTGCCACTGCATGCACACATGTATGCACAAAGGTGGTCTATGAAAAAAACAACAGCAGGTGTGTGTGTGTGTGTGTGTGTGTGTGTGTTTGTGTTACCTGCCAGCGCTGGTTGAGCTCAGTGACGGAGTCCTGCATCTCTTTGAACGAGCGCAGCGTCTCCAGCTCCCTCAGCTTCATTTGCTTCAGCTCCTCCTGCAGAGCCGCCATGTTGTTCTCATCGGGCAGACACGTGCTTCTCTGGATGAGAGATAGATGTTTACAGTTTAAAATATGACCGACTAACAACGGCTCTGTGAGGCTGTACTACTACCACAATAACTGATGTCAAGTCAGTATAATACTTGCCAAACATTACCATGTATTACCATTTAATCAGTGTGTGAAGGTTTGCTAATTAGCACTAAACAAACACTTGAGGACAAACCGAATGACGTTAGTTGTGCAGGTATTTGGTCACAAATAAAACTTTTGACTCACTAGATACATTTCTAAGGGGGACATGAATGTCTGGATCACATTTCATGGAGATCCATCCATGATCTATTAAGTTTACGGGAAAGTTTACTCAAAAGCCCAGATGACGTGTCAGCAGATCACCAAATACTACATTCAAACCGGTAGTTCAAATTATCAGTGGTGGACCGACTCACCGACAGACAGACAAACAGTTTCTAGAATATAAAATTAAAAATTTAAGAAGCAAACGATACCAGAGCCCCATTTCCTTTTTCTATCTTTCAGTTTTACGTGACAGTAAAATCATCATCAAGGGGAAGCAGAGCTGTTGTGTCTCAACACTTGTGAAGTAAAACCGAAAGCTTTAAATGTCACACAGGCCGTTGTTCGGAGTGACTTCAACACGTAAGCGCTTTTGTCGACTTCACAGCAAGATGCTGTGTGACACGTTCGCAGCTGCACACGCCTGCTGTCTACGCTCATCTATCACACAATGTTCCCTCTCACACACACACACACATGAAGATGAGTGTCTGTTAAGGTCACCTTCTCCAGGTCCAGGACCTTGTCTTGCATTTCCTTCATCGCTCCCAGCAGTTCGGCCTCGTGCAGCTTGGACTGCTCCAGCTGGGTCTGCAGATTGCTCACAAACTGCTCCGAGTACTGAAACAAACAAGGCTGGCGTTACAAAACTGACACGGTGTGACACAATTGTATTGGCATACAGATATTTACTCACTACTGGGAACATTAGATGGACGGAGGGGCCGACTGGCCTCGTTTGTTTTGTGACAGCCGTACGCAGGCTAGTTGCCGTACGCAGGCTAGTTGCCGTACGCAGGCTAGTTGCCGTACGCAGGCTAGTTGCCGTACGCAGGCTAGTTGCCGTACGCAGGCTAGTTGCAGATGGTTTACTGGGTAGTCACGACTTCCAGTTCAGCTTAACCACAGAGCGTCAATTGTTGCCGCTGTATCCCTTTCTTTCCTTTCTTCCGCTAGTGCTAATGAAGTGTTTCATACACTGCCACCATTCCTAGATCCTTGGGTGACATTGGAGAAAAGGTTTTCTACATTTGAGGAAGGCAGCAGGAAACTTGCAGCAATACATTTGACGCTGCTGCCACAAAGACAAACCAGAGCGCTTGCGTCATGTCTCATTTCTGTCCAAAATGGTAAACTGCTCAAACTGTTTTAAACCGTCTCAGCTGACTTTTCAAATCAGCACTTTTTAAAAATGTCTGTATCATAACCAGACTTCAGAATATGTTATGAAGAACATGAAGTTGGTATGAAGCTTCCCCACTGACTCAGAGTGATGTCAGCGAATAGAAAGCTACTGTACATCTTCATGTCGCCACATCAAAGCAGAGAGAGCTGAGTGGAAAGATACTTTCCTGCACGGTAAAATACAAAAGCTTGAAATATGGCAAGTACATAGCGTGCGTAAAACTCTCTGATTTGTCATTATGTGCGTTTCAGTGTTCGTTATCAAAGAGGACAGCGAGTGTCTGGAGGTGTGTGAACTCTGCCTCCGCCCTAAAGCATACCCTGCTTTATGGTCTATTTGACTCTGATCGTATTTGATGAAATGATCATGCAAGAAAAGAGACTTGAAACTAGAGATTTAGACCATAAACTGTTTACAAGTGTAACTGTAAACATGTTTACAATGTTTGATAAATCAAGTGAGAAGTCATTTTCTCAGACTTCTTTTTGAGCAACACAAATAAAAAAATTTATGAAACAAACCGTACTACAATCGAAAAATAAATATTATTCGCAAAAGACCTGTTCGATCTTTATCAGGTCGTACACATTGTACAATGTCTTTATGCATTTAGACAGCTGCAAGTTTCACATTGTTTGAGGTTGTAGTGGTTGTTTGAGATTGAAGTGTTGGCTGAACTTATAGACCTTTTTCTGGACGGAATTTCGTTGACAGTACGCACCTTTAAATGCAGGTAAAAAAAAACGAACAAACTGCCCTTACAATGACAAACTCGGTCGGTCTCATGGCGGTGAGCTTTGCAGGGTTAGTTCATGATTAAATCACTCATTTCCTCTGAGCGTCAAACAGAGACATGACTGCGTCAGTCAGAAATGAACGGAGCTGCTCTCGATTCCTAATGAGGAGTCGGTCCACACGGCCCGCATACAGGGGCTCTGAACAACCCTCCACTCGTGTCGCTCAAAAAACAAAAAGTTTACCGACAGCAGGTACTAGAACATTTCCATTTGTTCATCATAGCTGACATGTCGAGTCACCTTCAGAATACATGTCTATGAATCTTTTCTCAGACATTTTCTTGATGGGAAAATCTTACAATTTAGTGGTTTGTGCAGTTTGAGTCTATGTTCCCTAGAGATGATGATACATTTAAATGAGACACACAACACTCTTAATATATAAACAAGTAAATGAGACCGTAAAGTAGTGTTTTCCTATCGTTTAAAGTAAATGTTGTAAATGACTCAATCTGTGACAGTTGGTCCTCTGCTGTGTTAGACCTGAACAAGCTCAAACAGGTGTGATTTTGTGCGGCTGGTGTTGCACACATTTAAACTTCTACAAATTTGCAGAAGTGCAATAAGTTAATTCAAGTCCATCAGTGGCTGCTCTGAATCTGATATCCAGTAAGAGTAACTAACCAAATGCTTTAAGTAGGCGCCAACCTCCGGGTTGGAAAAGTGTACATATTTTGTGTGGTTTATAATACAAAATCGTATTTGTATAACACATATCAAAACCACTGGTAATGTATTTCTCAGGCAGACATGAAAACAAGGATGCAGCTACACACACATTCATGCATGAATAAATATAATTATAATCACATATGAATAAATCCAAACATCATCCGTAAAATACAAGTAGACTACAGATCGGAACTAACAGGAAGTATTGTATTCTGTAACTTCCTGTTAATACTGTGAAGGCAGCTGAAAACTGTCCGACTTGATAGCAGTTTTTTTTGTCAACGCCTCCCGCAGCGACCGCTGCTCTCGTCTGGATCCCAGGCGAGGCGCAGCTCTAACGAACGAGCCCAGAAGAGCTTGAACCTGCATTCTCTCTAATGGCCACCAGGAGGCGGCTCCTCCGGTTGCAAAAAGAAATCTGACTCTAGAGAAGTCTATAAACTTGATTCATAGTAAACATTGTAAATAGGAGTTCATGGTCTCAATGGCTGGTTTCAAGTCTTCTTCAATACAGCATCATGTTCATTTAGTCAATTATGGTCCCAAAGAGTCAAAGTATGATTGACAGGTCGCTACCACAATGTTGTCCGGCATGGGAGTTTTCTGTGTGTGCGTTGCAGCTTTAACTCTTTCACAGTCCGTGAAGGTTAATTGCAAGTCACCTAAAAACAATTGTTTATATTCTTTTAAACCAAATCACAATCAGCTTAAAACCATGTAAAGCCTGACATCAAATAATATTTAGAAAATTATGATTTATTTGGTATTGAAGTGTTTATTGGTCGTTTCATCGAACAAATAAAAAGATGCATTTTTTTTAATTTCCAAATGTGATATATTTTTTCTATCACACTTGATACATGAGGCCTATTTATCAATGTATCGATCACAATCATTTTTATTTTAGAAACAAATACAAATTATGTCCATTACTTTTGGAACAATTCAGTTGGTTTGGTTTTTATTTTCCCCCAAACAGGAACCTTTCTATTTCACATTGTGGCAGGCAAAAAAACTGTTTCTGTCCTTGTTTAGGCCAAGATGGACTTCACATTTCAACACTGTTCCTTTTTGTCATCGAAAAGTAAACAACAAACAAATGATTGTTTACTCTGAATTTCTTTGCCTGCAGTTTATAGGAAACATGGCAGAATACATGTATACGATTGTGTGTAACAGCTCTCTGAGGAAAGAGCGGGTCACGTTAATTACGTAGAGGTCTCTGAAATCCCCAAAGACGGCTGTCTTAACTCGGCCTGGAGACTGGGAGCATGGTAACATGAATCCCTCGTTGGAAATATGTGAGGGAAAATGATATTCCGCCTGCCGCCACGGTCTCCGTTTTGGAACCATCCCGTCTGTTGTGCCCACAGTGTTTGTGCACAGACTGTGGGTTGGCGTTTACCTTCTGCTGCTGCAGCTCTCTGATGGTGTCCAGCGCTTTCTCCAGGCTCTCGCTGGCCGTGTTGCACTGCTGCCTCACCACGGCCAGCTCCCGCTTGATCACGTAGTTCTCCTCCGCTTCCTGCGCCCTCGTCACCTGACCCTGAAACAGCAGGCCCGGAGGGACAAGATCAGCTGCGGAGTTTCAACTCAGAAACGCAGACTATAAACCAGTTTCAGTGAAAAAGGGGGTCGTCTTGGGCACCCAGGGAACGTTATCCCGCTTAAGGTGCTGCGTGGTGCAAAGCGCATACAGCCCTAAAGGAAGAGTTTGACATCTTTGGGAAATTGTCTCATTTGCGTTTGTCACAAACTGGACCGCACGGACAAAATGAGCGGTTTTAACAGTAAAAAAGGGTTTATTAGCTCACAAAAAAATCAGACCAAACCGAGATCTTGACACCAACCCAACTAGTGTCTCAGGACAGAGAGTGAGATCACAAACCGGAGGGCCTTTTAACTCAATGCCACTAATGAGCGCAGGCAGAGGCGGACTGGCCATAGGGCATACCGGGGATTTCCTCGGTATGCCGTCGGGGTTAAGGCCGGCCCACTTCCATCACCAGCCGGCCGTACCTCCGACGTCGGCGGCACCGACTATGTTCTGTGCTTCACAGAACACATTAAATTTACTCAAATATCTAAAGTCAGGAAATCACTGACTGACTTTCATACTACTCCTCCCAATCTGTATTGACACTCATGGTTTGGATGATGCTAGCAGGTTTTCAGAGCTTTTTAGCCATTTTAGGACATTCTGCCTTGATTTTAATCCAGCACACCGGCACTCCGGCGTACATTTAAGTTTCATTTTTGAAGCAACGTTCTCACGTAGCCTCTTCACGTGTGTCAAGAGTAAGAGTCTCAGACGCACAGACGGATGTATCCGGTCATTCTTCAAAATAAAACGGGCCATGATTTAAATTTTTTTTCATTATTTTTTTTTTCATTCTTTCTGTGCGGTACCAAAGGGACGTTGTGTCACTCGCTCGCAGACAAAGCCGTTTTTTTTAGCGTGATTCAACATCATGGCACGAACATGTAAATCCTTTAAAGGATTATACTGATATTGTTTTTTATTCCCATGTGACTGTAATGTACCTGGGATCAAAGTCAGTTTAGCATAGCTTTGCATGAAGACTGTTTCACGTCTTTATGCTAAGCTAACCTCCCCTTATGCTAGTTTCATATTTAGTGTACAGACACAAGAGAATTCTAATCCAACTCAAGAAAGCAAAGAAGTGCTTTTCCCAAAATGTCTAACTCCGTAGGGTCTTTCGTTCACATTTTGGTGAGGTATAATGAAAAAGGAAAATAAGTCACAATAATATTAGTAAAATGTATATACACTTTACAAGCCTCATGCGGGGATGGTACAACCTCAATAGAATTTATGATGGATGAACTTTACATGCACTCAGGGATTATAGGACAGTCTTGGGGACTGAACCGATATTTAACAATATCCTTTCATGCACTTTTGCCAGGTAGATGTTAAGAGGAGGGAGAGAAGCAGTACAGCAGAACAGGAAGAGGAAGAGGAAGAAGAAGAAGAAGAAGAAAAAGAAGAAGAAGAAGAAGAGGGAGGAGGAGGAGGAGGACGAAGGCCTGAGTATGTCAGAGGACAGCGAGGTCAGTGGGAAAGTGGTTGACAGTACTTTACCTGTATCAGCCTGTCTGCCAGAGCAGCACTCTCCTACAATGCAGCAGTGGGGAGGAACGAGAGGATGAAAAAATAAAAGTGATGAAGAGAGAGAGGGAGAGAGAAAGAGAGTGAGAAGACCGTGGGACACCAGGGAGGATAAACCACAACAAAGCCCAAGAGGAAGAGCAAGAAACGGGACCACAGGTTTGAGGAATTGTTCGAAAAAAAGAGATTAAGAGAAACGCGTGAAGAAAAAAAAGAGGCAGCAGTGAGATCACTCAGGGAAAAATAAAGTGTTTGAGAGAGGAGGAGATTGAAAACTGAAGACACACACACACACACACACGCGCACACACACACACACACACACACACACACACACACACACACACACACACACACACACACACACACACACACACACACACACACACACACACCACAGAAGCAGAAAACCTATTTAAAAAAAAGAGCTTACAAATTGAAACCCACAGCGTTATCTCGTGTTATACTGATCAAAACATGAAGAGTCCTGCGCTGAGCAATCTGGCTGCTTCGTGTCACTGTCGCCGCACAAACCTGATGTATTTTAGCATTTAGATAAGCTGGAATCTGAACCTATTTCTTACCTTCTCCAGAGTCTCAATCCTCTGCTTCAGCAGCCTGTTTTCTGTGCGTAACCTCTGAAAAGTGAGCAATGTGGGAGAGAGGGGGAAGAACAATTATATTTTATACATCATGTTAATTATGTTTCAAATCCTACGACGGGTTGTTTTAATATCTACATCATGCACACACAGCTGAGTAGACACGCACCTTGATCTCAATTTGTTCCTCCATTTCTTTGTTCTTTATCGTGGTATATTCTTTCTCAAGTCTGGGGAAAAAAACAACACAGGATTATGCAGTGTTAGCACAACATAGAAATGTGTATCTGTGTTTTGTTATAAAGAATACTCGGGCTGCAGCACTTTGTTGTTTGGTGGTTCACCAAAATTAGAGGTGCCGAGCAAAAAAGCTCGGCACCAGTGAGACAGGAGTACAAATCCTACTGGGCAACGCTAAAGCCGGTTCAGCCCCAGTCCCACGAGTCGTTAGGAGAGTAATGAGCACTCTTACTTCTTCATCCTCTTGGGGTTGTACTTGACCTGGTAGGCCCGGAGGATCAGCTTGTCTGTGCAGCTGTCGAACTGGTGGGGGATCACCTTTTGGAAATGCTGGCAGACATAGAGGGGACAACACACAAGATTAGAGAGTGCGACACAGAGATGCTCATTCATGTTTCATGCAAAAGCAGGCCGGCACAGATTAGAGAGCTGAAGAGGTGCATCTGCCCTTTGTTCATTTCTGCAACTACAGTGTGTTCCGAAAAAAAATTAGGTTCGCAGACAATAATGATCACATATTCATTTATCTGAATACATTTTTCACTCACTATATTACTACTATGAGCCTTTACAATGTCAGTCATTTTAGGTTTTTTTTGTGATATATGACAATAAGGCGAATGTTTGGGGTTTGACTTGACAATAATAATTATAGATAATGCCGTCCTATTTTATGAAGAGAGAAAATAAATGAGAAACAAACTTTTGACTAGATTTCCGTCTGTTAATAGAGATCAGATAATTATAAAACACAAAGCAAGATGTAATAGATCATCCAGATCATGAAAAACACAGTTTGGTTTTGGACTACATGCATCTCAAAGTGCCAGTGTTTATTCTCATATAACACCCCATCACCCACCGAATGTGTTCTGGTTTCAGTTTTCAGAAACCGCATGAAGCCTCTTTTTTTTATATGTATTAATCAGAGCAGATCTGTAGTTCAGGAAGCTCGCGTGCAAAATATGAAAGCGGGACTCTGAATCTGCACATAAACTAATTAATGCAGCAAAAGGCAAAAAAGCTGCAGCCGCTTACCTGCGACATTCCCTCCATGTCCAGCTGGATGAGGTCCGTCTGGTTGTACTGCAGGATGGCCAGGCCCACGCGGAAGATAATCTCTAGGCCCTGCAGACATATTTTCGTTACGTGAGCTCAGTGCACCGAAAGGTACAGATTAGCAAGCCGAACATATGCACATCTTCTGTTTCCTACCTCATACATGAAGATGTCGAAGATGCGCGTGGCGACAGGCAGAGGGAGGAAGGTGAGGAAGAGGGTGAGGAACCAGGATGAGGCATACATGGACGTGTGGAAACTCTGGGATCGAAAATGGACGTTCAGCTCCGGAAGTTGCTCCTGAGGCGCAGTAAAGAGAACGATTTCAAGCCTCGAATAAGGCGCAAAAAAGAAAGCGACGCGCTGAAGATACAAACGAATGCTTTGCTGCCCCTCTGTGGCGGACAGCTGCGCTGCAAGCCTCGTGCTCGCGTCCTCTGTACCTGTAGCAGATACTCGAACTGGTAGATGCAGAGGCCCAGCTCGGCCATGCTGGGTTTGAACAGCTCCCTCAGACGGTACTCCTGCATCAGGCGCACAAAAACACAAAACGCCTCCTCCTCGGGCATCTGGGAGGGGGGGGAAACAGGGGAGTAAAGTTCCTTCATTAAGTACGAATTAGACATTGCTTATGTTGAACGGTTTATTATACACCGACTCTTATATTTCACTTCTAGAGGAAACTTAATTGGCTTGCAACTGTTTCCAAAATCCTGTTTCTTTATCAACTGTTTGTGGTTGTAGCAATCAGAGAAATCTAGCGGGACTATTACGTTGCGATGAACCTCAAACATACTATAATGAGCCTTCAAGCCAAATATCCTCATTATAGAACATTTTACAGGTGAAATACTTGATCATTACCTGCATAAGCAGCAGACCAACTATGAATGCGCTGCCTTGGCAGTAGCCCACCTCTCGATCCACCAGAGAGTATGCCTGAAACAACACACGTACACACCCATATTACATTTGCGATGCAATGTATTAATAGAACGCAGCACAGATGACATCTGTAATCCAGACCGAACATTCAGTTATGAAAAAGGCAGCAGTGGTTCCTTCATTTCCTGCCGAGCTGAGTCACCAGGAAAACAACGAGGTCAACCAGGTTTTTGGTCTGTTGGTCGGACAAAACAAGCACCGCCTCTGGCTCTGGGAGCTCGTGATGGGCAATTTCCCCCCCAAAACGATTGAAGAAATGATTAAAGACAGCCAATGAAGTTGAGTTTAGCGCTAAGAAAATAAATGTATTCATGAGAGGGTCTTGTTTCAATCTTTTCAAAGATGTTGTTGGGGCATAATCTTGGCCTTTATAACATAATCTGAGCGGCCGAACACACGTACAAGCAAAAGACCAATTCCAACAGACGCCAGTCTCAGAGAGAGGCCGCAGTGCTCACCTTCATGACGTTGAAGAGGACCTCCTGTCCCAGGCTGTCCTGGCCTTTGAAGAACTCGTGCTCGGGGTAGGTGCGGGCGATGTCTCTGCGGATGAGCTTCTCGCACGGGGACGACATCTTCAGCAGCTCGGAGTACTGGTTCTTCACCGGCATGTCGGTGGCGTTGCCCAGCAGCTGCCAGACGATGGCCCGGAAATGGTGAGGGATGCCTTTCCTGATCAGCTCCTGGAGGGCAAAGAGAGGGAGAGAGCTGGCTCGGTTATGTGGCGAGGGACGCAATTTGAAGCATCTCTCGAGGAGCAAATGGGAGCACTCAGTTATGGGATGATGAATAGATATATTTACAAGGATAACTTAGTGTCATGTCATAATTATTTCCGCTAGCTGCATTATGACGAATCACATCAATCTTTTATGTTTTTTATCATCATCATCATCATCATTAAAGCCAAACTCTGTGGAGAGTTGGGAGGCGGGCCGTGTAGTAATGCTCTGTTTGTCTGCTCTCCCATTTCGCCCCGACTCGTTTTGCTGTCCCTCCGCTCATCCATCTCCTCCTCCCCTGGGCTTCCTCTTGTCGTCGCAGAGGGCGCAGTCGGTGCAGTGCAACGTCAAGCACGCCCTGACCTTATGGATAAAAAACTAAAGACGGATATAAATGGCCAACCAGCCTCTGCTTAAAAGGTGCAATGAGTCAGGGAGCCCTTCTTCTGTTTTGTGTGTGTGCATGTATGTATGTATGTATGTATGTATGTATGTATGTATGTATGTATATATATATATATATATATATATATATATATATATATATATGTGTGTGTGTGTGTGTGTGTGTGTGTGTCCTCTCTCTCCCAATTATGTTCAATGACTCATTCGTCAGGAAACCACATTACCTTTATTTATTTATTTTTTAAGTCAATATCTAGTCCCCACCTTCAGGAGTTTGTCCTTCTTGCGTCGCCACTCTTCCCACTCGTTGACGATGCGGCCCCACAGGATCCAGGTGTCCTCCTCCAGGTGAGACAGGTTGGACGAGGCCGAGGAGCTGGACACCAGCGAGGAGCCGCTGTTGCGCCGCGAACCGCTCATCGACCGCATGGACTTGGAATCGGCCTCCAGGAGCCTGCGTGAAGGGACAGTTCAGGAAGACGGGAAGGCGCGGGACTGCACGTGGCGTGTTTGTCTTAGACGAGCAGACATACACACAAACACACACTAGAGAGTGAGAGGGAAGCTAAGGCATAGCAGGTGGATGAGACATTGGTACGATCGGGAGAGTTTGTTGTGCACAACCTTGCAGAGGCACCAAAAGCCTCGGGGCTTGTTACCTTAAAGTACAGAGTCAGAGGCTGACACATGAGGATATGTCACACACAGCTAGCTGGCTATTAGGACGATAAATTGACAGAAAAAAAGTGTTTAAAAAGCACCAAAAAGCCTTTGCGCACAAGGTCAGACTAATGAGTAAAGTTATTTTGGGAGGAGCAGGTGGCCTTTAACTCATCCCCCTTTGGCAAGCTTTTAACCTATCTCAACATTTTAAATTAGCATGCTTCAAAATTGGATGTAGAGGAAGCATAAACAATACAAACTAAAAAAGTAGATAAGAGGATAGTCTGTCTTTTTAATTTATATTGTTTTAATACTGAATAATGTATTTCTCTGTGATGAATCTCTTAAGGTAAAGAAGATAAGGTCAACACTGCCCTTACACATGTCTGCACAATAAATATGACGCTGCAGCCTTTTCATCTTAGCCAGTAAGTCACTTGCTTGTTTGTTTCTCGTCTTTAAGCTAAGCTAACCCACTCCAGCTTCATATGTCACTTACATATAATAGAGTGGTATCGACCTGCTAATGGCACTCAAGAAAGCATAGAAGCGTATTTTGCAAAATGCTATTTCCTCTGAATGATTTTTTTCCTAATGAACCCTGTATTACTGGGACAGCATGAAGCTGCTGGAAGAATTGTACAGGATGTGGCTTCTTTCACAGTGCTACCCTTTTTCTTTTGAAAGTGATTCACTGTCTGTTCGAGTCCTCGCTCGGGGTAATGGAGTCCAATCCAAACTAAAAAAGGTATTTTTGTGCAGTGATACAAACATGTGAACAGACATTTCCCCTGGAGAATCTGGTGCACCTCGTAGTGTGGGATTAAACCTTATCTAACTCAGGGATTAAACCTCCCCCTTCCTGAAACTGACTTTGAAACCAGGTGATTACATTACATTTAATTGATGGGCTTCCTGAAAGGACATGCAGACGCTGCTAGGCTACATGTATGATGTCAGTACAAGGCCATCGCAGTGATATGTACTGTTTGACAAACACAGGAGGGAATAGGATGGTTCTCAGAGAAACACCGATTCTTGCTCTTCTTCATTTCTTCTTTTCTTCTTTTCGGCCTAAATCCCTGTCAAGAACTGTCTGTGTATAAATGATCCTCGTCCTGTTCTTCAAATAGAAAAGATAGAAACCGACAGCGCCCAGGCCTGCTAAAAAAAAAAAAATTGAAGTTCACCTATTCAGTATTTTCTAAAACACTAACCTACACATCTATTTTTAGTGATCCAGTGAACTGTTGTGAATGTGGGGCAAGCAGACGTGTGTCACACAGTGGCAGCATGCACACCTTCAACAACGACGAAGGTTTTAAGCCCGAGGTGGTCCGTGTTCAGACACTGGAATATACAGAATTGAACTATTTCTCCAGAATTTACTGGGACCTAGTCTATCTGCATGTTACGCTAAATTATGGGGCTAAATACCCGCTTTTAAATCTTAATCTTCTCGTCCTCGCAGACGTCTTAAATTTGTGGATCTCTTTAAGCGGTATCTGATATTTTCACGTGTTATTTAAAATTAGGAAGAACATCAATTTATAAAGGATCCCGCACAGAAGCATGCCGTTTATTCCTTCTTTTTTTATTTACTTTAGTAATCAATTGTGGACGATAATATCAGTGGTAATATCAGTGGTTGCAATGTACTGCACAATATTGGGCGTTTAAAACTGAGAATCTATTGACCTGTAACACTATCGTCATTTCACAAACTCTCCCTGGAGATCAGATTTTGTATCCTGATCATGAAGTTCTAATTATCTCCCGTATTAGACCGTCTCATTAATTAGCTGCTGTTTTAACGCTACCTTCAAGCCTCATTATTTCATGAGCTTCAGCGTCTGCTGCTGAAGTCAAACTGTAAATACTCGTGCGAGTTGACCTATTTGTCTCTTCTTTCATCTTTATGCTTGACTTTGGGTTCTTGTTAGATTTTACTTCAAACATCAATCATCTACACTTTATAGACTCTTCTTGTTCGTTGCTGGTTCTTTAGCTAAATTATTATTTTATTTTAAGTTGCGTATTCTCCTACCTCCCTGCCACTGAGACAACTGCAAGCTAACTGAGCTAACGTTAGCGCCATGAACTGAAAACAGCTACTTCCTGCTGACTTTTTAAATGTTTCTAACTTACTCGTTCTAAAACTATAAGTATAACAATCCATTCATCTGGATCGATGTTGGGATTCAATGATCAACGATCCAATATCATCGACGCAAAGTGTAAAGATTGATACGTATAATTAGCTATAAGATGCACCTTTCTTTTGAATCTGTTTATCCATTTACCATCAGGAAATCTATTTTAATGTATTTAGTATTATTAAAGTCAATTATTTTTCATTTTAATGTCTGGAAGAGACCAACAATTGTCAAATCATTTTTTTTTAATCTTTTGGTGAAATGACTTAAACATAACTGATTTTGTTGAATGGGTATATGATACCATCTCTTGATCGAAGGCCCCTGAATTAATTCACATTTCATATTATGGCAGTCTTTGTGAAATTGGCAAATTTAATATTGTATAGTTATTAAGCAGATTAATAAATTCTTTGTATTTTGGGGGTTTTGGAAAGGTTTAAAACATTTTTTTAAGAAAAAGACAACCCTCCAGACTCAAATCCGAAGCTTAAAGGGCTTGCAGAATGGACAATGCTGAATTGTTAGGAAGCCTAAACTGAACACACGACGCCTCCTTCAGTCTTACCTGGCTGAACAACTATAATAACTGTCTTGTTTTCAGTCCAGCAGTTAAACTTGAAGAGGACAGCTGCTGATCTCACCTGTTCTGCTCCTCTAGTTTTGCCAGCAGCTCGAGTTCATCGGGACTCAAGTTCTCCGAGTCTGCCGGAGAAGCTGCCGGCGCCGACAGCGCTGCATCATGGGAAGAGGAGTCTGGGCTGAGCACCGGGCTGCCGGTTGATAGGGGATCTAGGTCCATGCCGGAAGGGGAAGAAGGGCACTCTAGCTGAGCGGGAGCCACACTGGAGCCCTCTCTCTCTGGGCTGGGTATAGACATGGCGGTGACGATGGGGGGGATGGGTGAAGCCGTGTGGGCGAGGTAAGAGGGTCTTCCAGTCTCACTGTTGGTCTGAGAGGCCACCTGGCTGGCCGAAGAGCCAATAGGATCACAGGTCTTCAAACCTGTCAGCGATTTAGAAAAGGGTCAATGAAAATAACAACAAAAACAAAATATAGTACAACCCGTGGTTGTTGTTTCTTTTAAAATAAGAGCAACACGCAACAAATTTTATTATGGATTAATCGGTAGATTCTTGTTTGGTCTACACCCAAAGATTCTTAACTTCAAAACACATTTGGGAAACACATTTTTCCTTGAACAATAACTGAAATGCTACGATGATTATAGCAATAGTGATTCGGGGAATGGCGCCCACCTCCAGCAGACAAACAAACATAAAATAGTCAGGCAAATAAAGGACGCATTAACGCGTTAACCCCATGTACAAAAATCTAAATCGTTAGCATTTTTCTTTTGTGCAGTCTAAGACGTGAGATGTCCTGTTTGGCTGAATGGAGTAAACTGACTGGCCACATTAAGATGCTAATAATGCTCCTTCACACCCAGCGGAGGTAAGTGCTTTGAAGGAGGAGCTCCGAGTCAGTGTAATGACATCATCCTGATGGCCCATCACTGCGGATAGACTCGGCTGTCCAAGAGCTATTTTTATAAGATGGCCGGTTGCCTGACAAGGAATCAATGTTGTTATTGTTGTTGAAGTGTAAATAAACTGCTGATCTGTAGATACGCTCATAACTTCTGTGTTGCATTTCTCTCGTCATCGTAAAAGTGAGTGTGAGAACGAACCTGTCAGCAGTGTTACACTCATAATGACAGACCAAGGTGCTAACTGGAACCAAACAGGGTTCTTTGGCTTGTCCTCATCGGAGAACCATTTTTGGTTTCTGGTAGAACCTTTTGTAAAGGTTGCAGAGTTCTACCTGGAACCCAATATAAAAGCTTATAGCTTTAACTATCTGTGCAAGTTTCCACCCAGAAGTAGTTTTCGACAACAAAAAAGCCTTTTATGTTTTAACGGTTCCATGCAGAACCCTCCCTGGACTTACAACCATTCCACCTCCGAAGGGTGCAAACAAAAACACACACTGGCGTTTTACAAAGAACCATTTTATATTCCCATCTTTAAAAAAAAATCTTGCAAATGTTTTTGGGTAGAACCTAAAGCCCTTCAGGAAGAACCCGTTTGTAACCTTTACTTGAGTGCCGTGACTACAAACAGTAAAGTTAAGGGAACTTTTCATTCTTTCCCTTCTAATATAAAAACCAAGAAACCAAATTTTTCATGCAGTGGGAAATGTATGCAACCGTACCGCTTGGGCTGAAGCATTGGGCATCAAAACTGTTTGCTTGCAGTGACTAAGTGCGTACAAAAGAAAAGCATTTGTATCTTGAGTGCAACATTTCACTTGCTAACGTCAGACAGCACATTAAACCCTGTGCTTTGCTTCCTCTCCCCCCCTCACGGTCATCTTAACAAATTAATTCATGAGATAGAGAGCTTAATATTAAGGGACAGTGTTAAGATCTCACACGTCTCAGAGGTAAACAAATATATCTCAGAGCTTTGCACACAAACTCTGCTTTTTTGTCTGTACGCTGCAGCTAGCAATCAGAGATGCAGCTGAGGAGGGGTTGCATTTGGTCAGCGGCGAAAATGATCCAAAAGGCCAAGCTGCTGCTCGGTAGCAGGGAACCAAATGAGGAGCTATAGTGCATTTCAGTTCCTCTGCATAATGGATGGCAGCTCTTTAACTGGGGGCGTCCTGGGGAAAAGGCGCACACACACACACACACACACACACAGAAGAGTGCAGTGCTCCACCAGGTGTGTCTGCAACAACCACTGCTGTAGTGTGGTTGTTGCAGTCTGCTCTGCAAATGTATCAGACGTGTTTTTCACTCACACGTCTCATACGATAGAGCTCCGCGGAACCGCGACTTCAACAATTAATTTAGGCGTCAAGTACCTAAGATACACGACACACACAAACAGCAGTGTGGTCATAGGTGGCAAATGCAACAATTCAGGCTCATCGGTCGACAAACGCCATATTGAACCGCCTGTGTTCGAAGAGTCGATACAATGGGGCATTGATTTGGGCCGTGTAATCAACCATGAAGGTCGAGAGGAACGTACAGATGCAGGCAAGTAGAGCAGGAAAAACATAGCCCGCGGAGAGTAGAGGAGCATAATAACAGTCTGAACAGGGAAGAGACAAGGGCCACATTCATGCACAGACACCGGCCCAATCAAAAGAGCCATTAACAAGTCAATGAGACCAATCACATTTGTCAAAGGCCTCGGTTTAAGAGGCAAATCTGAAATTACATCCCTTGTGGTGATAATGTGAAGTGTCAATCGCTAAATTGCTTGTAAGAGCTTACGACCTTTGTATTCTTTGATGGTCAAACTGCTGATACCGATGGTACCGATGGTGATGATGATAAATTTAGCTAATTGCGTCACTCAACTGCAACAACGCAGCACTGATGACATCAAATCACACCTCTTCTCAGGCAGCTGTTACTTCCGAGCTGTGTAGCATCAAACCCAACAAGTAGCCCGATGTCCACAAACCAGTCTCACTTTACCTAAAGCAGGAACACATTAGCCTCTTTCACTTTGGTGGTCACTTTGTTTAATAGAGCTGATTGGTGCTACTACTCGGCAATAGTTTTGAGGTATGGCTAAATGTTCTCAAGGTCAATTTCAAGGTTAGCTACCTGCACAGACCACCATCACAGGAATCCTTCACCGCTTGACTCTACAGTACATTTGGCCCACGGCCATGCAGGGATTGAACAGAACCCAATATATTGCAAAATAGCAAAGACATAAAAAGGTGCAAATGGTGTTCAAAGTTGATTAAAATCCACTACACTTTTGGCACACAAAAAAAGAGAAGAATCCAGATTTGTTAAAAAAAGAAAAAAACTTAATTAGATTAAAGATCAGCTCATTAGTCATGACAGTAATAAAGAAAAGAGGCTTTTGCTGGTCAGACCTCACTGTGAAAAGGTGTGAGTCATGCAGGACTACAGCAGAGTGCCACCAAAGTGGGAGTTTATCTCTCTCGCTCACACACACACAGACAGGTTATAGAAGGACATTGTGAAGGTCTCTGACAAAGCAAAACAAGCCAGATTTCCTGAGCTGTTGCTCGCCGTGTGACAGCAGTCTCCCTCCAATGTCAATGTGTACTTGGAAGAAACTGCAGGGAGACTGTGACATAAAAAGCTTTTTCACTGTAATTCAGTTATACAGTATTGCTGTTTCTAAAGCATGTTTTGTGCGTGTGCTACATGAAAGGTTCTGGTTTATCATGGGCACTGACACGTCTCCGTGCCTGTTGTGGTCAGGTTTGTATTGCTCAAGTTCCACCTCAGTATATGTGTTGCCATGCATGGGTGTGTATGAGTCCTGCTGTCCTACAAGTTAAAGTGTCAAGTGTTCCTTAACTGATATCACCATCCACAATTATTTTATTGTGTAAATTCTATGCCTGGGCGCATCGTCTCCGAGCTGGCACCGTCTACAGGAACAGACAGGGCCATTGTTTTCTTTTGTTACCCCCCCTCCTCCCTTCCTTCCAACATGAACACATGTTTGCCCCGCCATGTTTTGAACGTTGTATCCGTGCTTCTAATTCAATAACCCTCGAGCATGATAACGTCTGATTTACAAAGTATTTTTCAATGGCGAGAAGGCGTTTTTTTACAATCGCCATCTGGAGTGGCAACGTTGAGCCCGCCATGGGCGATTCAAATAAGACGTGTAAAAAAAACAACTAGAGCCCGCCTTTGATCTCTCCACAACAAAAATGCAAAACTAAGCAAACAGTAATATTACTACCTATCATCACAGACATTCTGAACAGTCAATTATTTTCCCAGAGGCCCAAAAAAACACTCCCGGAATAACCTGACCAGCATTTCATGAAAGAAAAACAGAAATCAGCTAGTTTCAACCTTGCTGATGTGTCAACCGCCCCCGTGTGTGTGTGTGTGTGTGTGTTTTGCCCTTGGGGCCTTCCAGCCCTGACATTAAGCGCGACCTCTTTGTTAACCCGTGGCTGCTAACCTCGCTGTTGTTCCAGCTCATGATCTCATGTTGTGGTTACCGACACGTGGACTGTTCATTTCCATGCTGCTTGGCCCACTGTCCTTGTGACTGCTGTTGGGCTCGGCGCTGCTCAAAGTGTCTCGTTGTAAAAGGAGGGATGTGTTTTTTTCCCCCTTTTTTCCAAAGATCTCCACCGCGGTGTTTGTGAAAGCCATAACTGGAATCAGAAGGACTTAAATTATCGAAAAAAACATGCTTGGAATTAGGTCCTTGCTACACTGATGCAGACATATTGACAAGTTAAACACACTCCACATTGGGCACAAGGGTAATGGTGTGTTAAGTAGAACCAATCAATTGGTGTATTATGAAAGCAGGCTTTTAAACGACCGTACAGGATCTGCCCGACGGGGTGCAAAGTAGGAGGAGCCTACACTTTTGAGATGCTGGTACTTTAGAATTTTCTATTTTATCCGTCTACCTAACTGCGTTTCAGAGGATATTATTGTGATTTAAACTACATTTATTACACAGCTATTGTTATTGGTTGCATTTTAAGATTTTACACAAACTGATTTATAACAAAAGCATCTTATTTAAAAAAAAAAAAAAAAGAGACACAACTCCCTACATTTTCAAACGTTTAGTCTTCAGACCCAAACGACGCTGACTCAAGTGACATCACTTGAGGCAAGTTATCAGACTGTGTGCAGCTCCCTAATAGAGGCACAAATACTTGTTCACATGTACAAGACCTTGAAGGTTTCGACTATGTGAAAGTTCCACTTGAAGTAAATTTTAAAATGCATGACTTTTATTATATTTATATTCTGTGCTATTGGTACTTTTACCTCCAGGTGATTCTCATGTCTATTTCATTATAACGGTCTAGGTGCTACATAAATACTGTTAAATGATAATAAAAAAATACCCAATCCATGGAGAAATACACACAGCCTGTAAAAAGAGGTCAGGATTCCTGTTGGGATACATTATTAAGACCGTTTCAAAGTTTCAAACTCAACATTCAAAAATGTGTCCCATTTGATTGCAGTGTGTGTGAATGGCATCAGCTGACAGGAAGTAAACATTGACCCATACTGTTGTCTAGCGATGCAATTCTGTTGAAATGAGATAAAACCAGAGGAGTTTCAGACAGATATATTCAGAGACAGTGTGAGAAAAAGATGTTTTTACATGAAAGCATGTAAACATGTTCTCGCAGAAACCCTAAAGTACATGTATGAACCTGGAAATGAGCACAATAATGTCTCCTATAAAGAAAGCAATCAGAATTCTTGGTCCACCACGACTGCTGCCTAATCTGGTTCATCTTCATGTCTGTGTACTGGATATGTCGAGCTTTCCAGCATCGTCATTACAGTAACGACCGCTTGTTCTCCAAACAGCCCCCACGTCGCCACTGCTGTAATCTATCTAAGGCTTGTGCTGTGCAACAAACGTTTTCCTGGATTTGTCCAATAAGAATTAAGTGACATTAAGCTTGGATGAAGAGGAGACGCATTCAGGGCACTCGAAGCGACACCAACAACGAAATGCTTCCCAGACTCGGCCTCCTCAATCTACTGACCACGTTTGCTTTACATGACTTGCAAATTTAGTTTGTATACCTCTCCTGATCATTCGGCTCCCCTGAGTGCCACTGTGAGAGGAACTTGTCTCAAAATAGCCATCCTCCACAACCCATCAATTATTTTCAAGTGCGGGCGACTATTTTGCTTTAGTCCACCACTGAACAGTCAGTGCATTAGCACTAATACTGCTCAGATTAAAATTTAATAAAAAAATAAAAATAACATGATGAAACAGACTGCAAGATCCACTAATCACGCGCTAATCTCAAAACTGGATTACATGGAGGTTGCCATGGAGGATAAACAGCAACAAGCTGGGTGCTACTACAGGCACATAGCCACTGCTTAATGTGATGCTAAATGACTGACATTAGTCATCCTGCTGCATTCATTATATTATCTTTTAATGTCATACTTTCCCAGAAGCGTAGTCACGAACACTGATCAGTAGCGTGGCTGCTCTGTAATCCCTGCTCTGATTTCAAACATCTGCGTTAGAAATGTCTGCGAGATGGGGAAACGGGCACAGCAAAATTCACAAAACTACATCTCAAAAAGGAGATTAGTTTGAATGCTTTACTTGTTTTCTTGTATTTCACAACAACTTCAAGCCTCCTGGGAAAATGATTTAAAAAAAAAAAAGACAGACTGTTCATTTTCCAAATTGTTTACTGCGAACCAGAGACTTGTTGACGGCGCATTAGCTGACAGGACACATCACGTTACAGGTCGGTTGTGCAAACGGAGCATCGTCTGTTTGACAACAGAGGTTTCAAAACGCCTCATTCTTTCGCTCAGTAACACGTCCATGTCGTCAATCATCCTCCCACAGATTCACCCTGCGGTAAATCATTTCAAACAACACCTTGACTTACCTTATGAAGTGCTCTGACCTTTTGTACAGTGAAGCAGCATGTTTGTACCAAACTACCTTGTCAATCACAGATATTGTGGTAACTATAGCCATGCGTGTGCGTGTTAGCAATGCCATATGCTGATATAATATTTGTCCCCAATGTTTATTCATAGCCACTCTGCTTACCTAACGACAGTGGTGTAATTAGAGCTGGACGATTTTGAAAAGAATATTGAAGTGCGAATATTATGACTATCATTTTTACATCAGTATTCATTCAAATGATGAATATGGTTTGGTTTTAGCAGTGAGCTATACCAAACAAAGAAAGGTGCTTCATTTGATATTCAGAGCAGAGGGGTTGCCTCAACACAGCTTTCAACATGGCTGAGCCGGCGACTCGCAGCTAACGGTGTCAACAGCTTTAACGGAGCCGACAGAGAGGAGCTACCTGTCGTTTGCTTTCCAAAGCAAATATTTGTTTGCAGCTTTTATTACGCTGTGACTCTTAAAAATCTGAGTTGAGAAAACGTCATCTTTCAGATGACTATTAAAGTTAGTATTACCAACAAAAAGACGTTCTTCTCACAAATGCTGTAAAAATCTGCAGGGCTGCACAGATCCAGTTACAAAACTGCAGTCTGCGAGAACAAAAGAGGAGAAAGCAGAGCTGTGGAGTGAGCTTGAACCACAGCAGCCAGGTCATCACGTGATCAGTGTTTCCATGTGTCAGCAAAGGACGAAAAGGCGACTTCAGAGAGGAGCAGACGGAAGGATCGAAAATATGCTCTTGAACAAAATAGCAGGAAGTGGAACTAATTCAGAAGCTAAATCTGGTAAAAAAAGATAAAGATCAGTGTAAAAGTGAACCACCTGATGACTGAGACAGAAGACAATGAAATAAAGGAACAACCGTGTTCCTCTTTATTCACTGTTAGCATCATTGAAAAGCAAAAGCAACATGTGTTCAGTAAACCTTTCGTAGCTATCGTAGCATAGAAGTGCTGTCGCTAGTTAATGATGTGCTAACGTACTCTGCTAATGTTCGCTCCACAGGTTTAACAGAACATAACGTTTTTAGAAACATTTCCCTCCTCCCCACCTCACTGGGTAACAGGTATTGCACAACGTTTAACCATGACTCGCCAAAATCCACGAAAACATGGAAATCTGGTTGGAGTTTCCAGGGCGGGACTAAGCAATAAAAAAGGTCAATTAGCAACAGCAATACATTCTGTGAGTCAAACTCCGGTGCGAGGTATATTCGAAGCAATTTTGATAACTGATCATTTGTTTTACGTAAAAAGGGCAAACGTATTTGTTTTCAGCTTCTTAGATGTGAATATTTTCTGGTTTTGTTTGTGTCCTGTGACAGTCAAGACATCGTAAAACGTCAAAGTGGGCTCTGTGACATCTTGGAAACAACCTTTTTTGTGGCAGTATGTATATAGATATTTCTTCAACTAAAAGACCTATATTATTCAGAGACTTTACTTCAATCAAACAGCCACTGGAGAAAACATAATGAACCTCATAAACTGTACGTTTCGAGCAAACGTGTCCCTCGTGTGAGGCACTGGAACAGAGGGAACATCTGAGACCTTATCGGGGGGCAAGTGGAACCTGTCGAGTTATGACACAAGACTGAATCTTCTATTTTCAGTCATAAAGCTGGAAAACCAAACGGTTGCACACAAACAGACACTGGGCCTGTGTAAGAACAGCCCCCCACGTCATAATGACTGCCGACACAGCTGCTGCCACAAAAGCTGCTTCATTAAAAAGACATAATGCTCCTTTTTGATTATTCATCTAAGGTTTCCTCTCTGGGTTAAGCCATAGGGGAGTGAATGTTGCATCTCATTGTAAGCTTGCGGGGGAAAAAGACCTCACTCATAACTTGAGAAAAGGCAAATCTTGTTTCAGTAAATCAGTAAGTCCATCATTTTTACGACCTGCACATGTTGCTCCCGTATGTTCCTGTTGGACAACCAAACACGGTGGCAGACGATAATAAACCCGGACGGCAGCAAGCAGATAAACTGTACAGCAGCAGATGATATCCCTCATCCCGTTGGTGCTGTAGGCAACACACACACACACACACCACACACACACACACACACACACACACACACACACACACACACACACACACACACACACACACACACGTATACGAACAGCTCAGAAACTGTTGATCACACTTTCCAGAGCCTATTAGCTTACCGCTCCTCTCACAGTGATGAATAATGGGGCAGCAGCAGTGAGTGCAGTGAGTGCACAGGAAACGGGTCGCTGGGATAAGCCTTGGTGTGATCGCCTGTTGTAGACACAGTATGCGATCATTTGTGTGTGTGTGCGCGCGTGTGTGATCGCGGGATCAGTTACAAAAGTTTCGAGGCTGCGGCACCTAAAAACAAGGTCACCAGGATGTGAGGCATCAGATACCTGTTTCCTTGCACAGTGAGTTGATTTCACTGATAAACCTGAGATTAATCTCACTGTATCTCACACGAAGATGTGACGTACCCGTCAGCGGTACGTGGGGTTTAGTCCTGGGCAATCACCTCTCAAAACTTAGTCAGTTCCCTACTTTTTTAGTCCACTTGGGAGGTAACAATCGTACGCATCTGGCCCGGATGTAAACAGTCATAAGGTGGTGGTTTTCTCAGTGCTTGAAATACGTGCAGGTTTTCAATCTTACTTGCCAGACATTTAAAAGGGGATTTACTTTTAAACCACTCTCTGATTAGACAGATAAAATAACAACAGCTGGATTGAGCTCTCTCACACACACAGAGGATCGTTTCGATTCAAATGTCACTTTTAGCCAGATGGGGGCTCGGTGTCTCGGCCTGGTGGTTTTTATCCCCAAGGACAGCCACATCCTGAATGAAACAAACAAACAGGTGGATACAACATGGTGGCCCCTCTTCTGCCATCCATCCACTGTTTCATTACAAAAGAAAGGAGAGAAAAAGCCATGTAATAAAAAAGGATGAGAGTGACTCCTACAACACTTTGTCCTGGGGTGGGGGTGGGATCATTCATGAAGAGCCCTGCATCCTATTGACGAGGGCTTCATTTGGACATGACAGCTCATTATCCTGGCCTGATGTTCAGCTTGGAGGATGCTGGAGCGACGGGGCCTACATGTTCTGCAGTCGACTCATGGCTCGACAGGATCCACATCTGTGGCCGAAATGACACATCACCCCCCCACACCACCACCACCTCTTTGCAGCACCAAATTACCCGGCCTTCAACAACAATACAATTGTGTAACATGCATGAAGCCCGAGCACACAGAGCATGCATGCTATGCCTGTGGAGGCTAACATGAATGGGCCGTCGTGTCTCCGATGGCACGCCGTACAGCGGAATTTTTCCCTGAGAGAAATGGAGCAGACGGATGAAGCTGCTGTTGATGGGGAGCTTCAACGACCGGGACCGATGATGCTTCGCTATGGGGGCCTCCGTTTTTTTTTTCTTTCGTTGAGTTGATACACATTAATAAGCTAGTTGGCCCGTAAATAGGCACCACGCGATAACATTTGTGTTCTATATGCATATACAAATATAATAAACACTTCAAATACACGAAGACAACAATAAAAGCCTACCTGGGCTGCTTTTCCATAATCAGCGCGCGGCGTTCATCGTCGCTCCTGCATCAGTCCGTCGCAAACGTCAAGCGTACGTTATCGGCTAATTAAAACCTTCATGGACCACCGAGGACAAACGCGGAGTGAGCCTGTCCACGCGCACTGCCATCGTCCTGTCGCCGCTCTACCGGGAGGCTGCGCCGCGTCGCGCAGCTGGTCGCGAGCCTCTGCGCGGTCGGAGAGGCTCGCGCGTGCGTCCGGGAGCGGAATTAGAGGAGGAAAATGTTTCTGGAGAGATTCGCTCAAACAACTATGACAGCCGTGCGCTGTAGCCTGCGGTTCGACGGGGATTTGATGTAAACGGCAGCATCAGTCATGACGAGTTATTCGTGCCGAGTGGATAGCGTCCTGCGCCCTTTAGCTGAGCGCGAGGCGGGGCGCACCAATCAGGTGGCAGGACGAGATGTGAGTGACAAGTGACGCGCCAATGGCCTGTTCGGACGCCGAGATCCCTTTGGAGGAGCAACAGAGACAGCCAATCAGGGCAGACCTTTATTTGGCAGGAAGGCGGGACCCGCAGGTGTCATACAGCGGTGTCGGATTATCTGTGTATGGTACAAGAAAACGATTAATTATGTGACATTAACGGTAACGGTAATATAAAACAGTTTTATTGAATCCCTGGCCATAGCAGCCAGCTGTAGTCTTGTTATAGCTACATACGCCTGTATTTAGTATTGCTATTTTAAGGTTTATTTCTTGAAAATATTCAAATGTATTTTGTGTTAGAGCCATCGAGTTCACCAACAGCCACAATTAAAAGTACTCTGTTCTGTGTTAATTGACCTTGACCGAGGGTGGCAGCAGTTAGGTTAGCCTATTACAGAGGCCTAATACCTCTAATCCTTTACTCAAAAAGATTTTAGCTATACACTGTGCAAATACCTGCATTGACAATGTTACTGAACTACAAGTATATTATCAGTGCTATAAGTATGATCAGTCAAATGTTCTTTGAGTGTATTATGTATTTCATGGTTATGCTGATGCAATAATCAAGTAGCATAT
Organism: Clinocottus analis; assembly: GCF_023055335.1. NCBI lineage: Eukaryota > Metazoa > Chordata > Actinopteri > Perciformes > Cottidae > Clinocottus > Clinocottus analis. The sequence goes on along the minus strand of NW_027176009.1, from coordinate 746,611 downwards.
TCATTTACTAGTCTTGTATATTGTGTTGGGAAATTAAATCTACATGTGAGTGAAAAATTTGAAAAGTAATAGTAACCCAAAAATGGTGTGAAAGGAAAATGTGTTGCACAAAATAATGAATGCTGATACAATTCTGTCAGACTTGATATTTATTGTTTGTAGCAGAGGGGAAGCGTATTGCATCAGTGGTCCAATAGACCTTCAGGTTCAATGCTCAGCCTGGATAGTTTCAGATCTTACTCTTTATTTAACTGGTGCAGTGCTTGTTGAAAAGATGCCTTTTCAGAACTCATGCCTGGCCTGTGGTGTTGCTGCTTGCAGCTTTGTCGAGTGCTCATGCAAACAATATCAACCTCAACAATTCGCTTCCATTGGTCCTGAGCAATAATTGCGTTATCCATCGAAGTTGCTGCCGGTTCATATAATAAAAATACTTTACTGTTTGCCAAGTTAGGGGCCTAAGGCTTTTTGTTGACAACTCCATTTTTAGAATAATATAATGTTTAGATATTAATTTATTTTTTTATATTTGTTACTATTCTAACTCATTATACTAGAAAAAAAGCTAACAAGTGCTCTCAAAGCGCTTCAATATGCAACTGAACTGTTTCGCTACGTCTTCTTATAGTTTACTTCTACTGCTGAAGTTTACAAGAGAAATTTTTGTTTGCAATTCAGATTGGACCCACAACATATGACAATACAAATATGATGCACTATTAATTAAACTCTCAAGTATCATAATTGAATTTGATTTTGAACAGGCGTTAACCCAACAATTCAGATGACCCTGTGAAACGTTCCCAAAACTGAAAATTGCTGCAATTAAGCAGTTTGCGGAACATTCAAGGTTAGAAAAACACTTGAGACGTCTTATAGTATCAAGAAAAAGGAACATTCCCGGAATGTTGAGTTTTCCACATAACCTGAAGGGACCATTTTCTGGGGATGTCCCGAAACCTAAAACGCTTTCTTGGGAAATTCGGTGCATTAGTGATAATGCATCTCTTTGACTCTTCACTTGAAGTATAATTTTTAATGCAGGACTTTTACTGTGCTGCATTAACAGTTGTACAATTTACAGTTAACTGCAATAACTGCAGTTATTGTATTTACTGCAGTTATTTGTATTCATTGTGTCTTTACTGCTATTATTTGTATTAATTGTGTGTGTGTGTATATATATATCTATATATATATATATATATATATATATATATATATATATATATATATATATAGATATATATATAACTATATATATATAGTTATATATATATAACTATATATATATAACTATATATATATAGTTATATATATAGATATATATATATATATCTATATATATATCTATATATATATATATAGATATATATATCTATCTATATATATATAGATAGATATATATATAAAGCATATATCTATCTATCTATATAGTTTTACTTCAGGAACATATTCGACCATTTCCAAACCCACAATTCCAAAACAGTTTTCGCAAGCCACACTATCTATGTCTTCATTTTTCTGATGGCACCATAGATAGCGTTTCTCTTATCCATTGTTTAAGAGAGGGAGGTTTATCTAATTTGAGTCTTTGGGCCATCAAAGAAGCACAAGCTATTTGTCTGACGCATGGGAATCGTTATCTCTGGTGTTTAAATCCTAATAAGTGACGTGGTCACTATTGTTTTCTTGCACATCATTTCTGACAAGATTTTGAAAACTTGTTCCAGGATTGACACAACCAAAACATATGGCCTAGATTAGCTTTCAATTCAATTCAGTTTATTTTTCATAGCCCAGAATCACAAATTTGCCTTAAAGGGCTTTACAATCTCTACACAGGTACGACATTCTGTACCTGGACCTCACATTGGCTCAGGAAAAACAGAAAAAAGAAGAAACCTTCAGGAAAACAACAGAGGAGGTAATTCCTCTACCCGAATGGACAGAAGCAATGGATGTCTTGTGTACAGAATTCACAACATAACAAAGTTATAGCACATCCAATGAATATGACAGACATTATTTATATAATTAGTATATAGCTGTGTTATAGAGGCATCTTAAGCATTCTGGGTTTATATTGTCGTATTAGATAAGTCTTTCATTTGGGGTTGAATTCACTGCTGGGTTCCCAGAAAGTATCTTTTAATCCAGTTACGATTAAATCTCTACACTGATACTTTTTACCACAGGTAAACATATTCTCTGCCATTCTTTGTATTGAGGCCCCTTATAACAAACGTGAACATATTATGAAGTACATTTAAAGCCATTTGTCGACTGGCCAAATACCTTTGCTTTATTGCCATCAAGTGGTTTAAATGGATACTGCAGCTCCCCAGGGTCTTGTACCGTAGTGACAAACAAATGCTGCAAATACTTTTTGAAAATACTTATAATTTAAGAGCTTTCATACGAAAGATATCATCAAAAGACAAAAGGATCCAAACTCGCAGAAGAATATCTGCTGTACTGTATTACACAAACGGCAGGAACAATTTTCTGTCACGTTACACGTATTCCAACATACATAATTTCCAGAAAAACTAATGCCAAACAACAGTTTATTCAATATTACGGCTCTTTTCCCTGACCTCTGTGATTGTGACTAATCACAGCATTGGAAACGAGCACAACGGTATTTCTGAGCAGGCGATGCTGTGTAGTGGCAGATGCATTCAAGTGTTATGGCAAATAACGTAATCGCATTATAAAGTACATGGACCCGTACCTTTTGGACAGTAGAATAACTGCTACATTAAGATTTATGACAATAGTTCAGTTTACAGAGAACCCGAAAGCCTTGCCATTAATGTATGTTAAATGTGTCTATTCAATATGTAGAATACTATATATGTTTAAGTGGCACAATTACATCTCAAGACTTTTTACTTGCATCACATGAGCTATAAAATAAAAACAACAGACTCCTGATAATTGTATTGCACGATTAATTTCATTGTTGGTCCATAGTCGTTATCAGGCACACGCTCTCACGTTCTTGTTTATAGCCATTGGTCCGGACCTCATCGAGAGCGCACGTAGTGTTCTCGGTGTACCTGAACACACCATACATGTGTGCTCACTGTGCTGCGAAGACTCGCTAGCTTTGTAGTATCTCGCACTTTTACATCGACAGGACATCCAGACGTCGCAGCAAGGTAATGTCGCAGCCTCTTCGTGCTTTTCACATCACGCTCGACTTTACTTGTGTGCATTTAGTTGTTATTACCGTAGAAATGTTTTTGAATACTTTGTAGCAGTGGCTAGAGTTAGGACTTAGAGATTTCCTTTGCAGCTAACACGCTAGCCACATTAACGTTAGCTTTGTTTTGAGCGTGCCTATTAGCTTTAGCTATCTATGTTTATTTTTCTGGCTGTTCGTCCACTGTGCAATGACATTAACTCATTAGAAATTGTGCTATGTCAGAAGAGTTAAATTGGAAGATAATGCAGAGCGTAACGTGGCTTGAATGTGGGATAATAGTAATTCGTGACTCGCGTTCAATTGTTAGCTGCTAACTTGCTAACTAACCGGTTTGAATGAAAGAGAAGGATCGCAGTGGTCGGCCATTGTTTTCAGTCCGCGTAGTTGCAACAGCTAGCGGGACGCATCTGTTAATTTGTGGTTAATTTTTGATATACATCATTATTATATGATTTACTACTTCAGTTTGGAGTGATTTGCGGCCTGCTAATCATAGCCATAAGATCCTCCTGCTAACTTTGCGAAATTATGAGCTCGCGGTTCATTGTAGCATCAAGCTAGCTAGTTGAAGGGGTTTTGGTGTAAAATCTACTAACAGATAATTCTTAATGCAGTAAATTCCCCAAGTGACTTATTTATAGTGGATTACGACACGATTGCGGACTTGAATAATAACGCTGACTAAGCATTACATAGTGTTTATATTATTTCAAGATTCATGATAAAATTCATAAAAAAAATAAATGTAAAATATATTATTGGATTATTAAAGCGCACCTGGCGGCCTCACTAATTATACGCTTGCACATTGAGGGCTTTTCTCCAGTTTCTTTGCTTTGGGAAAAGTTGTGAAACGCAGATTGACTGACCGATTCCCACCTTATTCACACACAGATGGCAGAAACCGATGTTGATAATGAACTTTTGGACTATGAGGAGGACGAGGAGCCTCAGGGAGCACCAGAGACTGGGACCCCAGCAAACAAGAAGGAAGTGAAGGGATCCTACGTTTCCATTCACAGCTCAGGCTTTAGAGACTTTCTTCTCAAACCAGAGCTGCTGCGGTCCATTGTCGACTGTGGGTTTGAACATCCCTCAGAAGGTGAACAACAGTTTAAACTCCCTTTAAAAAAATGTCTATATATATCCTGGAATTTTCATTTGATTGCCAGATGTTTTGGAGATGTATATGTTGTATATGTATGTTTTTTTAATGGCCTTTTTTTCTTTTTCAGTCCAACATGAGTGTATTCCTCAAGCTATCCTGGGCATGGACATCCTGTGCCAGGCCAAGTCTGGTATGGGAAAGACTGCAGTGTTTGTACTGGCCACCTTGCAACAGATAGAACCAGTGGATGGTCAGGTGAGTTTGTCACCATTGTTTTTTTTCTTGCCTTTCATGCTCAAGAATCATAATCTCATTTTTGTACTCGGTGGTCTTAAAAATGCAGTTTTGTGAACCGTGCATCCTCTCGATTACATTTTGTTGCGATCAGATGTTTGCTGATGTCTACCAAAAGCACTACATAAATATTTAAGTTAATAAGAACAATTTCCTAATTTTCCCGTATGCCAGGTGTCTGTCCTTGTCATGTGCCACACGCGAGAGTTGGCCTTCCAGATCAGCAAAGAGTACGAGCGCTTCTCCAAGTACATGCCCACTGTCAAGGTGTCAGTGTTCTTCGGCGGTCTGGCCATCAAGAAGGACGAGGAAGTGCTGAAGAAGAACTGCCCTCACATTGTCGTGGGAACTCCAGGACGTACCCTGGCCCTTATCCGCAACAAGACCCTCAATGTGAAGAACATCAAACACTTTGTGCTTGATGAGTGCGATAGGATGCTGGAGCAGCTGGGTAAGTGCAAGGTGTATTATTACGTGTTTGGTGATGGATCTTAAAGAAACCTGTAGCTTTAGTCGACTGTGGTCGGTATGTAAGACAGTTGACGCATGTATTGTTCTGCGAATTTATATCACGTAGAGTAGTATAATGTCATTTTGTATGCTCATAGCTTTTTAAATCTTACTCCATCACATTGTCACTGTCAATGTGCAGTTGAAACTGGGTTGTTGGGAGAATATTATTTTACAGTGATCTAATGGTGAAAGAAGTGTTTGAAGTGTTTATTTAAAGATAAAGTAGGTACGTTTTTTTATAATGTGGTTAAAACCTTTACAACAATTTTACAAAGAATAATCAAAATGCAAAGTTGATAATATATTTCTGTCTTTTTCTGACAGACATGAGGCGTGACGTCCAGGAGATCTTCAGGGTGACACCTCATGAGAAACAGGTTATGATGTTCAGTGCAACGCTAAGCAAAGAAATCCGCCCCGTCTGTCGCAAGTTCATGCAGGATGTAAGTTATCCTTGAGAATTACTAATTCAACCCACTGTCTGTCATTTTGCTATAGGTCAGCAGCATTTTAATCCTATATGAAGCGATCTTTTTTTGATAAACGAATGTATCAATTACTGTGGAGTTAGAGAATGTGTGACAAATGGCAACAATAGTCTTTCCCTCTTTACTGCAATTCAGGTGCCGGTAAACTGCACTTAACTGTACAGTCTGTAATTTATTTGGTGGTAAACTTTCCCTGGAGAAATAAAGGTTAAAATGTCTGTAGACATATTCACTGAAGTTATGGCGATTTAACAGACACCAACTGTTTTATATTGATTCATAGATTAAATTATTAGTTATTAACCAGTTATTTAGGGGTTATCCCAGCAAATAAGTTGGTTTGGCCAGTTCATTGTTGGTTGCAAAGTCCCTCTTTGCTTTGCCCACTTGTGGCTGTCAGTGCCATAAGTGGCCATATCTGAGGGGCAGAGTGATCCTCCTGGTCAGATTTGGCATGGTCAGGACAGTCCGTCCTCCTGGCTCGGCTGCTGTCCAGGAGAACATGTTCAGTGAGCTGCCATGTGCAGGTCATTTGCTGAAACTTCTTGCCTCTTCTGAAAACTGTATGAAGTTGCGGACCTGTGTGTGTGTGAGACTGACTGACGCTTGTCTCTGCTCTCTTCCTGTGTAGCCCATGGAAGTGTTCGTGGATGACGAGACCAAGCTGACACTCCACGGTTTACAGCAGTATTACTGCAAGTTGAAGGACAGCGAGAAGAACCGAAAGCTTTTCGACCTGCTCGATGTCCTCGAGTTCAACCAGGTATAGCCTGCATTTTTGAGATTAAGTGTTTCTTGTCCTCTACAGGGCAATATTTCTGTTGCTTTAAGCCTGTCTGTCATCAAAAACATACAAGATCTTTTCTTTCTGTTCCTTCTTAGGTGGTGATCTTTGTTAAGTCAGTGCACCGCTGTGTTGCTCTGTCCCAGCTGCTGGTGGAGCAGAATTTCCCCGCCATTGCCATCCACAGGGGCATGGCGCAGGAAGAGCGGTACGTGCCTTCTGATTCTAGCCTTTTTTTCTATCTTCACACGTTGAATTCAACGATAGCTTTCTTAATTTCAATGTCTTGAATTTGAGAACATCACATTAAAAGATCACTGTACTGTAATGTGTTTTTAGGTAGCTATCGAGTAACTAAAGAGAAATATACAACCAGGTTTATGTGCTTCATCTCATTTTGAAATGTTATCTTATTTATTTCTGTTGCTTGTGTCCCCCATCCCTCCCAATAGGTTATCCCGGTACCAGCAGTTCAAAGACTTCCAGCGACGAATCCTGGTTGCAACCAACCTGTTTGGCAGAGGCATGGACATTGAGCGAGTCAACATTGTCTTCAACTACGACATGCCAGAGGATTCTGACACATACCTTCACAGGGTCAGTCCAGCCATAATAATAATTGGTTTTCTATATTGGAGATCGTGTATTATACGATTTGCAAAAAGAGGAGCCCGGCTTGAGCTCAAATGTCTTCTCTGTTCCTCAGGTGGCTCGTGCTGGCAGGTTTGGTACCAAAGGCCTGGCTGTCACCTTTGTGTCTGACGAGACCGACGCCAAGACCCTGAACGACGTCCAAGATCGCTTTGAGGTCAACGTAGCAGAGCTACCAGAGGAGATTGATATCTCCTCCTACAGTAAGTCCTGTTAACGGCCAGTCTGTGTGCATGCGCACTTGTAGCCCACTTTAAACACATCATCTCTTCACTGTTGACATGATGCGATGCATTAAAGGATATTTGTGCTCTGGTCTTCAGTTACTGGAGATAAAATGTCACAAATCAAAGTGTTTGGACTACTCCGTTTTAAAAGTTAATTAATCACACATTAGGATATTAACGAACCACTGCTGTGGGCTAAAACTGTATAATGGTGCATTACATATTTCTTTTGACCCTCCCGTTCAAAAACCTTCCTCTTCCTCTTTCTCTTTGCAGTTGAACAGTCCAGATGAGTCTGAAGCATTTTTCCTGTGAGGATCGAGTGTGACCCTTGGAGTTGCTGTATTTTGGTGGAGGAAAAAGAAACCCTCAACACTTATTTTAAAGCTCCCCCCTCCTACCATGTGTGTTGGCAAGTTCATAGAGATAAAACAATTTGTTTTTTTAATTTTGATGTCTTTGCAGGGTGCTTATTTTAGTGTTTTCCTTGTTAAAACATTGATATATTGTTTTGGTTGCAAAATTAAACTTTTTATACCTTATTTATGGTGTTTTCTTTTTGACCAATCAGGCTTTTTCAGATTCTATAATAAACATACAGTATTCTGTAAAATACAAACTGTGTTGTAGTTGACTATGCTCACCAGCAGAGGGTGCTATAATCATATCCACAACAGTTTACGCTCATTGGAAAGTTCTGCTCAAGTGTAAAAGAAATCTTGGATGGGCCAACAGCATAAGACAGCTACGCTCCAGTGTCTTAATCCACAGAAGTGTATATTTGTGACAACACAAACTTGCATCCAAATAAAGAAAATATTTACAGAAAATAGTGATCCAAAATAAATTCTGGTTTGTGTAAGACATTCCTCTTGGGCTGCATTTAATGCACAAACAAGAAATCGATTGCCGTTGGTCCAGTCCTTGCTGAACGCTTCTAACAGTTCCAGTCCCAGAGGAACAGTGTCATACAATGCTGTGATAATAAAAACGTCAGCTTTTTGACAAAACGGTAAAGTTTCTTTCCACAAAGCCACAAAAGATGATTTCGCTTGTCGCTAATTAGTCAGAGTGCGTTGTGGGACACGGCGTCATCCAAGCGCCACAGTGTGTCTGTGTAAAAGGCGATTGTTGCAGGTGAAGTGATTGTGCACTCCCGTCATTGTTATGGTTCTTAAGTTTCAGTGCTGAACAAAGTGCTTTGTTGCTCTTGTAGCGTTTCCCCTCTCAGGGTCTCAAACAAAAAAGTAAAAAGAATCCAACACATCTGAACTTGCATTCAGTCCAATAGTGGAGGAAGTCCAGGGGTGCCTCAGGGCTCTCATTTAGGGCCCATGTAGTTTGAACAGGAGCCGGCAAGTGTACAATCCACTCCGGTCACACAATATCACAATTAAGAGGTTGCCTTTATGATTGAGAATAAAAGGCGGTCTGTGCTCTTCACTCACTGGGAGCCAGATGATGGGTGGGGCAAATGCCCCTTAGTCTTAAAGAGTCTTTATTCATCAAGAAAGTTGACCTCATCACAATAAAGAATAAAATAAAAAAAAGTCCTCCATGGTACTACTAGTCTGTGAACTGGTGCGTGTCTCCGTACATCCAGTGCTGTGGAGGGAGTGCCACTTCGTTGAGGTGGCCGCAGTCGTCGCTGCATTTGCACGACTGGATGAACATGGCCGACCTCTGGAAGCGCTCGCCGTCCGGGCACACAAAGGTCACGGGCACGGTGCGGGTGCGGCGCGGGGAGCAGCACCGTCCGTCCGTACACACGCCGCAGTAGTTGGGCCGGTAGAGGCGGGCGCTCGCACATTCTCCGTAGGACAGGTGGACGGGCTCTGGGGCTTTCTGGGTCGGGGAGCACGTCTTCCCCTTCTGCGGTTGGATAAAAGCAAAATGATGCGTGTCAGTCGAAATGATATTAATAAGAAGTGTTCATTCCTGGCTTCATTAGCAAAAGTCACCAAGACAAGGCATGAAGACTTTCATTAAAAAAATAAAATTTAATAAGCTATGACTTTTCTGTCCTGGCCCTTTACATAACAGCAGATTTAAGCAGCTTTGCACTCAAACTCATTAGTTTCACATTAAAGAGGGCCAGACTTCAACTTGTTATGCCAAAACATGGATTGAGAGGGGGATTATTTTTAGATTTATGTGAATTATTTTAAGATTAAACCCCTGTTATTCAACATTTGAGTGGCCTTTTCCGTTAAACACTGACACCTAAGATCGCTCTTGGCACCGGAGCTCAATAGAGCTGAGAAAAAGAGCTCTTAGTGCGTGTCCAACATGGAGGATTAATATAGACACACCACTTCCCTGGACTCAGAGTACACAGACGGGGCCTAGCTATGGACAGTTGCTTGGCAGGAATGCCGGGGGTGGGGGACTATATTTAAAAAGGCGCCTGCTTGCCACCAAAACCCCGCTGAGTAAATCAGCACTGCCCAGTTCCCACTGGATGCAGAGCTTCCCCAAAAGTACCGCTAAAATAATCGCCCTTTTTGAACTCTGGATAAACATGGCTTCAGCACTAAAAGTAGATTTTACTCAGCGCCAGAAGGTCAAACATGTCATTCTTAGTGGCACAGATTGGACGTTTTCAGCCGCTGCTCCAGAGTTTAAAAGATGGGAACCAGGGAGCCGAGTGATAATGAGCAGGTGCCGTCTGACACGAAGAGATAAAATGATGAATAATTCCTCATGGATGCGTGTTATCACAAGGCGTTTAAGTTTGACCGTGCGAGAGATAAGTTGTCGCGATAAGATGTTATCTCGGCAGCAGTGAGTGAACGCTCGACCCAGACGCTCGCCGCCCGTCTCCGTGTCAGCTCAAGTTCAGCCTGCCTCACCTTGGCGGGGGCCGTGAGGCCGCGGCACGGCCGCACGGTGCAGAGTCTCGTCTCCCTCTCCAGCTTGCACTGAGGGTTCTTGTTGGTGATGCGAGAGGAAACGCCCATCCCACAGCTGCTGGAGCACTGGGACCAGTCTGTGGTCTGGACGGGACACTTCTTTTCCTTCAGATGGTTCCACACTGAGGGGACGAGGGCGGAAAAGAAAAATCATCAATGAGGCCGGTGATTCTCAACCCGATGGTGTGGACCCCATCGGTATAACGTATGTTCGTAAATATCCCACTCGTGAATCGTGAAGCTTTCACGTGTATTCAAAAAAAGGCAGCTGCTAACACAGAACCTCATCAGGTGGACTGGACCACCTCTACGGCCTTGTTGTGTAAACTCTACGCTTACACAACCCTGTAGCTTGTTTATAGCCTCACGGTATCTTCTTACTTCTCACGATTACATGTGCGGTTCAAAAGTCATAAAACTAGTTTACACATGTAACAAATATCATAAACTTGTGTTTGCCACCGAGCTTATGGTCTGCAATAATCCAATGGAAAATGGCCTCCGAAAACACGCCATCCCTGCAGCTCTGTATTAGCCTCTAGCATCAAAACACCGCAGTGCCCCGTAGAGCCTCACAGGGCTGCTTATCTTCCTCCCTGTGAAAGGTTAAATCAAGTAATTACTCTTCAGTCAGACATGCAGCCGGTTAAGCCTGAAACTAACGGGACACAAATGGTCGCGAAGCAGTGGTAAGACACACTTGATAGTCCCCTCTCAGGCTCCCTTTCTCTCACCAGGAAGGTGTTTGTAGCCATGCTCACTCTCCCAGCCGCTGGACTTGACCTGTGCAAGATTGTTGGCCAGTTCGTTTTCAGGCTGCTGCTGCTGACGTCTGGGCAGGTGCTGCGGTGGCGGAGGCGCCTGCGGTGGGAGATAAGATAAGCTGAGACAGTGCCGGGGAGTCCAACCGTCGTTTGTGTGTTTTTCACAGCCGTTATCGCCATGGCGCCTCGATTATCAAGGGATTATTTCAGGGCAATCGGTCATTGGAGGGACATTTCACTCCGCTCTACCTGCATGAATCTTTTGTTTATTGATTCAATTCTGAATATTCTGTAGTTCAAGCTCACTTGTGATGACTGGTGCTTTAGAAATGAAGAAGCTGTTTGCAGAAATAAGTCACAGCATTTGATATTACTAAAAGAAAGCCCATATAATAGGTTCCCAATTTGTGCCGTGTGTGTGTGTGTGTGCCAGTCTCACACACTCAAACACACACTAAAGAGAGTCCTACGCTGTAGGACGTAAAACAACTAACCTGATGCTTCGGTGGGAGCCGCCAGGTGCCCTTGTGGCAGTCCACGCTGAAGCAGCACTGCCCGGGGATCCTGACCAGCCGTGGGTAAGGGCAGGAGGCCGAGGCCGGTGGCAGCTTGTTGGTGCAGAGGGGAGCGCAGCCGACGGCGCCATCGATGCAGGTGCACTGGTGTTTACAGCCAGCACGGAAACTCTCGCCGTTCTGGTAGATCCGGCCGTTGTACTCGCATGTGCGGCCCTCTGATTTTGCTGGAAAGACACATTTCAAATCAGCCGGGAACAAAACCTTTAACGACGCACAGACATAGACAAACTGTTTATATGCATACAGCAAAAAAAGGGCCACAGGGGACTCCTCCACTGGTTAGGGTATCACAGAGATGCATCTCAGTTACTACAGGACATCCTCGGAAGTCTACAAGGCACCAATGCTTGAGCTTCCGGATACAGCGAGTATAAGAAGATTTCACTGTGTGCTCACATTTCAACAGCTGACGAGAAAACATTTCTCCTGACGTGACCGATAAACACACACACAATGACTTCACATGGCAACAGAGGAGCACTGAGATTAAAAGGTCAGTCAAAATTGGGACACGAGAAGTGCCAGACTCCTTTTTTTCATAAGTGTGGAAGAATCAGCTATTCATAGTTTGTGGGGCAACACAGGCATGGTGCAGATGGAGGGTGTATTTTTATCTTTGAAACCCCCTGTCGCTGCCATAAAACCTCTACAACTCATTAAAATACCCTCCTGTCTGGTTCCCGGAAGTGCAAGGTTTCATGTTGCCTAATCACTGGGTTGTGTGCGCTTCGGCTTAATGGAAAGGTGGGGGTCAATTCATCCAGTTCCTTGACATCCTTTTTTCTCCATTGTTGCCCAGGTATCAGTGACCTTTATAGCAGATCAAATTTGCCATATTCACTTTACAAGTGTTACTACTGCGTCCTCCATGGGGTGAGTGTTACAAATAGCTTTTTTCTTTCTTCCTCTGAGCAATATTTCATACATTTTTTCCCCCTTCCTCCTCCCTCACCTCGACAGATGCCCCAGGCCATGGTCACGTCGTTGCCGTAATTACACTCCAGCCCTTTGTGGTGGTCGCAAGGCCTCGCGGGGCTGCAGTCCTGGTTGAGCTGTGCCGCACACACCTTGCAGCACCCACATCCGTCCGACACGGCGCTGACTCCTGGGGGGCAGACCAGGGGCTTGTCAGGGCAGCCGCACACTGCCGGGCAGCTAGCGGTCACCTGGAGAAAGAGGAGAGAGAGGGGGATCAAGCATGCAGAACTCCATTTATGTTGTTCCAACAACATCATGGAAATCTACAATGCAGCTTCAGAACAGAGCTTTTCTAGACCGATGTAGAGAGGCCACAATGCAACACACTACAATACTTGATTGGAGAATGTATGGCAACCAGGGTGCTGCAATCATCGTTGGTGTACTGGTCACCAGCAGTTTTTTTTAAATTTCAACAGTGAACTGTGACAAGGAGCTGCTACATACATACATATACATATATATGCTCCCCGCAATTTGTTATTCATTTCATTCTTCCACAGACAAAGTACTGTCCTACTAAGTCACTGCCAGTCAGCCCCGTGTGTCTAGACAGCTCAGGGTTTATACCCAGGTCCCCCGCTGACTCGAGGTTTGAGTCATCGCTCAGCACTAGAGCTAACTTGTTACAGTTTGTGGGAATCAACACGTCACTGGGCTTTTAAAAAAAATAAAAAAGGAGACATGAGTAGGCATGCTGATCACCAAGACAACAAACCTCAGAGGAACTGAATTGTTATATAAGCAGTGATCAAAGTGATAACCGCACCGAAACTCCCTTTACACCACTTTGTATTGCATCCATTGTTTAGGCAGACACACATAAAGTAATCACAGCTAATCTGATGTTGAAGATGAAACACATACACTTGCATCAGGGGATTTTTGTGCTGTTCAAACTCTGGAGTCCAAAGTTTAATGACATTTATAGGACCATCCATAGCAGATTAAACATGGATATAGTCTTTAAAAACACTTCCTGGAAGATCTCTCACAGCTGCTCGAGCATCTTACCTGTGTGATGACTGCTGTTGTCAATACTGTCAGGGAGATCAGAAATGCCATGATCAGCCTACGACGCGTTGAGGGAAAAATACAAATAAAGATTTAAAACATATCTTCAGCTACAATCCAAAGTAAGGCTGCGAGTCTTAAGTAGCGTCACACTGAGTGTCAGTCGTTTATGGACCGTTGTCCTTGTCTTTCTACCGGGACGAGTGTCAAAGACCTGATATATACCCGCTGGTGAGCCTCAAAGAGGCCCCGCCCTTCTCCGTGCTTCCAGCCATTCAGCGCGCAGGCAGGCAGCTCCGACATTCCAAGCGGGCGTGGCTTCACCGCGAGGACAGCTCGCTGATTGGTAGGCGTGTTTTGGAATGAATGCAGCCATTCATAAAAATCGCAGGGCCGCTCTGTATTTATTTTATGGGTTAAAAATTAAAATCTAACAGCCGCTTTCAAGTCACACTCAGGCACATTCCTCCTTTTGTGGCCACCACTCTTCTAACACTAAGTAAATATATTCAGCTGGGCCAGACAGCATTGGTAACATTAATAGGACCTCCACCTCTAGGAAAAAGAAGAAGAAGAAGGAGGAGGAGGAGGGAGGCATTCCCTCTGTTTTTCCAGACTAATGTTGGTGCCAGAACAAAAAATTAAAGTAGAGTGTATTAAGCAAATAGTTAGATAATAGCAGCTGTCAGAGAGAGCGAACACACCCATCATGGTGTGAGAAAATGGTTTACCATAGATTTTAAAAAGGTACATTTTGATTGTTTTGCTGTTCATATTGAATTCAGGTACACCCATCTGTCTCTGACTATTATTTCTTGACACATGGCGCTGACACGGGAGTGATGAGGGTATTATCACTTGGAAAGAATGGTGGATTATTGTTTTAAGGGCAGCTCATATGAGGGTTGGCCTCCTCCTCGTCCTCCTCTTCCTCCTCCTCCTCCTCCGCTGTCTTCCTTTTCAACCACAGGTTTCCAGCCACACCTGCCCTGACACAGAGACCTCCTTTGATGAGAGAAATGTGATAGGCAAAGGCTTGAAAGTTAGGTTCCTGCTATGAATGTCCGTGCATAGTTCTGGCTTAAACAAGAAAAAGCCAAACATCTCATGGTCTCTGGTATGGGCTGCGGTGTTCTCGGTGCTGAGAAACCTCTGTGCTGGTGCATTAGTTAAACCAGACAGGATCTATAAACAGTTTCAGGCTTAAAATAGGTGAATGGTTCAGTTTTAGGTCAACCTGTGCATCACTGGTGGATCTAAACCAGAAGAAACGGATGAAAAAGACCTTTGAGCTGGTTATATGTTGCAATTAATGTATGTTGTCGTCCCTCTTGAATATAATAACAATACAATTGTGTTTACATTCTATTTTTTTTTAGTAATATACATTTAATTTTATTTTGCCTGTGTTTTTCATAACTTTGCTTATGTATATAATGTCTTTGTATTTTTACTTTTTTTAATATGCAATTGGATCATAGGCTTTCACTGCACAATGTACAATTCTGTATCTGACAAATAAATCTTTGAATGCAAATTCTAAAATTAGATTTTCCCTCAGAGGATTTCATGACTCGCACTACAAATGGACACACTTCTTCTCCTATGTGAGAAGTGTCTGCCTTCTCACCAAAATCCTAATGCAGTTGCTACAACATGAACTCTCAGGAGCGAGAGATGAATATCACGTACAGACACAGTAAACATCCCCAGCTGGTCATCTTTCCTGTTTCTCCCAAAGACCAAATCTCTTTCCAGACTGGTTGGCAAAATGTATGATTCACTGAGCTGATTTTAGTCCTCACAAACAAAGAGCCTTTTAGTCAGTAATGATCATTCCTTGCTTAACCTGCCAACATAAAGGCAATAAATTAGACAAAACCGTTGCAGAGATGACAAGGTGGTGGAGGTAGTGCTTCTTCTTAAAGCTTTAATAGTTCAACATTTTGGGAATGCTGATTTCTGGATTTCTTGTTCTGAACTTCTTGTCTCACTCTCATCAAGAAAACAAATAAATAGATTTTTTCTTCTAATCATATGTAACGTAACTCCTCGTGAATTACACAACAGAGACTTACATTATTGTAAATCTCTTTCACGGACCTGCGTTCAGCCATTACTCCCGTTTGTGGAATCTACTTTAGCTTTAAACAAATCTAACTGGCTGCATAGTCTTCTTTTACAACCAACATTCATCTTCTTTCCGCAGCTACCTGTCCGACTAGTGTTTCACTGAACGCCACATTAGCGGCTGTGGGCTGTAGTCATGACTCAATTTAAAACAGGAAAGCACCTCAGGAAGCTGTCAGTCATCTCTCTGATGGTGTGACCAGGAGACAAAGTCATGGCCCATCTATTTTAATCCTCTGGTGGTCATGGTACAGGGGGACTTCTGAAAGTCCTGTGACCTCTTCTGTTTTCAACTTCTGCTCTGATGCCGAACGAGAGGAAGTCACAGATGTAAAACCTTTCTTGTGTGAAGCAGATCCGTTGTTTTTCAGACAGAGGAATAATTCACAGCATGTAAGCACTGGTCTGCAACGGTTTTACCGTTATGTTTGTTTTCTGTCTTTATTGTTTAAGAAGTGTATGAAGGATTTTACACAGGCCAGTCTATCCTGGGATTCAAACCACAGTCTGAGTTGGGGCAAATGTGCTCTTAATTCAATCAGGAAGTGTATCATAGTTTTGCCACAATGAAGTTCTTATAAGTACTCACAGTTTTCAGTGTTGACGCATCCAGTACTTTTACTTAAAGCAATAATAGATGGTGACAGCCCTCATACGGTATAGATGTCTGTTCAACAGGAAGCTACAGCCTCAGCACTCGGTTATCTTTGCTCAGAGACAGCGACAAGTTTTCAACAAAATGTGGCTACAAGCACGTCTAGAGCTCACTGGTGGACACATTTTAATCTCATTTGTTTACAAAAACTGAAATTCAAAACATTGTAGGTTCCCCCGTTTCCAGTCTTTGTTCGTTAAATCAACTGAACGCCAGCTGGCTGTAACAATCTGGGATCAACTTATTTCCCATTCAAACTTGTGTCTCGGTCAAACTATTTGTTTATGTAAAAACTATTCAAGTTAAAGTACACAAGTGTACAAAAAGTTGCTAAATAAAAGCGCGAGTGATATTACTGTATTTATAAGAATAGCATGAGTGATGCATCAATGTTAAAGCAATTAAATGTGGTAGTTTGTTGACTTGGAGATACTCTATAAACTGCCTGGCCAAAAAAAAAGGTCGCCGTCAAAAAAAAAGGTCACACACTAAGATTTCGTTGGACCGCCTTTGCTTTAATTACGGCACGCATTCGCTGTGGCATTGTTTCGATAAGCTTCTGCAATGTCACAAGATTTATTTCCATCCAGTGTTGCATTCATTTCTCACCAAGATCTTTTATTTCTGGTGGTAGAGTCTGACCGCTGCGCAAAGCCTTCTCCAGCACATCCCAAAGATTCTCAATGGGGTGATGGACTCCATGTGTGAGAACGATGTCTCATGGCTCCCTGAACCACTCTTTCACAATTTGAGCGCAACGAATCCTAGCATTGTCATCTTGGAATATGCCCGTGCCATCAGGGAAGAAAAAATCCATTGACGGAATAACCTGGTCGTTGCTGGACCCAGACTTGACCAACTGCAGCAACCGCAGATCATAGCACTGCCCCCACAGGCCTGTACAGTAGGAAGTAGTAGTTTAATCCTGGTAGCGACTTTTTTTGGGCCAGGCAGTGTATATACTGTTGAGTAGTTTGATCTGGAACACACTGTATGTAACAAGCATACATTGATACGCCTTCACTGACACATCCAAACTAATGCGAGATGGGTGCGTCGTGCATCATGTCGGCGTACGAGATGAGAGGTAATTGTCAAACAATCTACTCACAAAGCTGTGTAATATAGTGTCTGCTTGTATGTACCATATTTAATCTTTAATATGTCTGAGTAAATGTATTGCGTCAGGCTGAACCATGGACTGTAAAACAATCCCAATGTACCCCCCAAAGCCTTAAACCCTGAACACTCAGGGACTTAATGACTTCACATGTAAAGGGTTAAATGATTGAGACTGTCAGGGCTTGCAATAGTGTAAATATGAACAGGATGAAACTTTGCTGCAAAAAAAAATTATGTACAATTGTGGGTATTTATTCTAACTTTTTACTTCCTGGTTTAACATCTTAGGGGCTCCTTCCTCACGAGAGAGAGAGAGAGTGGTCATTTCAAATAATCTATTTACTCGTTGTTGTCAAACAGGAAATATTGGATGGAAGAAATGAATGGAAAGACTCACGTAAAGTACCTCAACATGCAAGCTCTGTAACTGACTAAACGAGTTACTTTCCACGACTGATTGAATTAAGTGAACAGAAAGTGAATTGACTCCGGACGGTACCTTGGGAAGGAACAGCGAGTGAAGTACTGAGAGGCAGCCATCACACATACACACAGTCTGGGAGACAACGTGACGTCAGAAGGGCGAGCTGCGTGATATTATTGTGCCCGCGTCTCTCACGTGGGCCCGTCACCTGAGAGGTGCAACGTGACACCCGACAACATCAAGGGAGGCTCGGCTTTACGAGAAAGGGCTGATGTAGGAAACGTCCAGAGGAAGTAACAGTGACGAAAAAGAAGGGATGGAGGTGGTGAGAGAGAGAGAGAGAGAGAGAGAGAAGGGAGGGGGGCAACAGGTGTTTTATGGTAAGAGAGTTTGTTTTTTCAAGGGGAGGAGTGAGCAAGTGCCCCGCTGCCTGGTCTGGTCCTCCCCGATGGGGCTGTGGCAGTATGGCATTTCACATAAAAACAGACCGCTGGTATTTCAGCTCATATACCGCCTTTAAGGTCACATGAACCAAATTACACGATACTACTATCGTATACTTTAAAATACACAAATACACGCGGGGAGACGTCGAGAAATGCACGTCGCGTAACGTAATTCTAATGCAATTATCCAAATGGGAGCATGAAACTGAGACGTGCGGCGAGAAGTCATGTCCTGAGAGAAAAGGGAGGAAGAAAGAGAGCAAAGCGGTGGTGACAGGGTGATTAAACTGGTCCCTCCGCCACCACAGTGGAAAAAGCGAAGCGTGTGGGAAAGTTCGTTTATGAGTGTGTTTAAGGTGACAGAAAGGGGAATGGTGTGCGTTATTCTCTTAACAGTGACAGAACAAAGAGGTTTGACATCACGTGACAGAGACAGAAGAGCGCGAGAATCCACGCTCCTCGTATAATATCATAATGTGTAATAGGATATATGCGCTAAATCTGGCCCTTGCACATGGTTCCTGTGTTAATGAACTGTGCAGCTCGAACCCGCAGAGCATCGTAAAGTTACATAAGAGAGCCACTTGAATTGAAGACAACCGCTATGGAGCCATTTCTCCCTCTGGTGGAAGTCTCTGAGAAAAGAAAGCAACATCAATGTTAGTACACATGTGTTCAGTTTTAAAGCAGCTCTTTAATTCGAAGCTTTTTAAGACCGGAAGCAGTAGTACTTTCTTTTCCCCCGTCATAGCATCAGTGGTTATCGACTTTCAAAACAAACTTTGCTCTGGTTTAGTGTGAACTTGTTGTAATTGTTCCTCAAACCTCCACAAGATGGAGCCAAACACTACAATATAGAAGCAAGTCTGTGCCTCCAGGGCCGGATTTGATCCAACACACTTAGCACAAAAGGTACTGAGCTGTGAAGTCAACACTGGCAGTGCAAACGCACAAAAGGCCAAAGCAGCACCATGAAACCTGGATGTTGATAAGTCACCTCTGCTCTGCTCGCCTTGTTCCACGGTTTTAGTGTCAGAGACGGGTGTTTAGACCAGCCCAGGGCAATGATGTGCCTCTGACAGTCAGCAAATGTTCACTTTTCAGCCACACCAGCTACAAGTCACTCGCTCAGAGCTTTTGCACATACATTTGGGGTATATACTGTACCTGCCAACTCGCAAACGATGAAATAGGACCACACAGTCAGTTTTCTGCGGGCTGTAACTATAGAGAGCGCTACCTTTTATCTTTTTAGGGTGTGCCTTTTCTCTCACGTCAATCAGAGACAGTTTTAGACAGAATGTATGGGAAGAGTAATGTGTACGTTTGAACATTAAAAGGATGTAAACACGTTCTCAAGATAAACCTCAAATACAAGTATAAACCTAAAAAGGAGCATGACAAGTCCCCTTCAGGCCTAACACACATCAGAGAAACTGCAGAATAGCAACCCATAGCCATCGTTGGGTTGCAGGTCTACATGACCCCGGTCATAGCAGAGGATTTTATGAGAAAACCCACTGTTTAATGTTTTCTTTCTTTCCCTCCTTCACTTGTACATCCTTAATTCATCCCCACCTCCAGACTGTGACAGCAGAACGCAGCCGCCTTGGATCTGGTTTTATTCGGAGCACGCTCTTGTCTCCCATCGGCTCCTGATTGTGCCCCCATCCCCCACCCTTTAGCAGTCACCACGGCTTACAGCAGTCGACTGACGGGGACGGAAAAAGCTTTCCCCAGCCAGAGTAGCAGCGCTGCCTGAAGACTTGTAAGCCAAATATCCCGCTCGTCTGGGAGGTGGGGATTACCCTTTGGCCAGCTGCTAGATCCTTCGTCTCCCACAAGGGAGCACCGGGGTTTGAAAAGCACAAATATGAAAGCTTGTTCCACATAAGCTGCTGTAAGGGCAGATGTATAGTATATGTCAGGATTTCAGCCCTGGGTACTTAATACAAAGTTACGTGAAAATCCATATTGAAAAACAAAAGGTTTTCATGATGGCTGGAGACACACGTCGGCCTGCCGGCAGCCATGCTGCTCAAGCTGTTACAGGATGGCTGTGGAGCCCCCCAGCTACCTTGAAGCTATGATTAGCCAATCATGTGCCTGCCTCAAATGTTCGGTATGTAATGCATACAGGCTGGGTGTTTGTAGGATGGTGTAACAAGAACAGAAAATCCTTTGGTGATAGTGCGTCCTCCTGCGAATTTAGACCAAGTGCCTCTTAGCGATCTTTCAGCCCAGATACAGCCTCTCAGAGTAGCTACTGTACACTCTGGTTGCACTACTCTGTATATGCAGTATGTTCACGGTGTAACTTTGATTATTCTGCCTCTGAAAATTGTTCTCACTTTACAGTCATTTATTGTACACATTTTTATTATATATTGTAAGTGACACCAACTTGAAATGTAATGACCACAAAGATTAATTAAATTACATTGTGCACTTTGCCATTTTATTTTCCTTTCTCCCGAGCCCCCTCCTCCCTCTCCATCGGTCCCCAGCTATGCATCACACCCTCGCCATACGTCCCTCCTTTTTCCTTTTCCCTTTCCTCATCCATCACTTCCTTTCCACCTGTTCCTCACATGCATTTCCATGTGTATGGGGAGAAAAGCATCTCTTTCTCCCCATACCCGTGGAGATGTGCGTGCAGGACAAGCTGACAACGATTGCAACCTTCCATCAGCAGCGGCAGATTGCCACAGATGTCTCAGTCTGCAACACTTACAGATCACCCACACCTCTCTCTGCCTACCCCCCCTCCATCCCTATCCTATTTATTTCCTCTTCCCCTGCTTGCTCTAACCCCGACGGAATGAGGGTCTTATGAAGATAAATGACGCCTCTCCGCTTCCTTACCCTACTCCAATCTGCTACTTTTGCAGTTACAGGGGTGTGTGTGGGGGATGGGAGAGAGGGGGGTGGAGGAGGGGAGGTATCCCCTAAATCTGACTGTCTTGCCTGACAGGTTCACAACATCCTTTTTTTGTCCACAAGGAACAGTGGAAAAAAAATCTGGTCGGCCGAGTAGCAGAAGACATTAGGCAGCCATGATAGCAATTCGGAAGCTTGGGGCTCATCACATTTTAATTATGGAGGAAGTGAAGTGTAAATCGGAAGGGTTTATTTAATAATCAAGGTTATTAAATATTTTTCTGGCACTTAACCTCTGATACGACTTTGATCCAAACCCCCATGTTACTCTTTCATATTAGAGGGGCAATTAAAGGAATAGTTTAGCATTTTGGTTTCTCTAATATGAGGGAGAGTTGTATGAGAAGACTGACCACTCTCACATCTGTACGGCAAATATTAGGCTGTACAGCAAGCGGCAGGTTAGCGTAGTTTAGCACAACACTGGAAACAGGCTGATGAGGCTGTTGGGGTTTTTGCACCATCAGCCGCCTGAGCTATCAAAATGTTGAGAGCTGTGTGCACCAGATAGGCTTACAGTATGTTCGACATTTTGTATTGAACCTTTAAGTTCACTTAAACATCTTGTTTGATTAATCTTTACGAAAACTAAGACCAGTAACCTCGTGGCGGCCTGGCAACTACTCCAAGCCAGAAAAAATTGACGTGTTTTTTTTACTCAAATAAGATATAACTTGTTCATTTGTGAGTGTTGGAGATGCTTTAATAAATACTTTTGTCTCCTTTAGGCAGTGCCAGGCTAGCTGTTCCCCCTGTGTCCAGTCTTTATGCTAAGCTAAGCTAACTAGCTACCGGCAATAGCCTAATAATTAACGACACAACACGAGCAGTATTGATCTTCTCGTGTAACACTTCACCAGGAAGCAAATAAGCAACATTTCCAAATTGTCAAAATATCCCTTTAACATGACAGAGTCAGTCCAAAGTTGGAAACTAAAGGGCGTCCATCACAATGTCACAAAACTTTATTGATGTGGATAAAAAAATATCTCTGCATCTCCTCGGTCAACTAGAAGTCAGTAATGATGAAGCCAGGCTTCCAGTTACTGGACGAAGTCCCTGGGGAAATAGAGAAAGAGCACTGTAAAGCAACATTTGACCACAAGACCAAACCAATCTTCTCTTCTTTAAGGTTATTGCTTTCTATTTGTTATGTTACTTTTGGCTGTTTTATTTCCATTTGAACTTTTATTACCTTTCCCAGACGTAAGCCTGTGGGAAGATCATGCGTTCGGTTGTGAGTGTGTCTGTCCACAGCTAACCTTGCATACTAAAGTCTTCATTTAGTATTATAGGTTCAAGCATTTCTCGTGGTTGGGGTGATTCAAAATATTGAAAAAAATATTTGATTTCATAGCATCATTGACTGCTGACTTCTGACTGCTCTTAACCTGCTAAACAACAAGTCTTACCTCATCTGTTGCAGGCCACATTTGGGCCTTTATTGTGGCTCAACACCTGAGATCCATGAAAAGGTTTGGTCCCATGTTTAACCTCTAGAGCCAACATGTTGTGATAGACTAATACAGTCACGTTTTTGTCATCTTTACTGTATGGGAGCTGGGAGGAACAGCTGAGGGAGATTACACTTCTTTGTCAGGGAGGGCAGAAGGAGACACAGAGATCTGTTAAGTTTTTTTGTTCAGTTTGTTAGTTGGCTGGTTTCTTTGTCAGCAGGATTACAGAAAAACTACGAACCCAATTTTCCCAAAACTTGGTGAAAGGTTATACCCGTGGGTCAAAGAAAACCCATAATGTTTTTGATCATCCCCGGGAGGACACTCACATTATTTTTCAATTATGGGACCAGAATTAGTGGAGGTCTGTGTTTTCCAAGTGCCCTTTTAGCTATTATTATTATACTAACAACATTAACAAAAGCTCAGTCCTTTTCAAGTGGCTTAGTAAGTCATGTCAGTGTGACTGTGAGCCAAACAACCCCAGGACCATGCCACTGAAACAGTTAAATGAAATCCTTCAAAGTTTATTTACAGCTGTGCTTCTTTGACAAGTAAAATTGTAAACTGTGAAAAAGAACTGTATTATGTATGCGGCAATCCAAAGAAAATAACTTTTTAGTCCTGGTTGTGTCTGTCTCTAAGGAACCTTGCATATTTACAAACTGAACTATCCACGGCCTTGCAGTGTATGCAAGTTCAGTTTCCTGATGAATCTGATGCTTGAGTGAAGGAATAAGACAAAAAAGAAAAAATACCAATGTTGTTACTTCAACTCCCCTTTCCACATATTGTGCAGTGGGGCATGAATAAATCAAAGAGTGAGCAAACTCCTCACAAGTCTGCAGTCTGAGCACTTGTGTGCATGGGAGGATACGTAGGCGAATATATGAGACGGATAGGGAATCTTTAATTTAAAATGAAGACAGAAAAACAGCCTCAGAGGAAAACAGTCGACTCCACTCACTCGGGCACCTTGAGCTACTTGCAGAGGCAGCAACCCTGCAGCCCAAAAATGTATCAAGGACGCTGTGCAGCCTTCTTTTCGCTCATCTAAAAGTGATAATACATTCAGAGTCCCCACTTTTTTTTTAGAATGAGGCAATATTTCATGGATAGTTTCTGCTACAGCCAGCATGTGTCAGACTGGGATGATCCAGGAGTCACGACAGCGTGATCACTGAACATTAGGTTTTAACGGGCTTTCATGCGAGATAAATACAAAGATAAAGTGGGTTTAACAGGAGGTTCAACTAACCGAGCGCCCTTTCTTTGTCTTTCTTATAATAATCAGTGAGCAAAAACACACAGCTTTGTTTTCCGAGTGCTGAGCGAGGATACTTTTTTACTTTAAATCCAACTTAGTTCTTTATTAGCTAACTTATTGAGTGTGTCTCTATATTAGCAGGTATAGACCCACAACACAGGTGAATAGATAAGGAGGCAGCAGGGAGTTTCAATGATTTAATATAAACAGACGACAGGCGGGTAACAGAAGTTAATCCAGCACAAATTAGGCGTACCGATCACTGAAAACAAACCGAAACGAGAGGAACAATGGCCGTTTTACTAAATACTAGCAATGCAGGAATGCAACAGGAAAACACAACTCTATTCAGCGACCACAAAGCAACAAAGACCAAAAGAACTGGATGGGGACACAAAGTGACCAACTAATGAAGAAGTGGGAACAGGTGAGCGGGAGGTCTGTTGACTAACGAGGGACAGGTGAAATTAATCAGGGAAAACGCACACGAGGCAGACGTGCACTGTTGTTCTGCTTTTAGTCCAGGTCACGCCAGGTCAGTGTCAATTCATTCTCATGGAATTAGTGCAGGAGGTGAAATAAACAGTGCTGACCCCGTAATACAAGGGGAAAGAGAGCCATGAGTCTAAAAGAGAGGAAGCTATCATACCCTGTTAGCTGTGTTGCTAATCATTCACTTTAATTTATAAACTCTGCTGTCGTCTTTTTAATGTCTGATCTCAACCTATACTTTTTTTTTTAGCTTGAACCTCTTTAATAACTTTTAATTGCGCAAAATATAGTGCAATGGTGGACAAAATGCCACAAAAGCGGGGGGCTCTAGTTAACGGTTGGCCCTGTGAGTAGTCATTATCCCACCAAGCATCCGTCCTCACCTGCTTCGCAAGGACGCACACTTGTCCCTTTGTGGTGAGAGACAGCTCTTGAAGTTAATTTATTATTACTATAATGACTCTGTGCTCACGGAAAATCCAAGTATTCTACAGTGTTGTGTGACCTTGGGAATTAAACTTCCTTGAAATACACATCCAGGTTCAGTGGCAGCTTCAGGTCTGGCACCAGCTGCAAGTGTCAAAGTGAAAACCTGCAGGTGAGAGAGGAACCAAAGGGGCGAGCCATGGGAATGAAGGCAAATGCTACTGTTCAATGGGAACATTAAGACCTACGGTATTATTTTCCTTTTACTGAAATTGAAACACGGTACGAATCAGGACATTTGTGAATAGATTCCTTTGATGTAAAGTGCCGCTGATGCCTTAAAGTAGTTCATAAAGTGATGATGTGTTTGGAGCAAAGTGTTTGATGAATACTTCTTTTGAGGGAAAGTGTGTGTGTGATCAATGGGATGACAATGGGCTGAAAAGAACATTTTGTGTCATATGATTTTACACCATGAAATGTCTGAGAGGTGAGTTTGAAACAGCATTTTTGAACTTTGAAAAGCAAAGAAAAAAGGACCGGTGCCGCACTGTTTGATCCCTATGCCGAGGCCTCTTTGGCCAGCCTGAAAGAGGGATGTAACACTCCTGGCAGCTCTTTTCTTTCTTTCTGCTCCATGAAGCGTAGATCTGTAGGGGGTGGACTAGAGGTGAACGCACACACAAGCTTAAGTAATAGCCGAGCGTTGACACAGAGAGGAAGAGCTGTGTGAGAAGGGATTTCCCACCGGCAGTCCGTTTTTCGTGTGAAGGCATATGTTTCATCTGATTTTACATATCTGAGATCAATGTCGATACTGCAGCACACGGTTGTCTGACAAATGCGAGCTTTCTCTTGATGTCATCCTTTCTGTAATTTACTTGGCCCAAAAAAGCCCTTTCTTCCATTGCAATGAGTAAGCCAAGCCCTAAAGAAAAGCAACACAAAATATAATGTTTATTCATTTATTGTAAAATAAACATCCTCATTTAAAACTAATGTCCTGTGCACTCGAGTGGTTGCCTCGTGAAGAAGGGACACTACTTTATCTACTGTGGTATGTTCCTGGTTTTTGGTTATGATTATGACACACACACGCGCACACACACACAGTTTTTAAGGATCATACAAAAACACTATTTAGCATAAGTAAACACTGAATTCATCATTTATAAAGCATTATTCCAACATGAACACTGATTAGTAACTCGTTAGTATGCCATACATAAACAGTTTTTAATGTTTTATTCTTGATAAGCATGACTGTTATGGTTGGGCTTTTTATACTTTTTAAATTATGGATTCCCTATTTGTTAATGAAGTATTAAAGACCTATGGATGATTAATAGGATACGTTAGTGTTAGTAAATTATAAAAAACATTTAAATGTCAAGTATTAGGTAAGTATGTTCTGTGACCTCATCTAAAGTGAGAAGTATCTCTGCCTTGAAACGCATTTATAAGAAGTGCCTCAATGCTAACAAAAGTCTCGGTTATCTTCTCAACAGGAAAGGGAAATAGACACAGCACAAAGTGGTAAAGAATATTAATATGATGGCAATGTGCCCATCAGTGGCATATACATATTATTGATTATGCTAGCTATGACTAGCTCGCAAGCTAGCCAGCTAGCGAGCTCGTCACAGACGAGAGGTCCTGAGACAGCACGTGCCACCTCAGTTGTAAGTAGACCAATCCAGGTGATAGCGCAATAATATGTGGCAGCAAGCTATAAAACACTCTCAACACTGGTGACGGGCACCGCCTCACATCACCAGGCCGGCATTCTTTCTGGCTCAGGCCACGGTGGTGAAGCGCCACCAACCACATGTTGGAACAATGCCTTAAGAATGAAAAATGATTGTGTTAATTATTATTATTATTATTTTCTAGCTTTCCTTTTTAGCTTCAGTTACATATATTCACAGTTAGCTCTGTAGAACCACAGTGTGATCGTTTGCTCACTGAGCAGTTGGGCGTCAATGCTGACGATAAAGATTTACATCATCTTGTTTTAAGAAGAAGCACGAGACTGTTTTGTTTTATTCATTGATTTGCAATCTGTCTGCGTTATAATCCTTATCTTCACTGTTTGGCAATCGACAAATAAACTTGACCTTGAACTGAAGGAGATACACACAATGTGGTTTCATGTTCATGTGGAGTATCAATCATGTTTGGTTGCGTGCAGGTAAAAGTGATGGAATGACATGTTTGTCTTGAACTTGTGTTTTTGTATTTTGTAATTGTGGAGCTACTTTACAACAAAAACCCTCAACTCTGTGCTGAACAAATTAAAACCTAAATCACTAATCGTGTATCTTTCCTCAATATTAAATTAGCGGCACTGCTCCGGGGGCCATTTTGAACGATTAATAGACTCTGCAGTGATTGAGCTCTCGCTATGGACACAAAAAAAAACTGAGGCGGCAGACCGAATGCGCTGCTGAGAGAAGGCTTCTCTGAATATGCTGTCAGTGGGTTTCATCTACATTTATGGAGTTATAAACTCGGAGATGGGTGGTTACCATGGATGCGTACAACTTCCATGCAACTGAAACACTTATGAGAGGTTATGTAAGTGCCCTCATGAAGCCACCGGTGGCTTTTCCTTCATGAACGATCTATTGCATTGACATGTTATTTTCTGTTTTCATCCTCTAATATTCACCTGCTGATGAATTCTGAATTCTCATTGATGGATTCATGTTATGTAACGTTAAGTTAAAAAAGTCATTTATTTACAGTTATGTTGTTATGGTGTTAGATATTATTACCACAAACCATGTTTTTTGGAAATGTATATTTCCTTTTCATATCGAAAGCCAATAATCTTTTCTTCCTGTAAAACAAAATATGGAGTGTGCTTATGTTAGATATTTCCAACAACCAATAATATCATGTTTGGGGTTAAACTGGAATGTGTTTGGAGAAAGCCGCAGCACAGTCCTCCTGAGCTGTCTTGTGCTAAATTCTCAGCACGTCCTTTTTGAAGTGGTCCAATCAAATGAAAGATTTGATTTTAAATCCCTCCTGTCAGCGTTTTACTGGGGATCATTTTACTGTACAGACGCTAAAGACACTGTAACCTCCGTTTCACTGGGACTTTAATATTTATTTTCACAAACGGCACACTACAGTTGAGGATTTGAAAGTATCTAAATTACAAATTACATCATTTTTTTAGGTTTAAGAATGAATTCACACATGCCTTTTTGCGTGTGTGAATTCAATTAAAAAAAAATCCAGTGTTTGCCTGAAAATAACGTTCACACAGGCTTTTTGTGTCATAACATCTGAGGTGTTGAGTCAGTAATTAGAGAATAAATAAATACACAAAACAAAAGTAAATAGAATATAAGAGTTTAGATTTGATTTTACATGCGTGTAGTGTAATATTATTTCTTTACTCTGCATAAACGTTAAATTCAAACTCTTGCAGTTCATTTTAGTAATCCATGACAGATTATTTACCAGATGTATTAATAGCAGATGAAGTTGAGTTTCTCCTGGCAGTCCCAGTTCTCCCACAGCCCCTGTTGGTTTAAAGCTCCACAGCGGTTCCATATTGGACACTGGTGGTCCTGATCTGCTCTCTCGTGCCAGGCATCATACTGCAGAGGGTCCCCGTTCACCCACAGCCAGCGGTCCCCCAGGTAACGCAGGCCGATCCACACCGGCTCAGTGATGTGACGGGTCTTGATCTCACGCAGGGCCAGAAGGCGCTCGGTCTCAGAGACCATGCTGCTGAGGTCCTCGTGGTGCTCTCTGCAGTGCTCCAGAGCCTCCTCCCAGGACTTCTCTTCGGCCAACACGGTAATTTGGATGCAGTAAAAATTCATGGATCTTGAACCTCTCACATTACTCCATTTTCCATTATGTCTGACATGTCCTCTGTCCTCGTCTTCATAGTTATCTGGCTGATTTTTGCCCCAGTTTTGGAATGTGATGCGTCCGCCTCCTGACCAGATCCAGGCAGTTTTGTTGTTGGGATCTTGTTGGAGACCGATCCATCCTTTGCGGTCCGTTTCTTTTGACACGGATAGGAGCCTTTCTATATCACTCTGGCTACGGACAGAGGAAAGATCAGTGTGATGTTCTCTACAGTAAGCTTGAGCTGCAACCCAGTTTAGTTCCTGACCGACAAAAATATGATTTCCGACATACCCCTCAACAACTGTACAAGCTAAAAGTAAAACGATAGTTCGCTCCATGGTTGTTGGTCTGCAGCTCAAGATTAGATTGTCTTCTTTGGCTGTGTCCTTCATTCAAGTATCAGGGTTGTTCTGTCTCCCAATTTGCATGACTTTGTTTCACAAGCAAAGTATGTCAATGGTACACCCAACACTCAAAGAGAGAAACAGTGATATGCTGCCGTTGGGTTTATGAACTTAGTCCTCCACTGCAGCCATCCAAATACAATGGAGATCTATAAAATGTCACTGTGTATGCTTAAAGCATTGCAAAATGTACCATACAAACTCAACTCGTATCTTTTTTTTTTAATACATTTTTTTACCAAATAAGAACCCTATTGAATTTAATTGAGCAGGAAGCACATCTGTCATTATAAAGTCCGTAAAACAGAATTAGCATTGACATGGAGCCTGATGCATGTTAAGTCCAACATTCACTCTCCTAGCTTTGTTTTAGTTTCCACCATGATTTGAAACACACGTTTGGCTTGTTTTCTTTCTACTGGCCCTCAGAGAGCGACTCCTCTGCTTGTAAAAAAAGACTATATCGTCTTTGAGCCAATGACCCTACTTCTCATTTGTAATCTTGAGTTCTCAATCTCTAGTTTCAAGTTTTCTTCAATACAGAATGATGTTCATTTAGTAAATTATGGTCCCGTTTAGACTAAAATCGACCATCGAGCAGAATATGTTTGACGGCGGGCTACCGTGTGATTGACAAGGTCGATAACAAGAAAGATAAAAAGATTTACATTACCTTGTGTTAAGAACAAGCACAAGACAAGACTGTTTTGTTTAATTCATTGATTTGCAATGCGTCTGCGTTATAATCCTAATAATCTCTACTGTTTTGCATTCTGCTATACAAATAAACTTGGCCATGAACTGAGGGAGATGCAAACAATGTGGTTTCATGTTATCCAGTCTGTGGAGTATCGATCACGTTTGGTTGCGTGCAGGTAAACGGTCCACGTGGAGAGCAAAAGAGATGGAATGACATGTTTGTCTTGAACTTGTTTCTGAATATTGTAAGTGTGAAGCTACTTTACACCAAAAACCCTAAACTCTGCTGAACAAATTAAAACCTACAGCGCTAATCCAAAGCAAGGAAAACAAACACACCAGTCGTGTATCTTTCCCCAATATTAAATTAGCAGCACTGCTGCGGGGTCCGTTTTGAGCGATGAATAGACTCTGGGTAGTGATTGAGCTCTCGCTACGGACGCAAAAAAACTGAGCTGGCAGAGCGAATGTGCTGCTGAGAGAAGGCTTCCCTGAATATGCTGTCAGTGGGTTTCATCTATGAGACGTTGACACTTGACCTGAGCACAGTTCAACATTCACGGAGTTAGAAACTCGGAGATGGGTGGTTACCATGGATGCGTACAACTTCCATGCAACTGAAACACTTATTAGAGGTTATGTAAGTGCCCTCATGAAGCCACCGGTGGCTTTTTCTTCATATGAACAATCTATTGCATTGACATGTTATTTTCTGTTTTCCTCCTCTAATATTCACCGGCTGATGAATTCTGAATTCTCATTGATTGATGGGTCACATGTGAGCATCGCATCACAAGGATCATGCAATTCATGCAATTTCAGAGGACCTTGATGGTTTCTGACAGATATCTAGAAAAGAGACGACATTTAGGTTACTGTCACAAAACCGTAACCTGCACTGCATCTGAGTATCGAATCACCTGCACCTCCCAAATAACCGTTGTGTGTCTTTTTTGGCTGTATTTAATGTCTTTATCTGTTGTTAGTTTTGTTTATTAGAATTCACAGTGCATTGTTTGTCTGTCTCTCTGCGTTTGATTGCACCTCTTGCTGCCTTTTCACCCCCACGCTTAAAGCATGACAGTACGAACCCACCAGAATATATAGACCCAGCAGAGGATCCTTAAAATGTGCCCCGTGTGACATAAAAAACAAAACAAAAGAAAAAGCTGAGTTTACGCTTGTTCAGAAATTCCACTAAGGGCAGTGATTATGTATCGTGACATTGTTACGCTTGTTATGTAACGTTAATTTAAAAAAAGTCATTTATTTACAGTTATGTTGTTATGGTGTTAGATATTATTACCACAAACCATGTTCTTCATAGCCTGGACAAAGTTGTTTCACAGCAATTACCAAATAGAATTTGGGGCTTCTGCAACTTTTGGGTGTTGCGTTTTTCTTCCCCACTTAATATTAATTAAAAGGACGAAAGATTAGATATGCTAGATTTGAGTTCAGCTCCCACATTTGTGGACAGCTGGGTTGCCTGTTTCCTGGCAGACCCAGAGAGCCTGCGGTTTCCTTTGCTGCCGTGCATGCGTCCGTGTGTTTGTCGGCCCACATTATCCTCTTATAAAGTCGTCTCGTGTTCGTAGCTGCCTGGATTGTATGCTACGTAAAGCCTCTCCATTGAAGTGAATGACTACTGGTATACTCCAAAATCCTGCAGAAACTCCAGTGTGCAATCTGGCGTCATCTAAGCATCCATTAAAAATCACATGCCGTTGTTTGATTGATGCATGCAACTGACTTACTCTCACTCCCTCCAGTGCGAAGAAAGAAAAATACAATACAATATTTGTCGAGATGAAATAAGAAATGTAGTTTTAACAGTTTTAGACCATGAGTCCCAGTCATATTGTGCACATTTAAAGACAAAGATTCTTTTGGATATATATATTTTATTTTTTATATCAAAAGCCAATAATCTTTTCTTCCTGGAAAACAACATATGAAGTGTCCTTACGTTAGATATTACAACAAATGATATCATGACACCCATTATTCAGTCTGCAAAGGAGGTGCTGTTTTTGCATAGCACATGGTAGAAGAAGGGCTTTCTGAAAGAAATCTCCTGAAGTATAAGCAACAAACCTGCATTGGTTTGCGTTTGGAGAAAGCAACAGCTCTGGAGCTCTGTCTTGTGCTAAATTCTCAGCCGGTTCTTTTTGAAGTGGTCCAATCAAATGCAAGATTTGATTCTAAATCCCTCCTGAGGGACGGACCTAGTCTCTCCGCCCCTCTCTGGTGTAGCCATATTTAATCATGTTAGATTTGTGTAAATGTAAATTATGGACATTTTGGAGACACAGGTATCCAGTTACACATCTGGCAAATAGCACAGTTTCTAAGCTTTATCATTTCTAAGAGTGCAAATGACAATTTTTTCCCCCGACAATTTATGTTTAATAAAGAATTTTCACATGTTTTGTTAAATGTCAAAAATCCAGTTATTGGATGAAAATAAGGTTCACACTGGCTTTTTGTGTCGTAACATCTGAGAAGGTGTTGAGTCAGTAATTAGAGAATAAATAAATACACATATGTCAACATTCAAAGCATGATTTTGGTCGAGTAAGTAAACATGTCAGCTATCACAGTTATTTGAAAACAACTTGACCTTAATTTTCTGAGCAGTTATCAGTGTCTTTGAAGAAGATAAATGGTGTTACACGCAAACATGTAAATTGTCACAGCAAAACAAAAGCAAATACAATATAAGAGTTTAGATTTGATTTTACATGCGTGTAGTGTAATATATTATTTATTTACTCTGCATTTACATTAAATTCTAACTCTTGCAGTTCCTTTTAGCAATCCATGGCAGATTATTTACCAGATATATTAATAGCAGATGAAGTTGAGTTTCTCCTGGCAGTCCCAGTTCTCCCACAGCCCCTGTTGGTTTAAAGCTCCACAGCGGTTCCATATTGGACACTGGTGGTCCTGATCTGCTCTCTCGTGCCAGGCCTCATACTGCAGAGGGTCCCCGTTCACCCACAGCCAGCGGTCCCCCAGGTAACGCAGGCCGATCCACACCGGCTCAGTGATGTGACGGGTCTTGATCTCACGCAGGGCCAGAAGGCGCTCGGTCTCAGAGACCATGCTGCTGAGGTCCTCGTGGTGCTCTCTGCAGTGCTCCAGAGCCTCCTCCCAGGACTTCTCTTCGGCCAACACGATAATTTGGATGCAATAAAAATTCATGGATCTTGAACCTTTCTCATCTTTCCATTTTCCATTTTCAGCGACGTGACCACTGTCTTCATAGCGGTTATAGACAATGAGCTCTCTTTCGCCCCAGTTTTGGAATGTGATGCGTCCGCCTCCTGACCAGATCCAGGCAGTTTTGTTGTTGGGATCTTGTTGGAGACCAATCCATCCTTTGCGGTCCGTTTCTTTTGACACGGATAGGAGCCTTTCTATATCACTCTGGCTACGGACAGAGGAAAGATCAGTGTGATGTTCTCTACAGTAAGCTTGAGCTAGAGCCCAGTTTAGTTCCTGACCGACAAAAATATGATTTCCGACATACCCCTCAACAACTGTACAAGCTAAAAGTAAAACGATAGTTCGCTCCATGGTTGTTGGTCTGCAGCTCAAAATTAGATTGTCTTCTTTGGCTGTGTCCTTTAGACACATATAAGGGTTGTTTTGTGTACCAATTTGCATGACTTTGTTTCACAAGCAAAGTATGTTAATAGTACACCTAACACTCAAAGACAGAAACACATGACTTTCACACACCAACAGGGGTTACATTGGTGCTCCACATTTGTTGACACTGGACTGCGTGGCATCATGTTTCCTGTTTACAATCAACGTCATTGAATTCTTGTAAAAGAAATATATTTTGGCAATACATTGTTTTTGTCGTGACAGTCTTAAGAACAGAAATTACAATTAGAGTATTTAGTGCAGCCGTTTGTGTGTTGTCACCTTTTCTTACCACTACTTTATGTTTGCTTTAATGTGAAACATATTGCAGTATTTGAAATTGCTGCTTCAGGTGAAGTAAACTCAAATGAAACAGGTTAAAACAAACATTTTACAATATTATATATGAAATATATATAAATATATAATACAACTGTACATCAGATGTTGCTGTACAGTTGTGCAGAGAAGTGATTTGCTGCTGTTGGTTTTATGAACTTAGTCCTCCACTGCAGCCATCACAATACAATGGAGATCAATTAAATGTCACTCTGTATTCTTAAAACATTGAAAAAATACAAATAAATAAAATACAAACTCAACTCGTATCTTTTTTTTATTATTATTATTTTTTTACGAAATAAGAAACCTATTGAATATAATTGAGCAGGAAGCGCACCTGTCATTATAAAGTCTGTAAAACAGAATTAGCATTGACATGGAGCCTGATGCACATTAAGTCCTCAGGGAGAGACCCTTCTGATTGTAATAAAAGATTATCTTGCCTTTGAAACAATGACCCTACTTCTCATTTGCAATCTTGAGTTAAAGTTCTCGCTCTCTAGTTTCAAGTCTTCAATACACAATGGTTCCATTTAGAGTAAAATAGAACATAAAGCAAGGTTAGCTTGCAAGATGGGCTACCTTGTGATTGACAGATCGCTACAGTGTGTTCATCTAAGCCCAAAATGTACCACAGATATTATTGATGTCATTATGCTGAGCAGGCGATGGCATAGTCCAAACAACACAGCTAGCCGGAAAACGGAGAGACACTGTGTGAGGGACGCTCTCGCCTCCGACAGCGTGACGTGATAAGAGAGGGAGTTCATTGCGCAGATTCTACTCAACTCTTTGTCCAGTTTATATTGAACCCAAGACACTTGCTAAACACCCTCAGGGCTAATGAGAGCCTGAATGGGATGGCTTGGTACTCGTAGGCTCTGCCCTGATAACCGAACCTGGGAAACGTCTGGTGTGCTGGATAAATGGCGATGTGAAAATAAGCGTCCGAGAGATCGATTGTAACATCGATTGGAAGAATCGAACGACAGGGCCATTTGTGTGTTAACATCCTCAGCGTGTATTTGCTTTATACGTATATTTGTTTAAAACACGGAGATCTAAAATGGAGCGGACTCTAGGACTCGTACTCTAAGACTCGAGCTGACTCACCCCTGGCAACTGAAACTAACACACCGTTGAATCTGGATAGTTTTATAGCAAACCCATGGGTGCACTGGTCTGCCTCGGCAGTAAGTGGACTGAACACACCCTGCGGTGACATCACCTCCCTTACCTGGAGGGAGCGGCCTCCTTTTGGTGGAGCGTGAGAGCCCCCTGCTGAAATTATGGGGCCATGACGTGGTTTTGTTTTTATTTTGTTTTGGGTGGACCATTTCAACCTCAGCCATTTGTCTAGGTGCGAAAATACAAACCTTATTTCTTTGTTTACTAAACTAGGTAGAAGTGCTTGGTGACACTGCATTACCTGCTGGAACCGATTCTCCTCCCCTTGAACATGAGGGGGAAGAAATTGCAAAAGTACCTCTGGGGAACTGGAAAATACCAGGGACTTTGAAACATGGACTTGGGGGTTCAATCTCAGCTCCACCTCTGTCTCCCTTCTTTTTTCTGAAGGTGGAGGGGAGGGAGAAGCGAGTCCTGTCAGGTCGAACGCGTCTTCTTTCTTTCCCTTCCCTTTCCTGGAGTGGGACAACCGGTTTCTTATACCCCAAAACCCCAAACCATAGGGCAAACGCCCTATGGTTTGGGGTTTCCAACCTAGTCTGCTGACTCGCTGCCTGTCTATGCGGTCTGGCACCTCCCTGTCTCCCCCTTACTGCTGCGTCTGTAGCAGTAAAGCCAGCCAGGGTATCTGCGGGGTACGAGGGATGTGCTTCTGGGGTAAGCACAGGT
This sequence comes from Clinocottus analis, assembly GCF_023055335.1. Classification (NCBI taxonomy): domain Eukaryota; kingdom Metazoa; phylum Chordata; class Actinopteri; order Perciformes; family Cottidae; genus Clinocottus; species Clinocottus analis. The sequence continues at coordinate 710,892 of NW_027176009.1, read as the reverse complement.
CAAAGGCTTCGCCTTCTTGTTTCCTGAGGGTGCTGGTCTCCCTAATTTTTTCAAGAGCTGGGCCAAACAGACCTCACATTTAGAGAGCACATTGACTGTGCTGCATATCAATACATTCTCTGCAAAACAGAGGTGGTGAGGCGCCCCGTTTTACTCGGCAGAGAGATGTTTGAGGAAGCTGTGAAAGAGAGGCGGTCTGGGTGGAGGTGATAAGCCGCTGACGGCTCCACTTCTTTGGGTTCAGCCAGACCCAGCTCTCCCATCCCTTCGATTTCCAGTATTGAGTAGCCCTGAGTTGGAAGCTTACTCTTCAACGGACTTGACCAGTATCTGCCCATTTATTCCATGCAGATAGGCACTGTTGGCAGAAGTTGCTTTGATGGCGGTTGGGCTGGTGGCAGCCTTTTACCGCAATACAGGTCTCTTTCTCTCCCTGTAGCATTCTACAGGCACAGGTCCTGCTTAGTGGATACTGCCACTCTGAGCCTCCTTTCCAGGACCTTCTCAGGTATTGACGCATGTTTATCACCAATGCAAGCTATGCACATAGGATGAGGGTCCTTCCACAAGATGGACGCCCCGCATGACGCAGGGCACAGGCGGGATGCAGCCTCTTTAGGATTCAGTTCCGCCCCTTTGGCGGGGGTAGCAATCAACATGGCAACTTAAGCGTTAGCCTGGCGGTAAATTGCTCAAGTAAACAGGGTTCAGCCCGCAAACAGCGGACCAAAAGAGTTCGCTCATCGGGACACATTAGCAGAACTCCGGGTTCTTGGCTCGACTAGCAAACTAATGGTAACCGAGACCTCGTAGGCTTGCCGTAGTGCGCTTGTCAGATATAATAAAGTTACACAGTCACCGACGACTGCCTGGTAGTTGGGAGAACAGCTCGCGGACACTGCCCTAATTACTATGGAGCGTCTAAAGATTCTTCTTACAAAGTGTTATCCAGCAAATCCAGACTAGAGCCTGGAACTGCGTTCGGCGACGTGTCCTAAAAGGGTTGAGCAGCAAATCAAAGCTAGCCAAGATAAGCTGAGGGAGCTAAAGTTTCTTCGCGGGAAGAAAGCGAGAATGATTTGCGAGGGGGGCAGCCTATGTTTTCTATGTTTTACTTAAATGTAAAACCCCAACCACTGGACCGTGGCACAGTACCGGTCCGTGGGTCCCTTGGTACCGGGCCGCGCAGTAAGAATTAATGCAAAAAAACAACCAAATGTTGATTGATTATCAAAGTCGGACAAATGTTATATTTTGAAAAATGACCGGATACGTGCGTCTGAACCTCTGGGGATATCTCAAGAGGTCGCGTGATACATTACCCCAAAAATAAAACTTCAAAAGTATGTTCCAACTCTGTCGGTTTTCTGGATTAAAGTCAAGGCAGAATATCCTGATATCGCCAAAAAGCTGTGAAAACCCTACTTCCATTTTCAACATCCTGTCTTTGTGAAGCAGATTCTAAATTACGGAGTTGACAGGACATAAAGGTTTAAATTACGGATTAGACATGCCAAAAAGAACACAGGCCGGGTGTCGTTGTCTCGCATCAGCCCGAGATGGGAGCGGCACGTAGCAAAGAAACAAGCTCACGGCTCCCACCAATTCCATGAAATGGTAAGTTGTATGTTCATGCACTTCATATTTGTTTTTATGTTGGTCATATTGTAACAGGCTCGGCCTTGACCTGGTCAAAGCTAAAGGGGAGCTCCTTCTCCTTACACCAGCCGTGCATTTAATAACCCTGAGGTTTCCCTCTCAGTTTGCTTTCGATTACAATTTATAGAGACAATGACGGATGTTAAAAACCTCTTTCGCCTGGCTTTCCTCGTGGCCTACCTGCACTATTGAGCCACGTAATCCACCAAACTGTTTCCTATATAAAGGGATGATGAACCATTTTACACACAGTGCAACCCAAAACGATTACTTACATTTGTCTGGATCTGGGAACGGGGCAGGACTCCTGCTGGATTGCGTTCCCTGGACAATGACCCCGGCCCGGTGTTTACCTCTGTATCTCGACAACCTGGAAGTCATCTCCTTCCATTAAATGGGAATCCCCATTAAGTGGATAATTAGACTCTTATTCCAGAGTATATAATATTGATTTCAACAAGAGTTATTACACATACAGTGCTTTTACTGCAACTTTCTTTCTTTGGAGGTTAGCCCGCAAGATTTAAAATACAGTCAAAAATTAATATATGTTTAAAAGATTATGAGGTTATAACACTGTGGCCCGGATCTCTTATTCCTTGGAGGTTATGCCCGCAGTACTAAAAGACTCAGTTTACTCACAGCGTAAGAAAGTCTCTATATGATTGCTCAAATTGTTCAATCTCAGGGACAGAGTCCGAGAAGGAACTAAAGAAGTGTGCCGTTATCTCGGTATATAAAGGCAAGTGTGAAGGAGGATCTACAGTAGGAGTGACAGTAGACAGCGATTTACTGATTTGACCTTGGTCAAACGCTTAATGTGTGTTTGTTGATACGGCTTCAAAAACTTTCAAAAAGGGAGGGTGAACAGGTATCAGTTAGTTGTAGGAGTAACTGGCGCCTTCTATGACTTACTAAGAGCTCTTTCAGTTAAACTAATCAGATTTGGCCATGATCTCCTTTTCTGTTTTATTTTGGATTCCGCTGCCTTTTGTGTTCTTGTCACTTCCTGCCTTAATGTTTTCCTGCCTGTGTGATTATCTGCATCGCCCCTGAGCGAATCCTCTTGTGTCTAATCACCTGCCCCTCCTATGTGTTTAAACCCTGTGTGTTTTTTTGGCTTTATTTTATGGCTTTATTTTCTGTTAGTTTTGCTTATTAGAATTCACAGAGCATCGTTTCTCTGTGTCTCTCTGTGTTTGATTGCATCCCTTGCTACCTGTTCGCCCCCACGGGTAAAGTGAAACAGTACGAACCGAGCAGAATATATAGATCCAGCAGAGGATCCGTTAAAGGTTTGTGTCCCGTGTGAAGTCAAAAGAATATGAAAGTCCGGTCCTTATGTATAGTGACATTGTTACACTTATGTAACATTGTGTTAAAAGAAAGTAATTTATTTACGGTTATGTTGTTAAAAAAAACATGTTCTGTCACGGCTCGGCCGTGTATATTGTCCTTTTTTGTTTCTCCTTATTTCCCTGTGTGTGTGTGTGTGTGTGTGTGAGGGTTTGGTAGCAGGACCCAAACGCAGACACGGAGAGGCAAGGTAGGGTGAAGGTAAAAGGTTTATTTCATAGAAGGTAGCTGGTGGTATGGTAAGGAGGAGTGCAGGCGGAGCGGTGAGGTGGCGTGAGCGGCGGTGATTAACTGAAGAGCAGGAAATCTGGACACAGGAAACAGGGATTAGTTAAGACACAATGCAAAATACTTCTATTTGCTTCGTAAGGAGCCCGAGGGTTGCAGTACCACTGTAAATGGTGCAATAATCTGGCAACTGGAGAGGAGGAAGCACGTCCTTTTTGAAGTGGTCCAATCAAATGAAAGATTTGATTTGAAATCCCTCCTGTCAGCGTTTTACTAGGGATCACTTTACTGTACAGACGCTAAAGACACTGTAACCTCCGTTTCACTGGGACTTTAATATTCATTTTCACAAACAGCACACTACAGTTGAGGATTTGAAAGTATCTAAATTACAAATTACATCATTTTTTTAGGTTTAAAAATGAATTTACACACCTTTTTGTTCAATTTCAAAAATCCAGTGTTTGCCTGAAAATAAGGTTTTTTGTGTCATAACATCTGAGAAAGTGTTGAGTCAGTAATCAGAGAATAAATGAATACATTAATGAGTCAACATTCAAAGCATGATTTTGGTCGAGCAAGTAAACATGTCAGCTATCACTGTTATTTTAAAACAACTTGACCTTAATGTTCTGAGTAGTTATCAGTGTCTTTGAAGAAGATAAATGGTGTTACACGCAAACAAGGAAAACGTTACAGCAAAACAAAAGCAAATAGAATATAAGAGTTTAGATTTGATTTTACATGCGTGTAGTGTAATATATTATTTATTTACTCTGCATTTACATTAAATTCTAACTCTTGCAGTTCATTTTAGTAATCCATGGCAGATTATTTACCAGATGTATTAATAGCAGATGAAGTTGAGTTTCTCCTGGCAGTCCCAGTTCTCCCACAGCCCCTGTTGGTTTAAAGCTCCACAGCGGTTCCATATTGGACACTGGTGGTCCTGATCTGCTCTCTCGTGCCAGGCATCATACTGCAGAGGGTCCCCGTTCACCCACAGCCAGCGGTCCCCCAGGTAACGCAGGCCGATCCACACCGGCTCAGTGATGTGACGGGTCTTGATCTCACGCAGGGCCAGAAGGCGCTCGGTCTCAGAGACCATGCTGCTGAGGTCCTCGTGGTGCTCTCTGCAGTGCTCCAGAGCATCCTCCCAGGACTTCTCTTCGGCCAACACGGTAATTTGGATGCAGTAAAAATTTAAAAATGCTAAACTGCTCCTATCATTCCATTTTCCATAATCTTCGATATATGCTTGGTCCTCTTCGTCTTCATAGTTATCTGGCTGATTTTTGCCCCAGTTTTGGAATGTGATGCGTCCGCCTCCTGACCAGATCCAGACAGTTTTGTTGTTGGGATCTTGTTGGAGACCGATCCATCCTTTGCGGTCCGTTTCTTTTGACACGGATAGGAGCCTTTCTAGATCACTCTGGCTACGGACAGAGGAAAGATCAGTGTGATGTTCTCTACAGTAAGCTTGAGCTTGAGCCCAGTTTAGTTTCCGACCGACAAAAATATGATTTCCGACATACCCCTCAACAACTGTACAAGCTAAAAGTAAAACGATAGTTCGCTCCATGGTTGTTGGTCTGCAGCTCAAGATTAGATTGTCTTCTTTGGCTGTGCCCTTTAGACACATATAAGGGTTGTTCTGTCTACCAATTTGCATGATTTTGTTTCACAAGCAAAGTATCTTAATGGTACACCTAACACTCAAAGACAGAAACACATGACAAATGACTTTCACAAACAGGGCTTACATTGGTGCTCCACATTTGTTGACACTGGACTGCGTGGCGTCATGTTGTTTGTTCACAATCATTATCATTGAATGCTTGTAAAAAAAAAGACCTTTTGACAACAAATTGTTTTTTTAGTGCCAGTCTTATGAACAGATGTTTTGTTTTGTTTTAGAACACACGGTTACAAAGTAAGAGACAGAACGGGAACAAGTGATCATGCAGATCATCTCATACAGGTTCTCTTAGTTTATTCTGAATTGTACAAGAAGCCAAGGGAAGGCCTAACATTTAGAGCACCTTGTCTAGAGACACGAGCAGAGGGAATTACAATGTTCTCGACGTGATAAAATAATAGTGAGCATTAATTGTTCAAGACCTGCACGCTTCATATTTTTACGACAATTATTAGCTGGAGATTACCGGACTGGGCGGGTTCAGTAGCAAGATTTATGGCGTCATAATTGATATTTGAGTGAATTGTTTCGTTCGATTTTATTTGGCTTATAAAATGAATAGAAGTCCTTTCTTGGGTTTTAGCTTCTTGAGTTGATTTTCAATAATTTGTCACCATTTAGATGGAAGCGGTTTAAATGATGGTCATGACGGTTATCATACATCACAACATGTAAACACTGTGCTGAAAAAAACCTTCTGAACGGCCTTAAACTGTCTTTACACTGCCTCTAAGTTAAAGCCATTACTTTTTAGTGTCTATCGACACCAGTGTCATAAATATACAGCGCAATTTGAAGAAACCACTGCTTAAGGTCTCACAGTCTCAGCCTATTAATATGACAAGTAAATCACATGGGTATTGTAAGCAGAGGCTCATGCTCTCCTCCAGATTTACAAGCGAGCCCGCCTCAGACGGGAAATTGATGTCCTGCTACTCAACGGAAAAATAATTATGAATAATGCCTCGTGTTTAGGAATCAGCGGGAGGAAAAAAAAAAGACAAGACATTCTGCACTCTGAATAGAAATGATCAACATCAGATGAATAGTCGAATAGATCTGACGGATGGAAGGAGCGAAGGAACGAGAAAATGCATCGAGGATGTTACAGTCGGTCTGCTGTGACATCATTACGGTCGGTGTAACACATGCATTCAATACATGCTCAGTATCTTCACGGATATGAAAAGAGTGGAAGGTGCTAAGATGACAGTTTTTTCTTTTTCTGTCGGACCAAATCATTTACAGGAAGTCACAGACACATTGTTGTCGTCGACTACGCTTTGCTCCCATGTTCCCTTGGTTCATAAAGACAGAGCCCCGGAGGTTCAATGGGACAAGAGCGCGTCGTATAAATGAGGCGCTCCGAGTTCATGGCTCTAAAGCTTGGCTCACGAGTCCTCCTCTGCTCCGCTCCCATTACTGAGTGCCTTGAAAATGGTTTTAATTATGCTAATTGGGCTTTATAGATGAAATAGTAATTGCATGGAACATATTTTCGGTCGCCTGTTAGGACAGGAGTTGCGTTTCGCACGGAGTGAAAAGGTCAGTGAGTGAAATGAACTGACTGTGAGCTAAACAAAGTTGTTTTTTTCAATGCCCAGGTGTGGCTCAGACAAGATAATAACCGTGAGGTAGTTGAACGTGCACGTTCATTATGTTTATTTATGAGTGTGTGTGTGTGTGTGTTTAAAGAGTGAGGGGGCCTGGCTGCTCTCTGGCCCCTGGGCCCACTGCATTATTCAGAATAGAGATAAGAGACTCCACACTCTGGACCTCTTCTGATACTGCTTAACGTCAGCGTGGTTACACATACACAAATACACACACACACACACACACACACACACACACACACACCCTGAGAGGCCATCTGATAGCCCACTGCATAACCTTCAAAGGCAAAACATTCCATGGGACAGACGAAGCAGCAAGGATTCAGAGTCTGGAGGCTTTCCTCTGACAGAAGAGCGTATTGGTAATTTTGCAGCCAGTAATTACAAGACGTACAAAAAACCTTCCAGGAACATGTTCATTTTATAAAACAGCCAAAGTTAAAAAGCGTGCAAAAACTGGTGATATAATAACTTACGCGAATGGCAGACAAGTAAAGAAACTAAATAATGTTCTGGACCAAGCTGTTCTACAGTTAGTTGTCAATTACTTTGTGTTTTTATGGAAATAATATTGAGTGATAATGCAATAACTCTTCAGAGACTTTGTTAATATAAGTTACTACCTCACCTTGTCACTGGTATACGATTAAATCCTCTGAAATAATCCTCTTGTTTACAGCAATTGTGATATTGTGACACAGTTTATTCCATTACCTGCGGTTTTAAATTGACTGGAAGAATTAGTAGCCAGTAATTAGTAACAATATGCTAGAGTGCTGTGATGGGAGTTACACACACAGCAATTATGTTATTAAAAAAATTTGGATGTGGCCATTGTGTTCATTTTTCCCAATCCCATACTTTATTTTGGACACATTCGTGGTACATTGTCTTTGTGGTTCAGCTCAATATTACGTCATGTTCAGTATGAAGAGATTTTGCATTCATAACAAATGCAGACTACTATATGTTTTATTTTTTGAACATCAGAGGATTAGAAAAGATAGACTGGAGGAGACGCACAATTTCGGTAGATTTACTTTAAAAAAAAGTCACAGTCCATGTTGCCGAGAACATAAACAACCTCTTTGGTGCTCTTCTCTCTGGGAGGTTAACGTTGTTAGGCATCGACCGGAGGCCACACCGTTACTCTCGCCTGGTCGTAATGTGCGTAATTGCAGGTCTGGTGGAAGGTCAAGTGACTTTTCAGTCTCGAGGAAAGGCTGCCTTGAGGTCAGATAAGTAACGGCAATTAACAGGCAACAACACGCACACACACACAAACACCCACACACATGCATGCACACACACACAGAGCCAAACCTGTGTAAGCAGCCTTAATGAGAACTGTTAGTCCCAATCTTTAAGCGAGAGACGTTGAAGGAACAGTAGCATTTAGTGGGATCTATTGGTGGGTACAGAATAGAATATTAATAATATGATTTACATCTACAGCTGAGCACGTTGTCCTGCTCTTCTTTTTGTCCCCATCAAATATCTGTCCATTCAGTAGACCTGCAGTAGATCTCTGCACACGTAACACGTGTCCGGTTTTAACACCTATGAGTTACTTAAAGAGCGGCGACAAGCTTGCCACACCTTTTGCAAAACTCAGGCCTCGGGCCCGGTCCTCTTTCATAGGGAAAAGGTGACTGACTTTAACAAGGCGTGACTTCTCAGTGACAGAGAGCATGATAAAGGCAGCAGGCTCAAGCCCCATCTGTCTCTCTTCGTGCTCAATCTCACAGAAATGATTGATGGTGGTATGATTAATGTATATGTAAGTCCTACATGCATCCATTATATATCTGTGACTAATGCAGGACTCCTCTCAGTACTACTTACCCCGACCCTTTTCGACATGATTAATCACACATTGAGGGATTGTGGGTAATTACCTTTGAAAATATTCATTTGCAAGGTCACAGGGTGATTGCCATGTACTAAAAGCATTAAGGGTAATATATACGGCCCCTCACCTCATGGGAATCGCCATCATATGTATAACACGCTCCATAAAAGTTAGATGGCGTGAAGAAATCAGAGGGGAGATGAATCAGAAGAACGTCACCCAGAAACATCTTGATTGGAAAACTGGAAAATAAATCCGACTTTCTCTTTAAACTACCTGCGTTTGCAAGAACAAGATCTTAAGAAAAATATTTGAAAATAAAATAACAAAACATTGACTCATGATTTTGTGAAGCTGAATTAAAAAAATAAATAAAATAAATAAATCCTCTTGGAGGCTGTGCCATATTTACGCCTCTGTTCAGTGGGGACACTGGAGACAGACGAAATAGGAGATGTCCGCACACGCACGCACGCACGCACGCACGCACACGCACACACACACACACACACACACACACGCACACACACACACACAGTCCCCTGCTTGTTTCGTAAGCCCTGCTGGGTTTGAAGGATGACTGCACTTCCCCGTCGGAAAGCTTTGTTGCCACCTGCTCCCCACAGTCCTGCGTAGCCTTGTCAGAGACAGATAGCCCGTCCAGAAGTGTCATGATCGGTGTTATACCTGCAGGCAACAGCTTGTAATTCATAATATGCATGTTGCCCGAGGCTCGAGGCTGTAGCTTGTGTCCTGTATGTCCACCTTAAGGCCAAATTAAAGCTTGCTTTACGGTTCATGTCAATGTTTTTACATGGGAGTCCTGACATTTTATCATTTGTATTCTTCCCAATCGATGACTTTTGACTTATTTTCTTACATTTGTGATGAGAAAAAAAGCCAATCTATAGAAACCCTTATTGACCCAACAATGAGGCTGATAAGCTCACTATACACTGGAAATCACAAACGGTAAGCTAAATGAAACATGGACACAGTTTGGCCTTGGAATAGAGAGGCGGGAGAAAACAAATCACACAAAAACAATGCCTTTTTTTTCTTATTGTTTACTCGTAAAGCTCCACGACTTGCTTTGATACCAGCAGGCCGTCTTGCCTCTTCTGTTGATACACACACGTAGAAAACCTCCATTTACATGTATGTTTTTTTTGTGTTGACGTTATTAAATTGAACTGATAATTGAAAAAAAACAACTATGTGAATGTTGCCTACAAGGAGCATTGTCAGAAGCTTACTAAAGCTTACTAAAGAACATTGCCATATATACTGCTATAAATCACCCTACTGTATGCAGCTATTAATATTATAGACATCATATGGACATATTTAAATGTATTCCCTCAAAGTTGTAATTTATTTTCACAAAAAGCCATATTTAGAAACATAACAGTCTGGATTCTTCTGGAGTGTCAAAGCAGCAATTTGAGGAAGTATAAAGTGAAAAAAAACACAACCAATAATGCATTTAACTCTCATAAGAAGTGTTCCATTTGTTTCTAATAAGACCTGACAATCATCAGAGCACAGCACAGAAACATGCAAAAAAAAAAGAGGAAGCAAAAGATTTGCAAACAATCAGAGATTTGCATGTCAGGCCACCGGAGGTTGGCTTCTAAAGGATGAGTTCAGCATCTTCGCTGTGTCCTAGCTCAGCCAGAGCAGCCTTGTCCTTAACTTCCCATTTCTTTTGGAAGACGACTGAGCTCTCGGGTTCCCATCGAACGCCTTCTTCTGGGGCAGAGAGTGGCCGGCTGCGGTCATCGCTCAAATGGCGATAACGGCACACACTTTATCTGCTCAAGGGCAATCATTGTGCCGCTCTCGTTTGTGCACAGGAAAAGTGAAGGACATTTTTTTATTCAAATCGCTTCCACCAGCTCCTCCAGCTGCCGATTGAACTGATGAAATGGGCCGAATCAGCTAACGGCCAACATGTTTTTAAGATATCGCAAATGCCTACAGCTGCACTGGCAGAGCCCAACACACTGTGACACTGTTACAACAGCGACTGAGGTGTCTTGATTACTTGGCTCTATTTGTAATATGCTATCTTACACACACACACACACACACACACACACGGGCCCAGGAAGGGGAGTAATGAAGCCGGCTAAATGTTTTCAGCCTAGCTCTTCATCATGTCTCCAAGTCCAAGGCGACCTTGGCTAGAGGTCAGTCTGCTAGAGGACGACTCAGGCTGAACAGCAGGCGGGGTACACACTCTTAGTGCGGATACAAGAAGAAGCACAAAGTGACAGATGATGTGTGTGTTTGTGAATAAGATGTAAAGTGTCCTCACCCCATTCAGCGTGTCTAATTGTGTGTGCAGAGAAAAAAGAATGGAAATTATGGAATGACACACAAATAAAAATATGTAGTGGAAAAGCTCAGAGAGGACGAACGAGGGGATAAAAGAAAAGGAAGTTAGCGAAATTGAAACATTGTCGGATGAAGAAGAGGTGTGTGTGTGTGTGTGTGTGTGTGTGTGTGTGTGTGTGTGTGTGTGTGTGACTCCATGCTGCTCTCACAAACAAACCAATCATTCTTCTGCTTCAGGTCAGCTAACAACGAGGCTGAAGGAGTGACAGGAGATGAGACACTGCGCATACATTTAATACTATTTACATGTTTACATTTTATTTAAGTTTTGCAGGTATTTTGCGCCTGTATTATGTTTCGCTTTCATTTACAACACAGGAAAGCACAAATTATACCGCTGCTGCATTGTACATTCAGTGCACGCAAACACACATCCTCCTGCTTCACTATGAGTTTTATGGGTTATATTTATTGTGTTGTTTGCTTGACATGTTTTAATGGGGGACACGACTCAGGCCTTTGACAATGTCTCTACTCATGTTTATGACTTTTTTAGCCCTAATGTGGAGAAATAAACTTATTTTGCCTGCAGCTCCTACCTATAAAAAACCCATCAGAAACATAAATTCTGCAATATAACTAACAAATTGTGAAATAATGTGTGTTCAGTGTCAGCTCCAGACTCGTAAACTGCTACTTATATCTCGTTTCAGTGTTTGTACAATTAGCCCGTGCCAAAATGAATCACTGACTCCCTTTCATATCATTTTCTACGCTCGCGGAATTTTCGCTCTAAAAATAATAATAATAATGATTTAACAAAGACGTAATTGTTATATATTATGTGACTGCCTAGTTTTATCTTGAGGACATAAAAGTTTCTTTTGTGTTTCTCAATCTTCTACCCGAAGAAAAACTTTGTTCCTCAGTATTCAGAGAGCTTAACATTCACCTTCCACCAAACACCAATAAAGCCTGTTTCAGCCCCAAGCCTAAATAAATTTCCCCTGATAGCTTCTGTCTCTCTCTGAGCCAATATGTGTCCATCACTTTAAAGTTTCTCTTCTTTTTCCCACTTTTTTGTTTACATTTGGACACATTCAAAAAGGAGGAAGTGTCCAGTGCATTTTAGTTTCTATAGGGAGTGTGTCTATGTATATAGCTGTGGTGGTACTGTATGCTTAAGCTGCAGTCTGCAATGGGAAAAGGTTATTAAAGGGATTTGCAGTAGAGAAGGAGCTGGAGTATTTATTGTGGCCGAGGCAGGTCATAGAGAGCCCTCGCTCGAAAGACCGGGACATGTTTCATAGAGGAATAAACTGTAATGACTTTATCCTCTGTGGGCTGAGAAAGTGTTTTTTTTAATTTGTTTTTTTATTTTACATGCCTGTAAAATGTGTTTGTGTGTGCAGACAGATACTGTGCACCCAACCGCATAATAGGCACCGTACACTAAAACAGGATACAAAACCTCGGGTGCCGTTCATCAAGAAAACGACTCAAAGCACCCTTTAGATTGTCAAGTTCAGTATATTAGCACTACTGAAAGTAAACATATAAAAAGTATAAAATAAAGTTCACATTGGGCGGTTCTGCACCAGGCGGTGACCTCTGGGTCAGAAGAGTGAAGCCGATGTGGAAGTGTTGTACTACTTGCTGTAGTGTTGTAAACCAACAGGCTGCAATACAAGGTTGGATTGTATATAAGTGTATTATCTCAAAAAACATGAGTTTATGGTCTCAATGGCTAGTTTTGAAATGATGCTCATTTCATAAATGATGGTCCATTTAAAACAGGCTATGCTTAAGGGTGTGGCCTGCTTGTGATTGACAGGGCACTACTTCTGCTCCTAGAGAATTAATCACATATAAACTTCAAATTTGTTCGCGACAATGACAAGTCCGTTGCGATGAAGCACCTTCTGCCATGAAACAGGAAGTTCTTAAAACTTCAGCATACTTTAAGGAAATTTGGAGCAGCATCTATAAAGTATGATAAGGGACCTGGCCGTTGGATATTTACATGCCAATATAGACTCATAGTGCCGCCCCCCTTTCATAATCCATGAATCAATTGTCATAAACTATTGTGGGATGCCTCATTGCTAACAGCAGAGCTCAGGTCTGGCTGCTTCAACCGCCGTCCTCCCAGTAGTGTGAATGTGTGTGACTGTGCGAGGGTCCGATCATCGCTGCTTACAGCTTTCAATTTGATTTGTAACCACCATCTTGAAATAACCCAAATTAAGTGTCTTAGTTATCTTAACCATTGTGTATCTGGCATAACCATTATGTATCTCAACCTTATCAATATTCCAGTATCAATGTTTTTGTGTTAAAGTCTTTAATAAACTGTAATATCTTTTCTTCATTGCACAGATTTTTGTTTTAATATGTTTGTAGTGATGAATGGTGGCAAGAAATATGCAAGAAAGGACCCGGTTTGTGGTATTTTTCAGTTTTGAGATAATATAAATAAGAACATTCCAAGAATAGGAAGAGCAGGCATCCATGCTAAATTCATATTTTCATGTCATTCCCCATTGTGGCTTTGCTCAGCATTCTGTAACTTCAGATGACAGATTGCCGTTGGCCCATCTGACCCCTGTTGTCCGTGAATTATATCACAACACATTTCTTACCTCTGATGGCTAAGCTGGCAGTGAGGGGACAAATGTGTCATCCAGCTAGGAAAACACACTGTTAGTTCTACTTAAAATCATACTGGCTGCACTGTGAATCTGAAGTCAAACAATGACAGCATAATCCACCGAAGAGCTGCATGTGACTGCATAAAAATAGGGACAAATGGGTTGTCTGGGCTGCAGCAATAGATAAAGCCAAAAAGACACAAAAGTCTTCTTAATTTTTTTGGGGTATGTCGTGAAATACTTTGTAAAGCTGGATAAACTTTGGTTGTTTGCATGTATTATTTGGCTGAGAGTGAGGGAAGATAAGTTTTAAGATATTATCATATATATGAAGTTTGATACTGAAAAGGTTTGCATGACTTCTTCTTCGTCCCTCTTGCATCGCAGTAATTGTGATTCATTATGAGTGGGCATTGAACACAAATGACAAGAGTTACATTTTTTTTCCCCCAGTAAATATTCTCATGGGACTAGCTGTGGTGAGAATGCAAGAAGGGGACAATCAAGGAGGAGGCCAACAGAGAAGTCTTGCAGCCCAACATGTCCCTGGACTGGCCTTACTGTTTGAAGTCTACAACCTTCTAAAACCACTTGGTGCTTTTTTTTGTTGCATGTTCCTACTTACCCAGAGAAATAAACACAAGAACAAGAGGAAAGAGACATTCACGTTGGAGTAGCAGGTGCCCAGTGCTGTGGATGAAAAGATAAAAGACGTGGAAAATAATACTGCAGATACCACTGGGACGCCTTTAACCATATCTGTCCCTCATTGCTCCAGTCACAGCTGAGAACAAGCTCTTACAACCTCCCTCATCTTTACGCTCTAATGCTTCAACGGTCTGCTGTGCATAAAGACATAAAGGTTCCTTGATGGCGAAGGTTCTACCCAGAACCAATTGGTTAAAAAAAAAACAACCACGACCTTAAAACTGGTTTGAGATGAAACCCTTTGAATATTAAAGAGGTTCTTGTTAAAAGCTCTTCTAGTTAGCACCTTTGAAAGCTGGATTTCAGGATTTTAGGTAGAACCCTATACAATGATTCTGCAGTAAAAAAAAACAACCAAAAAAAGGTTCATATGACTTTGAATGATCCTATATGGTTCTAGTTAGCGCCTTCATTTCTAAGAGTGTTAGTATACAGACTCCAAAGTGCCCTGACTGAAGAGGAGATAGAAAATAAGGTGAAACCATTGAACAAAAACAAAACAAAAGAGGGGTGCCTTTTCTCCTCTGTACTTGTGCAGAGTGGTGTGGACTTGACACTTCATGCACCAACAAGCCCATCTGGTCAAAAAAGCCTCCATGCAGCACTTTTATGACGAAACGAGGTCTTGGAGGCCTTGTACGTTGCGGTGGTTTTATCCAACATCTGGCTCTGTCAGGCTGAGCTCATCACCTCAGTGCACTATGAGGGAACATCTCCCAGACGGAGCTCTATACGGATAGCTTTAAGCCTCAGCGTGCCGCTAGCACAGGTCGTCACGATGCTGCCCAGAAAGACTGATAAGTGCAAACCCACGAGTTCAGTGGAAAGGGTTCAGGATTAGAATAACCCTTGTTTGTAATCAGAAGATAGAGATGGACTTTTTGTTTGATGAAAAGAGTCATCATGAATAACAATTGTTCACCCAATAATTGTACAATCCACATAGAGCAAAGACTTTTGTGTGAAGAGTTTAGATGTCTTTAGATGTGTTTTCTTCACATACTCCGATTGACACACAAGCCATCACTTTCCTGCACATCTTTTAACTTGATCATGTACTATTTCAGTGAGTCATCATGCTGTCTCTTAAAGGTGTTTAGAAGACATTACGAGGATATGTAACATATATTTCTTATTGCATACATTGAAGGACAGCAGTATTTTACTCACAACATAGTCTGGTCCCTGCAAAGTATTGACTTTTGCTTTAGTTTACTCTGAAAAGAAAAATCCATGTTCATTGTTTTTCTCAAATATTTCCGCCATAGAGATAGTTTTCACTGATGTTCCCTCCAAATATTAACCACGCCGAAGAAAACCATGTTGCTCTCATTTGCATGGACATTATCCTTGACCACCTCGAACTGTCGCCTGCTCGCTGGTCATGAACATGAACATGTCTGTATACATGACAGTGATGTATGTTATAGCAGTGGGCTCTTGTCATTTTCACCCATCCGCAGCTCTCCGTGCTCCTGTTGCGTTACTGGGACAGATCAGAGTAATGGAAGAGAGAATGAATCCAGACACTGATCAGCTCCCCATGGACTAAACCAAAACTCTACTAAACTGTAGAAAATCCCATTACCTTGGAGCCTGTGGGAAAGAAGTCTAATAATGTCGGGACATCTGTTTTAGAAACTGTTGGGAGCCAAAATAAAGCAAGGAGTGATTATTCTGTAGATATGCTGAGTGGTGGGACAATTTGCGTGAAACCCATTACTTTTGTGTTTGTTTATCACTCAATTTGTTGCTTACTTTGATGGATAATGGGATTTCCAGTTTACATTCTTTGAAATGAACAGCAGCGCAGAAAATCTCCTGAGATGTAATTTTTTTTTTCCTCTCAAATATTTGTTTGTATACAATTCTCACTTATTTCAACCAGGTTTGTGTCTCTCTGTCTGTCCACAGCAATATTTCGCACACTACTGGATCCATTAGCGAGATATTCTTTGTGCTCATTTATGTCTATAAGCTCGAGTTACTGACTGCTGTCTTCCCTCAACCTACAAGTAGACATTCAACTACTCAAGTAGCAAAAGGCATTTCCAGCAAACAACTTCGGCTAAAAAAAAAAAGCCAAAAGGAGTCTGTTGCAGCCACATTTCGGCCTTGTTGCTCAAAAACTGACATCAATAAAAAAAAAAAAAGTTTGCATCTATTCATACCCGATATGTTATGATCCATTAAAATCAAGGTTGAGAAAAAAAACATCCAGGATTTAGTTATCTTCACTGGGAGGGACAACAGAGTGAGATTCAACTCTTTGCTCCCGACACTCCCGGGCCATGTGATATGAAGCAATTTAAAAATACCCGCTGTTGTAGCTCTGTTGCCAAGGGGCACTGACAAAGTGACGGTATTTGACGAGCTGGGGTGAGAACAGGTTGCTTTTTGTCACCTGGTTTCACAAACTCAAACAGCTGCGATCGCACTAAGCGGTTCCATTATCGTCATCGTCAACTCTATCCCTCAACCCAGATTGTCTCGATCTAGTTACGAGCATGTTCACATGAAATGGGCGATGTTTGCAGCATACAACCAATAGAAAACACATTTTCTGGCAGTAGTGCGGCATACGAGTGCAAGGCTTTAGTTCTTCAATTAGTCTAAGTTGTAGGATGATATCTATGTACAAAAACACAGTGGCATGCTTTCACATTCAAAAAACACCACGAGTTCGATTGAAACCATGAAAAAAAAGACATGGGGACATGGATGGATTACTAAACGGGACTAATGTTCCCGCACAAACCCAGATGCCTATTGTTTTATAATCCGCCCGAGCTCCTCAGCAGGAGAGTGGTCCTGCTGGCCCTCACCGAAAAAGGAGGGACACCCCTTGTTGGAAGAAGTGGAAGTGGGTGTCTCTTCAGACCCTGGTGGTGGCAGCTCCCAAAAGGCCATATTTTTACAATGTACGTTTCAATGAGTCAACATAAAAACTAAAACATGAATTTACTGCCTCTACAGTTGGTGGGGAGACACTCGGCGTTGCTTCCACGAGTCACTTCCACACTGTCTCACACAGAGGCAACCTGGATTTATTAGTGTGATGGGTTAAATAAACCATTCACGCGTCTTATTTTCCCGTGTGGAAGCGCTATAGATGATGAGACAGTGGCAGTATGGTTCAAAGGAGCTTTGGATGAAAGCTTTACTCATTTGGTACACATTTCATGCTGTTTTTCAGTTTGATCTTAGATTACTTGTTAATGGTAGTTATCTGCACATGGGACTAATATTTTTTTTCAAGTGCTTTCTATTATAAAATGAATAATTATTTAGCAGAAAAAGGCAAATTATCCGCACCATGAGCCTGTGGTCTCCACATCTAAGCAAAGAAGTAGCAATGATTTGACCCTAACTTAAAGTAATCCTGGTCAACGTGACTTCTTCGAGTCAGACTTGCCCAGAAACAATGTTGTCAAAGCAACTCATAGTACCTTATTTGTTTTTTGTTCAGGTTTGGAGCAGACACTGTGAGGTCCCTGTACAAACGGACCCTTAAATTGGACATTGACAGAAAATGATTTCAATTGAATAATACCATTACATTTTTTTTTAATTAAGTCAAACTCAAGGTCGCGGAATACAAAACAAAAAAAAGTTATTCAGTTACAATTCATATTCAGGCATAGGAAACACTTAACACATACGAACTTTTTTCCCCCAGGAGAAAGTTAAACTAAAACGTCTTTACTTTTTTTTACAGGAACAAAGTAAAACAAAAGATAGGGGACAAAGACTGGGCAATAAAATAAAAAAAGGAAGTAAATAATTACATTTGTATGGCCTCTCTTACAGTCCTGTCAGTAGGATGGAGAGTGACAACATTAGGGGGTTGTTGGTGTACACAAGGGACTGTTTCCTTAGTGATGGCTGCAATGTTGTGGAGCAAAACAAACATCTTGGTCTGGACTTTGGAGCCGCTCTGAGCAACACAGGCAGGGGAAGCTTGTCCTTTCTGTCCTCATCCTGGGTTTGGCTTACGTCGCGCAGCAGCTAGATTCTTACAATGCCCTAATATTGTGTGAGAATCACAGGATCACATATTACACAATACCTCGCTAACTCCAAATCCTGCTTCACAGGACAGCGGTCCACACTCTTATACTTTACTCTTTGAGGGAACGTCTCTGATAATACAATGACTACAGTGTCCAAAAACATTAAATCACAATGTTAGTTCATCGGAGGGGTTTTATGTATGCTCCTTTCCCTTTTTTAAGCCGTTTGTTGCATTTCTTAACCCATCAGATCGACAAGCTGTTCAGTAATGTTTTTCAGGTGTGTGTTACATCACACAATGAAATGAAATCGCAAAGTTTCACCTTCAATAAATCAAGGATGACACAAATCAAGCAAACTACATGACCCCCTCGGAATTGTGAAAGTGTGTTCCTAAGTTTGAGAAAGTCATATTAGGGTGTGTTTGGAGATTTATATATGAATTTGCATGTCCTTGCAAGAGGAGGTTCCAAAAACGACAAAGTACAAGTGTGTCGCTTGTACAGAATTCATACTCTCTCTCAGAGTCAACAGTGTGTGTGGGAGTGAGAGCGATCATGGTATCTGGGTATGTTACTGACTTAATCAGAGGGCTGCGTCCTGCAGAGAGCCTCGCTGCTTCACACCGAACATCAGAGGCAGTTGCTGTGGCGATCTGTCACTATGGGGACACATTTCTGCTCTAGGGTTCTGTAATAAAATTAATCTCTTCCTCCGCTCTCTTCTAGCCGGTCTGCTTTCTTTCTCTGGAGTTCTGTAATGAAATGAATCTCAACCAGGATATGGGTCAGACTGCCTCCATTCCCCCACATCTCTGTGCAACCTGGCTGAGATGGACTGCTCCATCACTGTCACAACGTGCCCGGACTGGGTGCCAGAGCCACTAATAAATACATTTCACTGCCTTATAAATAGTGCTTGTTGTGGCTTTTGTAGATGGATGAGTGCTTAGATGTGTCTGCAGGTGTGTTTGTGCGTCTATATACATACTGCAAATGTACCATGCATCAGACTATAGCTCCAGGTAATTTAGCCCACATCTCACACACACACACGCACACGCACGCACAGGCACACACTCACACACTCAGCTCATATCAAAAATAACCATGCAAACACAAATCTACCTTCATAGGCTTCATTTCATATTATTCTTAGAGCACAACCACGGCTAGATATTCTGTAATATGAAGTTAATGAGTTAAAAGAAAAACGATGTGATCTCAACAATATTGAAGAAAAGGTATTTTTAATGAGTAAGTGTACAAGTAAACATGTTTTTTTAACGCTATAAACTAAATGATATAACTGCGCTGTGATGAAACGCCAATGCTGCGCTTCATATTGACATTTCCTTCCCACTCAATCAGCCCTAATCTTCAAGGCCAATTCTGTGGTAGAGTCGACCGTGTGGGACTAATCCAAGTCATGAAATGAAAGAATTTTACCGCCTTCTACTCAGACCTTCTCACCTTCCCACAGCATCTATTTTTTAAAACTTTTTCAGGAGCATTACAATCATAACTCAATACAAGCTCCTTCTCTCCTTTCTGTGAACTGGAAATTAAGCACAATCAGCACATTCAAACATCTGGAGAATCAGTGCTGATGACTGATCATCCGGGGATAACAATGTGCTTTCCTACGCTGTGACATGGGTGTGTGTGTGGATGAAGCATTATGTCTTAAAAATTTTCTCGTTTAGCAGGGATTTAGCTTGTTAAAGTTAGATTGTTAAGTCCACCATGCGTTCATGCTAACTTTACAGTGGTTACAGAAAAGGAGCAGCAGCACTGGTTCCCAGCTCCCGGCGCTTGAAAACGACTGCTGGGAGGAGAGCAGACAGGTTTTTCTCTGAGGCTGAAGTGGTCTACTTTTATGTATTTTCCAAATTATACTGTGGGTGGACTTAGTGTGAAGTCACACTTAAATAAGGAAATATGTATAAAAGCGGTTTCAGTAAAAATAAACCCAATAAACAAAATGAAGCCAGCTGGCGTTGGTTTATCGTTGTAGGAAAACAAACTCCTGCATGTATAGCGGTAAGCAACCTTTAAGAAAGGTATTCTTTGATGTTAATTTCAGCTGGTTACACAATGATAAAAGTAACCTTCTGTTAGACTATTTAAGAGAGCAAAGATGTCTCAAAAGACTAAAGACTACAGTTTGTGGCCTAAAGTGCTAGAATGAGGTCTGCGTTACATCAAGGAGTGTTTCATTTCCAGCATCTCTTTGGCCCCAAAGATTGGACGAGTCTGTCCACACACGCTGCACAACAGGTGATCCTCCAAGCAACGTTTATTCGCGCACAAATGTTCTGGATACCCAGAAAAAAAGGTTTGGGAAACTCTGATCTACATCCAATACCTCTTGGACTTTTCCTAAAAAATACTGGATAATAATGCCCACTTCCAACTATGCAATAATGCACTCTTTGTAAGCACTTCCTATTTTTAATGAAGTATTCCTAAATACCTACTCGTATAATACACAAATACCAAAGTTAAACAAAGACAATGATCCTAAGTAATTGCTTGTTTTTGTAATAGAAGCCCTCTGGTGCACTTCACCTTCCTTTCTCTAAGTAAGTAACCCCAGTAAACATTGCTGTTAACCATCAAACTCTGGCTCTGACCTCTCCACAGCACCTTAATTGCAAGTCAACAGGGTTTTTGTCTGGACAAATTACAATTCAACCCCTATTTGCTTGATTAGGCCTTCCTACATGGGCAGAGTGCCACTTGGCTCTCGGAGGGTCCCGCTGCCACAATCCAAATGATTTACAGGAAATAGAGTTTGAGAAATGAAGCCACTCTTGAACCAGAAGTGTTTAATCTGCAAACTAAGACGAGATCACAAAGCGTGGTGCTGTTTATCTACCCGAGCAGTCGGGACACTTTTGTCTGATTGGATCTGTTGTTACATTCAAACATTATGAAACGGTTTTGATTTAGATTATAATTCAAAATCCCAACATAAGTGCTACTGTATGCCTGAATAGTGGCAGTGTAATAGTTTTCCATCACCGGAAATGCCTGTATTGTCATAAATTCTGTGTTTACTATATCATGTTCATAAATAAGAAAAAGACTAGGTCTGGGTGAAGTAAAAAAAAACAAAAAACTGATTAATCACATGATTTTTCTGCGATTAATCACACTATGCGCCAAATTCAATAATGAAGTGAAAACCATTGTAGTGCAGGCTTTTATCAGAATAATATAACAGGTGCTCTGGAGCAACAGCAAATTAACATACGTACATATGTAGTTTATACATTTTTTTTTCTTCTGAACAGGTCCTGTTCAGTAGTAAGGGTCCCTGTGAGGGACAAACCACTCCTTCTTTGGTCCATGTTCAGTCTGTTGCTTACCTTAAAGATGTTAAAGACCAGCAATTGATTCACTTTATACAAAAGCAATAAGTGCTTTTCATATTTTTCAGTTCAGTTTTTCATACTCGGTGAGAAAAGTCCAGTCTGTGTTGTCTTGAACAAGTTCTCCTCTTTGAGAGAAGAGTAAAGATCCAGAAGTGACGCTCTGCCATAGTGGATCAGACCGCGGGGTCAGGAGCTTTGCTCATGTGCGGTTAACTTTCCATCTGGACGCAGAGCCTGTCAGTAGACTGCTGCTTTTACTGCTGCGAAGCTCTTTGCAGCAGCGCTGCTTGTTGAGAGCAGAAGCTACAGAACAACACATGCTTTCACGTCCGTTGGCTACGAGAGCAGTGCTGTAGTATTGCGTTCATGGCGTTTATCTTAATCATTTATTTTTCATGTTTGATCGACCTCACGCCGGCCGGACCGGGAGAGCCGTAAGACGCCAGGTCTGAACTACGACGTCAGGAGAGATTAAAAGTGATAAGCCCCTCCAAATGCAAAAAAAAAAAAATGCAAAAAAAAACAAAAAACATGCAGTTAACACATGATCAAATAGTTAACGCCGTTAAAGGATTGCCAGATTAACGCAAAATTAACGCGTTAACTTGCCCGGCCCTAAAAAAGACCTGTAAGCGGAAGAGGAGGGTTGAACATGAGTCATGAGTTCCTCCTTGGCTCTCACATACTCTGTAGTTCTCCACAGCCCAACAGCTAACTAGCTTCTTAGCCCTCCCACACCTACCGGCATCAAAAATGGAAGCCGGTGGTAAAGTAGTAAAGCTCGGCTCTTGCTTGATTTGATTGGCTGCCTGGGGCAAGGTGACATTACACCTACAGCTCTGTGCGTGGTGCAGAGAAGATGAGAATATTTTAACGAGGAAAACAATAGTTTTTGGGTGAGGCGCATCTCTGCGTGAACGAGGCCTTAGTCTTATAAAGAACTCTCTTCAATAAAGGGCTCTTCAGAAACAAACGGTTCTGGAAGAACCTCTTTCGAGCCTTTATTTTTAAGTGTAAATGTTGCCTTACACCAGTTCTGCATTCAGGCTTTCAAAGCTCCGCACTCACACACAGGTGTGTTCAGTATTCTGCAGCCATGCAGGGTGTTTACTGAAGTCTCCATCCTCCTTTTACCTAAAAGTACCATAAAGGTGAGAGTTATCTTGCCCTGACAGGCGCCGCGGAGCTAACAGGAGAGTAACAGAGCTGTCAATCACGCCGTCTGTACGCACCGGAACAGCCCGGAGAAAAAACCTAATCAACCGAAATAGCTCCAAACAGCTGAGAGGATGCAGCAGTGTGCAGGTGCCTCAGCTTGTGAAGTTATTCCTGGAGGCTGATTGTCGACGATGCTACAATAGCACCTTGTGATTTAGCAACTCTAATAGTTCCCTTGACGAGTGTGCCATAGTGTGTCTTTTGTGTCTCCTGGTTCTCCAGACATATAAGAGCGAGTGTGTGACCTTTGCGACGGGAACGATTTGTCTGACCGCGGGGATGCGCCTGAATGCATCAAACAGGTTGGAGATACAGTATCTATTTTTCTTGTTGGTTTTCATGAAATGAAACTGAGTCAAAGTGGGGCAGCCAGGGAGCAGCAGGCAAAAAGGAGAAGCAGGAGTAAATACACTTCTAAAAACGTAAGCTATGATTTGTTTTGTCTCATAAGAAGCATTCAGCCTCTTGGCTGTTTGCTGTAAAATATATGTTTCTATATGTGTTGCCGTCATCCGTGTTCTATGCAATGTTTATGTCAAGCAACCTGTTTTGGACTATTGGGTGGAACGCTCCACGTTGTGCAGTATGCATGGATTTTAATAGAGGGAACATTTCTAGTGTGACTTTATTGACTGCTTTAGTTGTGTCCAGTAAAGGTGTGTTTTGTCTGTTCCTCAGTCTGGCTGAACTAGGCTCGTCTTGAGTTTTTTTGTTTTAGTTTTCAGTCGATGGGGTGCATTTGTGGTGTTCAGTGATTTCATCGTTTTTATAAAGGAAGATACCTCGTCAAGATGGCAAAACAAAAGGTTGCCGAAAGTGCAGGACCTTGACATAGTTCTTATAAACAAACACAGTTACTACTTCATTATTATTCCCTTTCTTTGTGCTGTTGTCTTTGTAAAGGCAAAAAACAACAACCTGAAATAACTTTTTAACTGCTGTCCTAAAATTGTAATGCAGTCCAATATAACAACCTTGCAATATATACGGTATATAAAAACTTTGCATGGTCATTTGAGGCTACTCTTTATGGCGTTGTTGTATTGACACTCACCACAAACACCCTTTGAAATAATACAGGACCAATAATAAAGTACAGCCTCAAACTGGGCCTCAGCGCCAACACACAAACAACGAAACGAGCGCTCCAAACGAAAGTGATCGTCTTCATAAGGCAGTATTGCTGCTGTGTTGCATTGCATTACATCATACAGGTGTTTCTCTGCTGACTCAGCTCAGTGGGGGGGCGCGGGGCAATCAGCATGCAACACCTTAATGCCAAATGCACATTCGTGATATTCTGATCAACGGGTTGCTCTTTTGGCCGGCTAATGACATCACAACAGAGAGTTGGCCGAGGAAACGAGAGAGGGAAGCCAGCCGCTTCAGCTCAGACAGGGAAGTCTATTTTTACCACGCCGACCTGCTCCCAGTGGTTGCCAAGACAACCACTGGGCTATTGTTTAATCCCATTTATAGAGACAAATTTATACTGGTCCTGTCGGGTCACAGTTACGAATATAATCCATTCCCACAAAGAGGAGCAGGGGGGGGGGGTTGACTCGTCATACATTTCAACAACACATGGCCAATGAATATGAAAATTGCAGTGAATCGTTCACGTTAGCATTTGATTCTTCACGATGTTGCACCTTGAAGTGACTTCAGTTTATCTCAAGCGCTCTTCCTTTAGAGCTAATCTGAAAGCACGTGTCTTGTGATGGAGCCGTACTGAGTCAGAGCCGCAGCATCGCGGTAATAGCTCTAAGCCCCATGAAGACGGTCGCTGCCCTGCAACGTAACCTCGTTCGGGTTACTGCGCGGCAGCGTGTCTCAGCTGGGGAGAGGCACCTTGGATGGATCAGCACTGGAGGAGTATCAGCATGTCGCCCAGTATTGGATTTCTTTTGTCAGATTGTCCTCTTAGTCCATTTATTCTTTTCAAGTCACCGAATGGTGCGATAAGTGATTTGAACACAGCGTTCACTTCATTTGTGATCAGGTGATGGATCTAAACCCAGGTATCCCACAGGGCATTTTAGCAGATTTGCCTCATGTCATCTGAAACATGAAGACATTAATTTACTTTTATGAAAAATAATGGGAACCTTTAGCAAGGCTCTTCCTTCTAGGGCAAAGGGTCGACCATGAAGTTCCTGGATCACACCTGATATTTGTTTCACAAATAATACCAGGAGTAAAGAGCTCCTCCTGCCACCCAAATAAGAGAGAATTTAAATGTCACAGTGAAACCTTTAAGCTTATATAATATGCACCAATGTAAATCACAACACCCTTATGCTGCCTGTTATTTACATATCTGATTTGAATAATTTAATTTGTATTATTTATTATTTATTTTATTTATCATAAATGTAAAATGTCATGAAATAAAATAAAATGACGGAATGTTACAAAGTGTTCAGTTTCTACTCATATGAATAGATGCAAGCTTTTACAAGTCTTGTATCACAGAGCTATGACTGTGTAATCATCTGAATGGAAACAAAAATGAAACTTAGTTGTAAGAAACTGAACAAAATTTTTTTTTTTTAAGTTTGGCAGTTGTAAAGCTTAATTTCCTCGACTGCAGTGCTCTTTAAATCCCAGTTAGACATCTCGGAAGAGAGGAGATGCTGGTTTATTGGAATATAGCTTTTGATGAATTAACTTTTCATTGGTCCGCACTCATCCCTCTCGAGAGAAACAAGTGAAGGCAAGAAAGGAAAGACAGAGATAGACAGTCAGTTTATGAGCCACACTGTGGGTGGTGATATTGACTCGTGTTTTATTGCCCTTGAAAAGGCTATTGATCAGCCTGTTATGAAGAATCGTGTATTTCTGTAAAACAGACTGCACACACACACACACACACACACACACACACACACACACACACACACACACACACACACACACACACACACACTAACACACACAGTTGACAATAGGCTGTCCGTCAACATAGCGAGTGATGGGCAGATGTTTTGTCTCTCTCTCTCTATCTCTCTGACACTCACAGATGCCTGCAAGCATACACACAGTCAAACTGGTGTACAAGATTCCTCCCACGCCCTGCCTTTCTATCTCAAACACACACACACACACACACACACACACACACACACACACACACACACACACACACACACACACACACACACACACACAC